>NW_025767146.1:0-600000 GCF_003918875.1 Haliotis rubra
CGCCGGATGAAACGTATATTCCCTAATGTTAGTAAATTTGGGTAACACAGCAATTGTGTGTGGTGTATGGCTCTCTGTAAACTGGATCAATGCCAGGTGGGCGTCACTGTGAGGGTCACGAGCTATTAGTCACTCAATGCGAGTAGAACGGTGACTGGTGGTAGATACGTGCCCTTTTAGGAAAGTTCCACATGATGCTACGTAGCTCATGCATTGACTTACGTCATGGGTATTACAACCATATAAAAGCCGAGCGCTTCACAACACACGCAGAAGAGAAGTTGTACACATAAGACTGTTCGGGTAAGTCATTCATTCCTTTCAGTCAGTTTCTTATCAAAACGGCCTTCTAGTTTTATTAGTTATTTTACAGGGCATTCGAAAATTTCCGTCAAAACCCACTTTATAGCGATGGAAGATACTGGACATATCGGCGACAATCGCATCATCAAATGTGATAAAATGACGATTTTATCGATATTTAATTAATGTGGTCGTTCAGTTCCATGTCTTGCATTGTGTGCACAATTTCGTGAAAAATAGCGACCAAATATCAACGCACATGTTAGTGTTGGAATAGTTGGTGTGTTTGTGAAGTGCGTGCGTGCTAGGGTGAAACGGTACAATCTTACCACGGACGCTACATATTGCGGTACAAGGCCTCGGTACGGTCCGTTTCGGTACGGCCCGTTTTGGTAACGGTCCGTTTCGGTATATGTGATATGATCATAATGCAGAAAATTGACATGAGTTAAACTTTGCATTCTTTAATACCATGGGAAAAATACAATAATATTTGTTAGGTTGAACGAACAAAACTGGTCATTTCATGACTAGATAGAAGAACTAAAGTCTCACTGGAACCTAGGAGGCCACAGTTGTGTAGCAGACTAGCAAGTAGCCAAGTATGATTTAAGTCACTATCATCAGTAGTATATAGTGTTCCGCTCAAAACCACAGTTTTGAATGTCCACCTTATTGTATTCATATCACGTAGCAATCACACGACTTAATGACTATCTTTATTAAACTACTTAAGAGATTATTTGTACTCATATCAAGTAGAATCTCCCGCGATTATGTTTATAAATCTACTTAAGAGGTTTAAATAGAGCTTATGTAAACGTTCAAATATTTTGAAGGTAATTATACTTATTGTGTGGCGTATTTGGTAACTTGCGTGACGTTGACAATCAGTTAAGTAAAAAAACAAACAACTTCAATCTTTCAATAATCATGAATTTCAACAATGTGGTTATAGATGAAATTGAAAGTTCTGAAATATGTCATATCCTTGAAGAATTGTTGGTTCATGCTTTATGTTATGACTGTTACAGAAACTATTATTAACAAACAAAAGTGTTCAGAAGAAATCATCAAACATAGTCTGAACTGTGTAGATGAAACAGATGTTATTCATCGATGGCGGAAATATGTGACATCTTTATCGTGTGTGTCTAGAATACCATCCATTTACCTTCTTAAATATCAGTGTCTGGATTATAGAAACACAGCTTTGAAAACAGAGTCGTTGACTGAGGAAGTATGTCGTTCTGTGAGGGAAATACTGACACGATAAAAACATGTCAGTGAGCGGTGCAGAGCAGGAAAAGATTCTGCAATCAAAATATTACAATCCAAAGGAACCTGGAGCTTTCGGTGGATTGGATAAGTTGTACTCTAACGTTAAACACTTCGGAATATCCAGAGCAAAGACTAAACGTTGGTTACAATCCCAAGATGTGTATACTTTTACACAGACCAGTGAGAAGGTTCCCAAGAAACAGAGTCATAACAAGTGGCTTATTTGCTCAGTTTGATGTTGATTTGCGTGTGATGTTACTAACATTGCAAAATATAATAACAATGTAACCTTTTATTAGTGGTTATTGATTGCTTTTCCAGATATGTTTGGGTTCGCCCACTATCAAACAAAAATAGTAAAAACCGTTCATCATGCTTTGAAAAGTATACTGGATTCAGTTGAAAAGAAACCTATGGCTATACGTTCAGACAAAGGACATGAATTTAATAACCATCTCCTGAAAAAATATCTAAAACAACATGTAAAATATTTTACCACACAAAATTCAGGTGTAAAAGCTAACTATGCTGAAAGATTCATACGGACATTGCGAAATATGATGTTTTAGATATTTCTCTTACAAAAGATCTTACAGATATATTGATATTCTTGAAGATCTCCTTTCCAATTACAATAAAAGGCCAAACAGGTCTCTTTTGGGTTGTCAGCTTCTAAAGTGACTAAACAAAATCAAGCAGCACTGTGGTTACAGATATATTCCAACATTTGAAAACATAGTGCACAATCAAAACTCTAGGTTATACAAATTTAAGATTGGAGACCTTGTTAGAGTGTCATTGTCAAAAAAGAACTTTTGAAAGGAGTATCAACAAAAGTGGTCAGAAAGAAGTATTTAAGGTTGTTGACAGAACTCGGAAAGCTGGAATTCCTGTGTATAGGATTGAAGATTTGCTCTCTGAATAAATCAATGGTTCTTTTTACAATGTAGAAGAATTGCAACGAGTGAAGAAAGATGACAATCTTTTGCATATTGATCATGTCATAAAACTCGTTGGAAAGGAAGAGGAAGAAATACAATAAAACAGTCTTTAGTTAAGTGGAGTGGATTCCCGTCGAAGTTCAATTCATGGATAGATGCAAGTGAGATTGTTGAAGATGAGAGAACAGAGGCTGATTATAAATAGTGACAGCAATGATAATCTTTTCTCTGATAATAAACCATATGATTTCATTTAGCACTTTAGACATCCCATTGTCATGGAAGGTTATTGGAGCATAGCATTAACAGAATTTTATGCTAAAAAGATCTGCACAAGGGACAAACAGAAAGAAGAAAGGTACCACTATAACAGATAATTTATTATATATCCACTGTTCAATTTGTGAACCTATTCTTGTTGATGGTGAACCCAAACCACTACTTCGAAGAATATATCCTAATAAACCTAATACATGGAATGCTGAATTGCAGGATTATCAATATATCAAATGTCGTTCAATCAATACAACTACACATGAGATAAGAATATATATAACTAATCATAAAGGAGAACCAGCAGCATTCTTTAAGGAGAGAGTGTCAATGTCACTTCACCTCAAACGTTACCCTTTCCTGGTATAATTTACAATGTCAGTGTTACAGAGTTCTACAGAGATTGGACAATCCTTGTATGTTCCAAATGCCAACCTTTGGGTGAAACATTATTCTAACGTTGCCAAAGAGAGAACATATTCCCTCAAAACAGTTGATTTCAACTATGAACACTTCAAATGGAATTACATCAAGCAATCGAAAGGAGCATTCACGCCCCTTCTGTTGAAAATAACAAGATGCAACAGTCAGATATAAAAATGGTGAGCCCTAGTGAACAGGCAGTACAACAAGCTAAAGCTGAAATAGTACGCAATCCCGATTCAGTTTCCTACACTGCCATGGTTAAAACTAAAAAAAAGCAAAGGTGGTAGTATACCAAGAACCATTGGTAAAGAGAAGAAGTGGGACGCAACCTAAGAACAAACTAAAGAAGAAAAGAAAGCAGGAAGGGAAATAGCCAAGAGAAAACGGATTGGTGGGAAAGAGGAAGATCATTATTACCAGATATCTTCAGTTCTTAAATCATCATCTTCAGAACATTTCAAGAAGAACATTAACATGGCAATGTTATCGAGTGATTCAAAATTCTTCAGTGAAATTCAACCATCAGAACTGGATCTTTTAACCCTTCCCCCAACACAAACCGCTGTACAAAGATCATATATACAAGAATACAGATCAATATCACCTCTGACGGAAATCATCACCAATTGAATTTCATATAAAATTGGTCAAAATGCGAATACATGTATTTAGATCTAAGAAGATCTAGTTTGTATATTAAATGCAAAATCCTTAAGTCTGATGGAACATCCTTAGGATCGTAGCCATGAATGTGCAACCCGTTAACCTGTTTCTTCACAGCTTGTTTTCACAAGTTGATGTATGGATACAAGGACGTTTGATTAATTCTACAAGTAATCACTACCCATACAGAGCCATGTTTTACGTGATGATGAACAGCAGTAGGGATACATCAGGAAAGCACATTAACGTCACAGATGTACTATAAAGACACTCGGGAAGCAATGGATGACCCTGATCCGAATGGAGCAAACGAAGGACTTTATCAGCGATGGAGTTCACACAGGAAGCAAAACATTTGACATGGAGGGTCCCATTTACCATGATCTCTTTCGAATGAAACGTTATCTTCTAAACCAGGTTGATGTTCAAGTGAAGTTATACAGAAGCTCGACAAGTTTTTGTCTTATGTCAAAATACAACACAGAAAAATTATATGATTCGATTAGAAGACGCAGTTTTGAAAGTAATGAAAGTTTCCGTAAAATCAGGTGTAATTTGGGGTCATAATGAAGCTCTTGGTCTTACTAACTGTAAAGTATATGTATTGCAAAACAGAAATAAAATGATGATGTTATCCCCCAAAGGTCAGGTTGGCTTTTCATGGGACCAAATATTTTCGCGGACACGCCCAAATAAAGTTATTATTGCGTTTGTTTGACCAAAAGCAGTTGCTGGGGATTTGCACAAAAATCCTTTCTCGTTTTGCAAATTTTGATTTGAGACAGATCACTTTATTCTGTGATGGAGTAGCCGTTGGAGATTCGGGACCGATGAAGTTAACATATACAACCAAAACCTCAGGTCAAACTGTCATACCCTTGTTTGTTAATATGTTACGTGCATCAGGGCCTAGGATAGTGAACATAACATTAATTTGAATGTAACTCGTGATGAACTTTCTGGTGAATATGCATTGTACACTTTTCAGTTGGAACCATTGTTCAGTTGTCATCATGAAACTTCATATCTTACATTGCAAAACAAAGGTTACCTTGAGATTAGAAGCTCAGTTCGGAACAGCTTTAACAGAGACAACAAACTGTATAGTTTATGGAGAATTTCCTGGATATTTTTTGAGATCGATAAAGCTAGAAGTGTTATAGTTTAGACTAATTGACTGGTGCTCCCCAATATGTCAGTGGAGCGATAGCAGCAACATCACCATTAACAGAATCAACGACTGCATCAACATGAATACGTGGACCAAATGAATTGTGTTATACAGTGTGATCATATTCTTCGGACAATATGTTGTAGGAGTGTTTGCATCGGATCAATTGTTGAGGTATTTTGCTAAGCAAAATCAGAGATCATCATGGCAGAAAGAAGCATACATCGTAAATACTGACCCCATTTCAAAACCTGGAAATCATTGGTTAGCTATTTATCATGAAAACAGTAGGAATATGGAAGTATTTGATAGTCCTCGGAATGTTATCAACTAGTTATTCTCAAAAGAATATTTACTCTTTCTTGTTGAACATAAAACACAGAGATTATAGAATCAGATTTAACGAGTGGTATCAATTACAAAGTTTTCATTCCAATGTGTGTGCTCAATATGTATTATTTTACTTAATGTTTCGTCTAAGAGGATATTCAATGGATGAAATAATATTAATCGATTCGACAAAGAGGATAAAAATGTACATGATGTATATGTTTTTGATTATATATTGAAAAGATATCCAGAATGTCTCAGTTCTTCTCGTGAGCTATACTGTGCATATCCTGTCTAACTTGATACTATATCATTAAGGTTTGATTCTCAATTCTGATTGTATAATGTCGAATGATATATCACCTGTTTTGTTAATTCCAAGTCCAAGTACTATTTACATAGCAGGATGTTCACAATCAGGTAAATCTATGTTTACTAAAAGATTAATTGAGAATGCCAATTCTATGTTTACAAAACCATTTCAGAAAGTTCTGTATGCATATTCTGTCTGGCAACCTTTGTATGAAAAAATTGAGAGAAATAATAATTCTCGAGAGTTGTTTGTAGAATTCCATAAAGGAATACCTTCTGAAGAAAAAAACTAATTGAACTTTCGGGAAATCAAAATGATCATAGTTTGTTGGTTATTGATGATTTGATTGATGATAATCGTATCTAATCAACATATGTGTAAAGTATTCACTGCTACAAGCCATCATTTGAATATTTAGAAGACAGATTTAGAAGACAAATGCAACCGAACGAATGCAAAGTCAGAGACTAATCCACGGGTGAAAGGATCAAAGATGTCACAAAAAAGGAGAATTAAATCAAAGCATGTAACACCTTTACTGTGGTGTAGATATTAGAGGTATTAGTGGGGCGGTGGGGTTGCCTAATGGTTAAAGCGTTGGCTCGTCACGCCGAAGACCTGGGTTCGAATCCCCACATGGGCACAATGTGTGTGAAGCTCCATTTCTCGTGTCCCCGCCGTGATATTGCTGGAATATTGATAAAAGCGGCGTAAAACCAAACTCAGTCAGTCAGTCAGTATTAGAGGTAGTATTATTGTTATTATATTATTATTATAAAACAACAACAATGATTTCTGTACATATAATTTCTTTATTACATTGAATATATGTTTGTGATGATGACATTAACAATATATATCAATTGTAATAAATTCAATGCAAACAGTTACATTTTTTTTTTCCGTCTATTTTACAACAGGTTTCAGTACTAACCTCAGAGGTTTGGTTGAAATACCATCATCTTGCACTTCTCTTTGCAATAGAAGCACCTTAACCCCAACGTTCTTGTCTGTAACTATAAACATGATTGTTGTGTGCTCGAAACCCATGATTGATAGAAGATTTGCTCTCTTTTCTAAAGGGCGGTGGGGTAGCCTAGTGGTTAAAGCGTTGGCTCGTCACGCCGAAGACCCGGGTTCGATTCCCCACATGGGCACAATGTGTGAAGCCCATTTCTCGTGTCCCCCGCCGTGATATTGCTGGAATATTGCTAAAAGCGGCGTGACTCAGTCAGTCTCTTTTCTAAATAATACATCTTTGTACATTTCAACAACGTTCTTCAGTCCTCTCTTGCTGAGACCTTTTAGAACTAACTTTCAAATTGTCATCACTACAATCTTTACTTTTAGCTAAGACGTAAGTCTTTGAATTGAGCGAGATCATCTCAAAATCTTGGCTTTCCAACTTGAAAGCACCCGGTGTCCTTTTTATCCCTCAAGGAAGGTGTGGAAAGAGCAACATTCTCTGGGGAAGAAGTGATTCAGCATCAGGATTCAATGTTATCTCTATCACAAAACCCCATTAACATATGATCAAATTCATCTTTCTTATCTTTCTTTATGATATCAGATAAGGTTCTACCACTTATTGCAAAATATAAACTATCAGTATCAATCTGTAGACACTCAAAATCAGATCTATCAACAAAATTATCAAGGAAGTCATAATAAAATTCCAGCATGCGTTTCTTAGCATACTGTAAAATGAAAAAACCAAGAACATTTGGAAGTGAAAGTTTGATAGTTTTCTTTGCCGTTTGCAACTCATAATCATCGTCTTCCAGTTCACATATTGACACGAATGTTGGAGAATTTACTTTTTATTTTTGCTTTATCAACCCCATGAAGATAAATACATTTTTGTGAGCTTCTTGATTCAGAAGCATAGACCCATACGCTGAATTTCCAATTAATTTGAAAACTTCCCCATAACAGCAAAATCAGGATTAGCATCCCCCTAACCGACGGGCTTGTGTTACCTTTTCTGCAAAGTAAAGGAAACATTTGTTCCTTCCATATTTTACTACTTGATGAACTTTCGTAACATGTAAACCATGCAATAAATACCATTTTTAGTAGAGGAGTAGCCAACAATAAATGTCGTGCTTTCATCCCACCTACTAGTAAAGTCCTGACATCTTTCTTCATATTGCGTGATTCTGAATGATTTTGCATGTGCTGACCAATTACCTCATAAGGTACTTTAGTGGTAACAAATAAGGGTGACATTTCTGCAAATTGATCATACAATGGATCCGGCACTGCTATGTCAACTTCAACCAAACCAAACAGGGAGTCATCCAACACCCCTCTAAAATATTTGTTTCAGTAACTGAACTCTGATGATAATTACGTGAGAATGGATATTGCCTTTGCAAGAGAAAGTCTTGAAATTCAGTTGTCCCTCGTAAAATACGGAACTCACATTCCCAAATTACCAGGATGTCATACCCTTGAGATCTGATAAAAGTTTCTCTCTCCATAGTCCCTCTTATATCTTTGATATTCTTTATCACCAACAATTGTTTGTTTCTTTTTTGGTGAACAATTAGGTTTTTGACAACCATGAAAATAACATCCATAAAATTCGAAGCAACACTTTTTCTCTCTACTATAACCGTCTACAAAATATGGTCCAATTGCGTTCTCTTTACCTTTACCTTAGTTTATGGTGTATAGTCATATTTTTCTTGAATGATAGCCAATCTAACCAGTCATAAGCCGCAGTATATGTTTCCGATTGATATCTTTTAAAAAATTGATTTTCTTTTTTGGTTTCATCTGGTAACCATCTCACATAGTATGATACAGGCATCTCCTGTGCTATGTAATTGAGATACAAAGCATTCGCATCATATCCAACACATGATTTGCATGATTTGTTAGGGTTACCTCGTAAATGAGTTTCTCCTGCTTTATGATACCTTGTGAAAATAATGGATGGACCCCAACCACTCCCTTGCTTTACTGCATGATATAAAGATTTATTTCCTTCATTGAATAATGAAAAGCTGGAATTGTTTTCATGGGCACAGTTAAACAATAACTTCCTTGCAATGCCTGGCACAGATATAGCCTCTTTAAAATATCAATATGCAGTTTAGTCCAGTAGAAATGTTTAAGTTTAGAAACACCTTCAATTCCTGGAAAAACATCTAGATTATTGTACCATATAAGAAAGTCTTTTAGAGATAATATTCGCTCTGACTTCCATATCTCTTTTAAGTACTTATAATTTTCTTCTTTAGATTTGGGTATCTCACGTAATTTCATCATAGATAAAATCTCACTAGAATCCTTATCAGGATTATATGTACATTTCTTAAGATACTGTGAACTACAAGGGTCTTCTAAAGTATTACATTGTTTGAGATTTGACCAAAAAGCTTAAATAGGTGGTAGTTGTTTCTCTTTTAAAACATCAATATCTGTAAAATATTCATAACAAAAGAATCCCTTTTTCTGAGAAACACCAAAATTTAATAAGAAATCAGCATAACTAGTACCAGGAGGAAGATACTGAGAAAGATCTAAAAACATAAACTGAGAGTTAGCAATGCACAAAACTAGTCTTGTTAGATTCAGCCAAACCAAGGGAGTGAGCTAAACGTGCTTTCACTAAATTCAAATCATACTTTGGTGAATTGAATCCGGTCACTGGTATCTGACTAACATAAGTATTTAATTTTTTCTGCATTGATAACAATTGATTATAAAAGTTTAGCTGAAACTGAAGAAATAGATAAGATATCCTTTTCTTGTTCGGAAGAATTATGAGTCAAATCTTCCTCAAAGTCACTGTCTTCCAAATCTTCCCTGTCGTTATAACTCACATTCAAGTGATTAGTCTCACACAGTTTTTGCAAGGCACTATGATAGTTAGTTCATCTGCATCATAATCAGCGTCATCGTCGATGACGATATCATTGTCACAATAACTCTGTCCATCTTGAACATTGACACGTCCAGTGTCACAATCTACATTGTTATGTTATCACCAATGGAATGTTTCTTCCAATATTCTAATTGAATATCCAGTTGTGTAAAAAACATTTGATATTTTTCCTTTGTACGCTGATTTGCACAAATGCTAATTTCAGACATATATCCCACCATCTCTTTCAATAATAATTCTGTATTCTCATGAATAAAGCATTTAGGCTGAGTGTAACCTGGAACATTACTACATATGCTTACAGACACTGGTATGTGTTTATGTGTCCATGATTGCTTTTCACTATTTATAACATCAATATTTGGGATAACTTCCAACATAGCTTCAAAATCATACATTATGAACCAATCATACAGTTTGAGGTTAGGAGGAACTTCAACATCAGTTAATTCAAATAATTCTTCCAAAACATTCTTGATTGGTTTACAGTATCCTCCAGGGTATTTAGATTTAGTTTTCCTAAAGAATTCACTTTTTTCATGTCTTTTCAGTCTGTATGGTTTTGGAAAAAGCATATCACAGCATCTACACTTATATCTTTTAGTGAAACCAGCTAAATTAGTTATATAACTCAGATGATTATCAAAACAATTCATATTCAGTGTGGAACGATATCCGTCAGTTTTAGTAGAAAGGTATAAAGGTGTACAATTATCTTCATCTGAATTATAAAAAAACACATTAACATTAATTCCAAACACTCGTTCAAAAGAAGGTACATCATCCGGAATTGATAATCCTTGAAATTATTTTATTTTCCATTTACAAGATTTCTTTTCATTTTGTTTTCCAAATTTTGCTTCATACCATTTTAAAAAAAGAAACTTAGTATCTTTTTCTAATCTCATTAATCCATTACTTTTTCTTTTCTTTTTTCCCAAAAGTATTTGTTTTTCCTGTGATATGCTAAACATCTAAAAGCACACAAATTATCTGACTTATCACCAAAAGTAATTAGGTTCATTTTGTTTTTAACCATGGTGGCGTATGCTCATTCCATTCCCTAACGTATAAGAGGTACGATATATTGTGTACACAATATTTGTAACTAAAACAGCTTTCCATTTAGTATTTGGTCTTTGTAACATTATGTAATCTTCAATATTCTTATCTTCTATTTTCTTAAGGACTCGTTTTAGGCTTTGTAAATTTAGGATCAAAAGAGGTTTGTCAAATAAATCAGCATTATGGTATGGAATGAAGTAACGGTATTGACCTGTATCCAAGTTTTGCAAAATAATGCCAAATGATAAATTTAGTTTGAAGGATTGATTTTCCTGTTGATAAATATACTTCAATTGTGATTCGAAGTTTATCTCATTAATATCACTTCCGCCTAAAGGGAAATTAAATTTTCGAACCATTTTCTTTACATTGAAATCATCGTGAGGTTTCAAAATTATTGATTTATAAGTTTCATATGTTTCTTTTAAAGGTTCATCTATTAACTCACCATCTTCATTATTCCATGGTTTACTGATATCATTGACCCAAGGTTCGTCCTGTGTAGATCCACCACCACCATATTGATTGTGATTAAGTATTTGATGAACAGTTACAAGTATTTTGTTGGGAAATCTTTTATTACATTTCCTGCAATTGTAAGCAATAGATAGCTTTTTGTTATGACATGTTCGTTGATGTAAACATAAACTTTTTAAAGTATGAAATGATTTCGAACACTTTTTACAATTTTGTTTCTTCTTCTTCATGTAAATTTCACAAACCTTAATGTGATTATTAAACAAAGTGCGGTTATAAAACTTTGTGTTACACTCAGTACAAGTATACCTCTTTCTAATTTTACATTTGCGATCATGTATCAGATACAGAATTCTACACTTACCCTCATACCCACATACACAATTATAAACATTTTGTGCACAATGGTGTGTATATTTTCTTGAATAAATGTTACCACAGTCCTCACATAGTTCCCTACCAGTTAATCGGGTTTTTTTTCTTAGGTTAATTAAATGTTTTATCTTGGTGGTATAATTGTTCTGATTATGTTGATTACAATAGTGACGGGTATAGCGAAAACATATTATTCCGCATCTATCACATAGGTGCTTGCGGTCATTACCGGAATAAGAGAAAATCTTCATCGTCGACGTTGACATCATCAGCTCAACATTTCATCAGGTCCTTGAGCACTGTCAGCGCTTTGTACAAATCAATTGGGGGAAGCCCAACTTGATTGTATCTCATGGGTATTGTATTTTCTGGGGAAACGAAACGCTGCAAATTACAATACCAATATTCACGCTTCTTATTGAAAAATCATGGCATTCAAATGATATACAAACATTGGTAGTAATACCAAATGTAAATAATGAGTTGTGAGAGGTAGTTGATTGTTTGGGGTTTGTTTTTTGTTGTTGTTGGTGGTTTTTTTTTTAAAGATAAATACTTAGTTGTGATAGGTAGGTTTTTTTGGGGTTTGTCTTAAATATGTACATTTGAGTACTAAACACAGGATTTAAAATAATATCAACAAATATAATATTTAAAAATCAAATCATTCAAATTTAATACAGACATTAAGCAGTAATATCAAGATAAAATTAGTTGACAGAGGTATTTAAGCATATTTCAGCATCAAACATAAGATTTAGAAGCAAATATCAACAATATATAATATTGAATATATATATATTGAGCATTAACACAAAAGATTAAAAAATATCATCATTAAAACAGTTTAGACTAATTTATGGGTTGACTTATTGTGTCCTGAAACAACATTTAAAATCTCACAATATAAGAGAACAAATGAAACCAACATCTAATACACATTTTCTACACAGTATTTTGATTATAACTTGAAGGTGATCTCTCTTGTTCTTTAGGAGTAAAATAACGTTTCTGGTATGTCTTAAAGAATAAGTATATATCTGAGTATTTAACACAGGATTCATAATGTTGAATAATATCAATAATACAAGTCAATAATTTATTATTTGACAATCATGACATTCAAATGTAATCCAAACAGCACCGGTAATATCAAACATAAATAATTAGTTGTAAGAGGTAGATAGGTATATGTTAAGTAAAAACCAGGTTCTATGGATAGTCAACTTAAAATACAGAACAGCAGCAGTAATACTTAACATAAATACTAAGTTGTGAGAGGTAGTTCTTTGGTATGTCTTAAATATTAGCATAATTGCAGGAAAAGTTGTGTTCTATGGATGATCAACTTCAAATGTATATAAACATCAGCAGTAATATTCAAGATAAATACTTAGTTGTGAGAGGTAGTTTGTTTTGTCTTGTTTTTTGTTTTGTTTGTTTTTTTGTTTGTTTTTTTGTCGGAATATCTTAAATAAGTGCATTTGAGTACTAAACACAGGATTTAGAAGAATATCAACAACATATAAAGTCAACATTCAACACATCCAAGATAAATATTTAGTTGTGAGAGGTAGTTTTTTCGATATGTCTTAGATAAGTACATTTGAGTACTAAACACAGGATTTAGAACAATATCAACAAGATATAAAGTCAATATGGAACAAGTTTTGATGGATAACAACTTCTTTATTTCGTGAGTGCGACGTTTCGATACAGATTCTTGTACCGTTGTCAAGCAAGAGTGATACATGAAGTGGAGGAGCTGCATATATATACTGTATATAACAATGAAACAACATACATTGTAATTGACAAAGGAAACAACATAATTGCCATAATTGGTTAAGCAGTAAGCTGATGAAGCCAGTGAGTACACAAAGGATAGTGAATGGAAGCCAGAGATGTATAAATACAGGAGTAGTTACAATGAAGGAGATGTTTATACAATAGGTGCGATGTTTATACAATAGATTGGGCTTGGTGGAGGAGTGGATCATAAGCTGATGGAATGAAGTATCCTTGGTCACGGGTGATGGTGGGCTTATGGCGTTTGATGTGAATGGCTTCGGTGAGCTTGCGTTTAGTGAAGTCCGTTTGGTTGTTGGCGAGAATGGTGAAGTCGGACCACTTTATTTGATGATTTGGGTTTGCTTTGATGTGGTCAGAGATAGCTGATTTGGTGTCGGAATTAGCAACAGTAATTTGTTTGCCAATATTACTTTCAATCATTATAAAATTACAACATTGCAAATATTATAAACACAGTTATATATTAACTTATTATGTATTTATTTATGAATTTATTATCAACTTACAGATGAAAAGGTTGATGGGTGATGTGTAAGTGACTCCTGAGATTTACTGATTGATGATGTGCTGGTGGTTCTTTCAGTTGACTGCATAAAAAAAACAAACATGTTCGTTAATTATTGTAATAGGAACTCATAATTCTAAATATTTTCTTAGCCAATATTACTTTAATCATTGTAATTGGTAACATTTACAAGTATTGTAAAAGACATGTTGCATTATTCATTAATAACAATTGATATTTAATCCTAATGATAAAAACAGAGTACCTGTTTTGGGCAATCGCTACCAGCGATTCGTAATCTGGTCTTCCTGGGATAGGTCACCATCTCACATGTTATGGCACTGCCAGTCAGCTGCACAAAGTGCAAATTTGGAAACATGTTTCCATCGATGATTGTTGATTTCATTGGCCAATTGTTTCCTTCTAGTCGGTTGATTTCAGTAAAGACTTTGTCTTGTGCGAAAACATCACATGGTCGTACATAATTACAATGCATGTATGTTCTAGAAATGAAATCACATCGCTTCGGTTCTGTAGCTACAGTTGCCAACAAAACGATGCCTAATATCTTTATTTCACTTATATCAGCTCTGACTTATAGTTCGTCGGATAATGTGATAATGTTGTAGTTTCGTATCCATTGATGCTCGCTCGCGACTGATTGTAGCGGAGACTTTCTTGAAATGGAACATAGCGCAAAAAACCCAAAACAACACAGTCAGCTGAGCTAAAAGTTCAATATAGAACTAACTTTATGGATAACAACTTCTTTTTATTCGTGAGTGCGACGTTTCGATACAGATTCTTGTACCGTTGTTATCCATAAAGTTTGTTCTATATTGTTCTTTCCAACTTCTAAAATGCCACTCAAAGAAGTTGGGCAAAAAAGTTGTGTTAACGATGTTGAATGCGTTGATCACCGCGCGAGAGATTCATACTATAGTCTTTTTCAAATAATATTATATACTTTTTTTTCTGTGAAAAGATTATATTCATGCCGAAAAAAATTGTACTCTCGCGTAACTTTGATTCTTGGATATAAGGGAAAGTACGGCGAAATTCATGTATTAAATAGATGATTTCATTTTGTGTACGTACTGCTTACTTTATTCATTGATCCAGCAAATTGAAAATGCCTAATATTCCACTCGTGAATGAAACGTTTGTTGAATAATTATATTTAGTGTGCTTGCATGTAATGCAGAAATTCGGAACTTTTTGTCAGCGAGGCGTGGCATTGCATGTACATCAAAATATTGCTTCGTGACGTTAGTCGAGACTTAATTTACGAGCTTGCATGAAAATTTCCGCGATCCAGGAATCAAGGTTATTCACGAATTTGGATTACAGTTCTGCATATATGATATAGGAGACTAAGTAACACTGTATCGATAAATAGTCGATAAATAACCATGCTATACTTTGGCTATAAATTCCCGAATAAATCCATTTTCGTTTTTACGATTGCATTTACATTCCAGACCATATAGTGATTCGTTTGGTAAGCTCACGTGTCGATGTGAATTATATTCATTCATTTTACCAATTCTGCACTCATGGGGGAGCAGATAATGTGATAATGTTGTAGTTTCGTATCCATTGATGCTCGCTCGCGACTGATTGTAGCGGAGACTTTCTTGAAATGGAACATAGCGCAAAACCCAAAACAACACAGTCAGCTGAGCAAAAGTTCAATATAGAACTAACTTTATGGATAACAACTTCTTTTATTCGTGAGTGCGACGTTTTCGATACAGATTCTTGTACCGTTGTTATCCATAAAGTTTGTTCTATATTGTTCTTTCCAACTTCTAAAATGCCACTCAAAGAAGTTGGGCAAAAAGTTGTGTTAACGATGTTGAATGCGTTGATCACCGCGCGAGAGATTCATACTATAGTCTTTTCAAATAATATAATATAATTTTTTTCTGTGAAAGATTATATTCATGCCGAAAAAATTGTACTCTCGCGTAACTTTGATTCTTGGATATAAGGGAAAGTACGGCGAAATTCATGTATTAAATAGATGATTTCATTTTGTGTACGTACTGCTTACTTTATTCATTGATCCAGCAAATTGAAAATGCCTAATATTCCACTCGTGAATGAAACGTTTGTTGAATAATTATATTTAGTGTGCTTTGCATGTAATGCAGAAATTCGGAACTTTTGTCAGCGAGGCGTGGCATTGCATGTACATCAAAATATTGCTTCGTGACGTTAGTCGAGACTTAATTTACGAGCTTGCATGAAAATTTCCGCGATCCAGGAATCAAGGTTATTCACGAATTTGGATTACAGTTCTGCATATATGATATAGGAGACTAAGTAACACTGTATCGATAAATAGTCGATAAATAACCATGCTATACTTTGGCTATAAATTCCCGAATAAATCCATTTTCGTTTTTACGATTGCATTTACATTCCAGACCATATAGTGATTCGTTTGGTAAGCTCACGTGTCGATGTGAATTATATTCATTCATTTCAATTCTGCACTCATGGGGAGCAGATAACGTTATAAATCTGAATTTACATTGTCATTCCTAATGAGACTATGGATCATTGATATTTGCTAAATCTTATGAGGGATAAGTATAGCTCTAGATAAGTGCCATACATTATAAAACGTCACGAATGAAATCTGAAACCATTCAGAACGAAAAAGCGTGGTTGTAGGGGAACTAATAGTACTACTATCATCACATCAACATTTACTGTAGTGAAATCACCTATGTCCCAGAAATGTTCATGTTTTAAAACAACAATACACAAATCAGATCTTGTCGAATGTGACTCTGTTGATGGTATAAATAATATATAGTAAACCAATTAACACAACACTGTAGTCATATGACGGTTACCAGTCTGTGTGACTGATCACTGTCAATGTTCTAAATCAATCTGGATCCGCCCCTGCTTAGAACGGAATAAAGGATAACTAAAAACGTATTTTCAATGAACATAGCAGAACTGGTATTTCGTCTGCTGTGCCCAGTCAAAACTATATCGTGTTGTTGGAGGTGAAAAATACAAACTTTGTACATGAAAATAGATATGTACAGGAAACTTGCAATCAACCATCCTGTTATTAAACTCAGCTGGAACTAGCAATCAGCTGTGTACACATGTTTTGCTCGAATCTACCGGTGATTTAGTTATAAACGATCCGAACATATAACATCAAAGAAATTCTATTCCGTTACCAGAATAGGTTATATCTCAAGCAATTATTGTAACAGAGATTATACATAGTGCTATCGTTTAAGTATAATGCATGTTTCTCAAATATGTTTAACATAATAATTAACACTCTGCACCTTTGGTTACGTGGCTTACATTTTACACAGGAGACAGTTTGACAAGTCACCGTTGACTTCCTGGGGTACCTGGTTCTGTTTGATTTTACAAACTGTTGGCCATTAATTTAAGAAATACAGTTCGCTCTACCACCATGTATAGTGTAATAAAGCACACTTTCGCCCTGAACTATTATAGATAAAGTACGAGGACGCTTGCGTGCATGGTGGTAGAGCGAACTGTATTTCTTTTCTAAGATGCCAAATTTAATACTTTCTAGGGATAATTACGATTAATTTAAGGCAGAAAACAAACGACCGTTTCGGTGACCTAAATTATGAATCCTCGCACAGGGCTAACTGGCGCGCTGTTCTATTGATGTGTCTGCCCCCCTACGTTAAGACGAACGTTACCAGAAAAAAACAAATGATAACAGTTTGATGACGGTTTACATTCGGATTAAATATCTTCTCTAAACTATTTTAATTACATTTGTCATTAACGTAAACCATATGGGGCAATATGAACGTCGCATTTCTACTACCAACGTAAGTTTAGATCAGTACATCCAGATGAAGCTGAGTAGTCAAGCGACATTCCACGATTGCATTGTGGGAATGTAAACATTGCGAACGTTACGGTGTCGCTGAAAACTTGTGAGTCGAATTGACACATTTTAACCGTCGTAAAAAACATAAACGTAATGTTTCCACCAGTGATGTTAGCTGCGTGAAGCAACTGCAAACCAAGAAACGGGATGCAACGGCGTAGTTTACTGTAGGAGGCCGTACGAGGCGATGGCAACTGACATGCATCGTGACGTCGCTTACATTGTGACGTAATGTAAAATGGTTCGATTACGAGGGGGCACACTAGAATGGCGCAGTGACAGGATAAAGTCATTCAATTGTTACGTCATCAAAAAAACTATACCTTAATTGTCTGTTAATGTTTGTTTTTTCGATTGTTCTAACCGCTAGGCATCTTAGAATGTAAAATATGACTTCAATGAGTCAATAACGCGGGTCAAGGGGTCCATGGATGACGAGCCGGTATTTAGTTTGTGATTGCTGAGAATAATGTAAAATTGATGCTACCGCGGTAGGCGCGAAAAGCGGACCCTCATGAACATGGTAAGCGGAAGTGGTGACTGGTGAACGTATAGAATGAGGTGACGCCATTTCACGCACGTTTTCTGCGATGTTACTGCAAAGAGTGAAAATGGGATCAAATGTAATCAAATAAAATGAAATCAAGGAATATCGTTTTATTATGTGTTTTCTGTCATCATACGTTTTCGGATGGCACCCGCGTTAAAACGAGGTGTGTTGCACCTCGACGCTGTTCGTCTGATTTGAAACAACTGAAAAAGAAATGGAGGCCAGCTACTGATCCGCGCTAGTATCTGCAGTAGCTGTCTTGCTGACTGGATGGTCTCTGCTTGTAGACGAGCTGAGGCAGTCTCGAACTTCCGGGAAAAAAGCGGCATATATTTTGACAATGATTCGATTTCTAGACATTTAGAAAAGGTTTATAAAGGTCAATATAATTACGGTACGAAAACCGAAAATACTGAATTTTTGGATAGCATTACGGTATACTGAACGGCAGGCAAAATACCGCGGTATACCGTTTCACTCCTAGTGCGTGCCTGACCTAAGGGACTCTTCACATCGAATTAAGCGAACGGACATCGTAATGTAATCATTTTCCTCTTCTTTTTCTCATGTTTACTTAGTTAAGTATTAATATTGTACTAAAACTCCGCTGTCTTTCATTCACAGACGATCACTTGTAACAACATGTTGCGAACGTACGTCGTATGTTATCTGCTCCTCATCAGCGGTCTGGGCGTCTGTGGCACAGGTAAGTGGACCCTCACAACCACCTGTCACGTTCCGTTAGGAAGCAGCTTCTTCACGACAATGTTCGGCTGTACTGACGGTACTTCAGCTTCTTCACACGACAATGTTCGACTGTACTGACGGTACTTCAGCTTCTTCACATGACAATGTTCGACTGTACTGACGGTACTTCAGCTTCTTCACACGACAATGTTCGGCTGTACTGACGGTACTTCAGCTTCTTCACATGACAATGTTCGACTGTACTGACGGTACTTCAGCTTCTTCACACGACAATGTTCGACTGTACTGGCTGTACTTCAGCTTCTTCACACGACAATGTTCGACTGTACTGACGGTACTTCAGCTTCTTCACACCACAATGTTCGGCTGTACTGAGGGTACTTCAGCTTCTTCACACGACAATGTTCGGCTGTACTGACGGTACTTCAGCTTCTTCACACGACAATGTCCGGCTGTACTGACGGTACTTCAGCTTCTTCACGACAATATTCGACTGTACTGACGGAACTTCAGCTTCTTCACGACAATGTTCGACTGTACTGACGGTACTTCAGCTCCTTCACACGACAATGTCCGGCTGTACTGACGGTACTTCAGCTTCTTCACGACAATGTTCGGCTGTACTGACGGAACTTCAGCTTCTTCACGACAATGTTCGACTGTACTGGCTGTACTTCAGCTTCTTCACGACAATGTTCGACTGTACTGACGGTACTTCAGCTTCTTCACACGACAATGTTCGGCTGTATTGACGGTACTTCAGCTTCTTCACGCGACAATGTTCGGCTGTACTGACGGTACTTCAGATTCTTCACGACAATGTTCGGCTGTACTGACGGAACTTCAGCTTCTTCACGACAATGTTCGACTGTACTGACGGTACTTCAGCTTCCTCACACGACAATGTTCGGCTGTACTGACGGTACTTCAGCTTCTTCACGACAATGTTCGGCTGTACTGACGGAACTTCAGCTTCTTCACACGACAATGTTCGGCTGTACTGACGGAACATCAGCTTCTTCACGACAATGTTCGGCTGTACTGACGGAACTTCAGCTTCTTCACACGACAATGTTCGGCTGTACTGACGGTACTTCAGCTTCTTCACACGACAATGTTCGGCTGTACTGACGGTACTTCAGCTTCTTCACGACAATGTTCGACTGTACTGGCTGTACTTCAGCTTTTTCACGCGACAATGTTCGGCTGTACTGACGGTACTTCAGCTTCTTCACGACAATGTTCGGCTGTACTGACGGAACATCAGCTTCTTCACGACAATGTTCGGCTGTACTGACGGTACTTCAGCTTCTTCACGACAATGTTCGGCTGTACTGACGGTACTTCAGCTTCTTCACACAACAATGTTCGGCTGTACTGACGGCACTTCAGCTTCTTCACACGACAATGTTCGACTGTACTGGCTGTACTTCAGCTTCTTCACACGACAATGTTCGGCTGTGCTGACGGTACTTCAGCTTCTTCACACGACAGTGTTCGGCTGTACTGACGGTACTTCAGCTTCTTCATCACAATGTTCGGCTGTACTGACGGAACTTCAGCTTCTTCACACCACAATTTTCCACTGTACTGACGGTACTTCAGCTTCTTCATCACAATGTTCGGCTGTACTGACAGTACTTCAGCTTCTTCACACCACAATTTTCCACTGTACTGACGGTACTTCAGCTTCTTCACACGACAATGTTCGGCTGTACTGACGGTACTTCAGCTTCTTCACACCACAATGTTCGGCTGTACTGACGGTACTTCAGCTTCTTCATCACAATGTTCGGCTGTACTGACGGAACTTCAGCTCCTTCACACGACAATGTTCGACTGTACTGGCTGTACTTCAGCTCCTTCATCACAATGTTTGGCTGTACTGGCGGTACTTCAGCTTCTTCACACGACAATGTTCAGCTGTACTTGCTGTACTTCAGCTCCTTCACACGACAATGTTCGGCTGTACTGAGGGTACTTCAGCTTCTTCACACGACAATGTTCGGCTGTACTGAGGGTTCTTCAGCTTCTTCACACGACAATGTTGAGCTGTACTGACGGTACTTCAGCTCCTTCATCACAATGTTCGGCTGTACTTGATGTACTTCAGCTCCTTCACACGACAATGTTCGACTGTACTGACGGAACATCAGCTTCTTCACACGACAATGTTCGGCTGTACTGACGGTACTTCAGCTTCTTCACACGACAATGTTCTGCTGTACTGAGGGTTCTTCAGCTTCTTCACACGACAATGTTCGGCTGTACTGACGGAACTTCAGCTCCTTCACACGACAATGTTCGACTGTACTGGCGGTACTTCAGCTCCTTCATCACAATGTTCTACTGTACTTGCTGTACTTCAGCTCCTTCACACGACAATGTTCGGCTGTACTGACGGAACTTCAGCTTCTTCACACGACAATGTTCGGCTGTACTAACGGTACTTCAGCTTCTTCACACGACAATGTTCGGCTGTACTGGCGGTACTTCAGCTCCTTCACACGACAATGTTCGACTGTACTGGCTGTACTTCAGCTCCTTCATCACAATGTTCGGCTGTACTGACGGAACTTCAGCTTCTTCACACGACAATGTTCGACTGTATTGACGGAACTTCAGCTTCTTCACACGACAATGTTCGGCTGTACTGACGGTACTTCAGCTTCTTCACACGACAATGTTCGGCTGTACTGACGGTACTTCAGCTGCTTCACTCGACAATGTTCGTTTGTACTGACGGTACTTCAGCTTCTTCACACGACAGTGTTCGGCTGCAATGAAGGTACTTGAGCTTCTTCACACGACAATGTTCTACTGTACTGACGGTACTTCAGCTCCTTCATCACAATGTCCGGCTGTACTGACGGTACTTCAGCTTCTTCACACGACAATGTTCGACTATACTGACGGTACTTTAGCTCCTTCATCACAATGTCCGGCTGTACTGACGGTACTTCAGCTTCTTCACACGACAATGTTCGGCTGTACTGACGGTACTTCAGCTCCTTCACACGACAATGTTCGGCTGTACTAACGGTACGTCAGCTTCTTCACACGACAATGTTCGGCTGTACTAACGGTACTTCAGCTTCTTCACACGACAATGTTCGGCTGTACTGGCGGTACTTCAGCTCCTTCACACGACAATGTTCGGCTGTACTGACGGTACTTCAGCTCCTTCACACGACAATGTTCGGCTGTACTGACGGTACGTCAGCTTCTTCACACGACAATGTTCGGCTGTACTAACGGTACTTCAGCTTCTTCACACGACAATGTTCGGCTGTACTGGCGGTACTTCAGCTCCTTCACACGACAATGTTCGACTGTACTGGCTGTACTTCAGCTCCTTCATCACAATGTTCGGCTGTACTGACGGAACTTCAGCTTCTTCACACGACAATGTTCGACTGTATTGACGGAACTTCAGCTTCTTCACACGACAATGTTCGGCTGTACTGACGGTACTTCAGCTTCTTCACACGACAATGTTCGTTTGTACTGACGGTACTTCAGCTGCTTCACTCGACAATGTTCGTTTGTACTGACGGTACTTGAGCTTCTTCACACGACAGTGTTCGGCTGCAATGAAGGTACTTGAGCTTCTTCACACGACAATGTTCGTTTGTACTGACGGAACTTCAGCTTTTTCACACGACAGTGTTCGGCTGCAATGAAGGTACTTGAGCTTCTTCACACGACAATGTTCTACTGTACTGACGGTACTTCAGCTCCTTCATCACAATGTCCGGCTGTACTGACGGTACTTCAGCTTCTTCACACGACAATGTTCGACTATACTGACGGTACTTTAGCTCCTTCATCACAATGTCCGGCTGTACTGACGGTACTTCAGCTTCTTCACACGACAATGTTCGGCTGTACTGACGGTACTTCAGCTCCTTCATCACAATGTCCGGCTGTACTGACGGTACTTCAGCTTCTTCACAAGACAATGTTCGGCTGTAATGAGGGTACTTCAGCTTCTTCACGACAATGTTCTACTGTACTGACGGTACTTCAGCTCCTTCATCACAATGTCCGGCTGTACTGACGGTACTTCAGCTTCTTCACACGACAATGTTCGACTATACTGACGGTACTTTAGCTCCTTCATCACAATGTCCGGCTGTACTGACGGTACTTCAGCTTCTTCACACGACAATGTTCGGCTGTACTGACGGTACTTCAGCTCCTTCATCACAATGTCCGGCTGTACTGACGGTACTTCAGCTTCTTCACAAGACAATGTTCGGCTGTAATGAGGGTACTTCAGCTTCTTCACGACAATGTTCGACTGTACTGACGGTACTTCAGCTTCTTCACTCGACAATGTTCGGCTGTACTGACGGAACTTCAGCTTCTTCAGACGACAATGTTTGACTGTACTGACGGTACTTCATCTACTTCACACGACAATGTTCGGCTGTACTGAGGGTACTTCAGCTTCTTCACAAGACAATGTTCGGCTGTAATGAGGGTACTTCAGCTTCTTCACGACAATGTTCTACTGTACTGACGGTACTTCAGCTCCTTCATCACAATGTCCGGCTGTACTGACGGTACTTCAGCTTCTTCACACGACAATGTTCGACTATACTGACGGTACTTTAGCTCCTTCATCACAATGTCCGGCTGTACTGACGGTACTTCAGCTTCTTCACACGACAATGTTCGGCTGTACTGACGGTACTTCAGCTCCTTCATCACAATGTCCGGCTGTACTGACGGTACTTCAGCTTCTTCACAAGACAATGTTCGGCTGTAATGAGGGTACTTCAGCTTCTTCACGACAATGTTCGACTGTACTGACGGTACTTCAGCTTCTTCACTCGACAATGTTCGGCTGTACTGACGGAACTTCAGCTTCTTCAGACGACAATGTTTGACTGTACTGACGGTACTTCATCTACTTCACACGACAATGTTCGGCTGTACTGAGGGTACTTCAGCTTCTTCACACGACAATGTTCGGCTGTACTGACGGAACTTCAGCTTCTTCACACGACAATGTTCGGCTGCAATGAGGGAACATCAGCTTCTTCACGACAATGTTCGGCTGTACTGAGGGAACTTCAGCTTCTTCACGAGAATGTTCGGCTGTACTGACGGAACTTCAGCTTCTTCACACGACAATGTTCGGCTGTAATGAGGGAACTTCAGCTTCTTCACGACAATGTTCGACTGTACTGACGTTACTTCAGCTTCTTCACACCACAATGTTCGGCTGTAATGAGGGAACTTCAGCTTCTTCACGACAATGTTCGACTGTACTGACGGTACTTCAGCTTCTTCACACCACAGTGTTCTGCTGTACTGAGGGAACTTCAGCTTCTTGACACCACAATGTTCGGCTGTACTGAGGGAACTTCAGCTTCTTCACACGAGTATGTTCAGCTGTACTGACCGTACTTCAGCTTCTTCACACGACAATGTTGAGCTGTACTGACGGTACTTCAGCTTCTTCAGCACAACGTTCGGCTGTACTGACGGTACTTCAGCTTCTCCATACGACAATGTTCGGCTGTACTGACGGTACTTCAGCTTCTTGACAAGACAATGTTCGGCTGTACTGACGGTACTTCAGCTTCTTCACACGACAATGTTCGGCTGCAATGAGGGAACTTCAGCTTCTTCACGACAATGTTCGGCTGTACTGAGGGTACTTCAGCTTCTTCACGACAATGTTCGGCTGTACTGACGGAACTTCAGCTTCTTCACACGACAATGTTCGGCTGTAATGAGGGAACTTCAGCTTCTTCACGACAATGTTCGACTGTACTGACGGTACTTCAGCTTCTTCACACCACAGTGTTCGGCTGTACTGAGGGAACTTCAGCTTCTTGACACCACAATGTTCGGCTGTACTGAGGGAACTTCAGCTTCTTCACACGAGTATGTTCAGCTGTACTGACCGTACTTCAGCTTCTTCACACGACAATGTTCGACTGTACTGACGGTACTTCAGCTTCTTCATCACAACGTTCGGCTGTACTGACGGTACTTCAGCTTCTTCATACGACAATGTTCGGCTGTACTGACGGTACTTCAGCTTCTTAACAAGACAATGTTCGGCTGTACTGACTGTACTTCAGCTTCTTCACACGACAATGTTCGGCTGTACTGACGGTACTTCAGCTTCTTCACACGACATATTTAATGCAGATCCATGCTATCTTCCGGTTCCGAGTCATCCCATTTAGATCAGACTTCCTGTTTCAAGGATTTCTCTACCAATTTTGTCTTCCATAACTATTACTATAGGTAATAGCTTATAACGAGTTATGTAATAATCCTATTTACTCTGTCCAAAAAAAAGTAAATCTTTTTCATATTGTAATAGTAGTATAATAAGTAATGGCCTACCAAGTTTATTTAGTGGAGACTGTTTATCCAGTCTATATCCTACTTCTTTGTTTTGCCAACGTGTTTTTGTGCTTAATTATAATACCGGCGAAACTTTAGTATCTTTGTGCATAATACTTTTATTGTAACTGGCACACAATATACAATTCGCTAAAATATCTTCGAGTCAATATCACTTGAATTAATTTTTCATCAACTTTCGGTTTTGAGTTTTGAAGTTGGTTAGGTTTATTTGTGGGAACATTGGCCACTCCGTCCCGGTGTGCGTTCTGTCTCGTGGTTACCATTTTATGTACCATTTCGACCATTATTAAACAACCATAATAAACATGGCTGCTTCTGTCATGTTAAGGTCAAGGTCAGGGGAGCACTTTTGACGAAACGTTGGTTTAACCGTCTACGTTTGTCAGTCTGACGGTTAACTATACAAAAAGCAATGGGTTGAGTAATGATTGTTCTATTTTTTTAAATGTCAGTGATTGAGATACTTCTGGTTTGAGAGTTTTGGTGAACATTGCATCTGGTTAGAAAAAAATCCAATGTCAAGGTCAGCATATAAACGTCAAGGTCAAAGTTCTGTTTGTATGCATGGTTGAATCAGCATCAGATTTGAGGTATTGTCATGATTAAATGATTAAAGCAGCAAGACCCTTCGATAGTCATGGAAGACATTACACCAGTCCCTATGTCCGTGTCAAAACCATTAAGGTCATTGTGTTATTGTGGGGTTTTATAAGGGAACAGTGGTGAAATCACTGTGAAGAAAATGATTCTATGTTTTTTCAAGAATCGGCTGTTACTCTACGAATTCTTGACTTTCTATCTTGTATCGTATAAAATTTGGAGTAAGAAACCTAATGCATGAAATATGTTTTCAAGAGGACAAGGAGAAGAGTTTCTGGGATAGCCCGTGGGCCTGGGTCCCCGCTGTTGTGGGTGGAACTGTAGCAGGTGCGGTACTGGGGCCAGTTGCTATCGGGGCCGGGATGTATACAGCTGCGACGACGGGAGTTGGCGCGGGGCTCGTTGCAGCTGCACAGTCTACAGGTACATTTGAGTACAGTGGAGTAGCGATTTCTTGATCTCCAATTTATTGATACGAGGTGATTTCAAACATGAAAACAATGTTTATCCAGAACCAGAGCTACATGATGAAATAATACAAGGATCAAATAACCAGACCAAATCACTGCATACTGAACAAACATGTTAATGGAAGGGATATAGGCTTGGAACTGAAATGTGCAATACAATGGGCGAATATGTGGCAGCAGGATATATACTGAGTCAAAAAAGAAACTTCACAAAATGAAAAATAATGAATAATTTTTCTCTGATGATACATCTATGTATCCGAAATGGGATCCCTATCTTTCGACTCTAGAAAAACGTTAGCAAAACCCACTCAAACCCATCCATTCGTCGTGCAAATGACGTTAGTGCCAAATCAGGTTTTGCACGTGAAGTCGATCACGTGATCTTCGCATCGAAGTTTTCTTCATATGCACGTGTTTGCATTGGCCTCAAGAATTGAAAAAACACTTTTAAACCACTGTTCTAACGGTACTTGAAATGCAACGATTGCCAAATGTGCAACGTGAACGTGCCGTTGGCATGTTGTAGGCGGGAAGATCAATTATTGACGTCGCAAGAGCAATGGGATGCAGCCGTCGTACTGTGTATGACTTGCAAGGTCGTCTACAACAAACTGGCACCACTTCTGATCGCCCAAGGTCGGGTCGTCCACGTGTGACGTCACGAGCAGAAGACCGTCCTACGTCACCTACTTGACAGATTTCTGCCAGCTACACGAACCAGGGCTGAGATGTTTAGAGGTCGACTGTCCTCACAGACCATTCGAAATCGGTTGCGGGCTGCCAATCTCCATTCTCGACGTCCACATCGTGGGCCAATATTGACGCCGTTTCATCAACGTCAACGTCTGCTGTGGGCCCACCGTCACCTCCGATGGACCCAGAGAGACTGGAATCTTTAGCGATGAATCCAGGTTTACCTCAGATTCGCGGACGGCAGGCATAGAGTCTGGAGACGACGTCGTGCACAATGTTGTGTACAGGAAGTCGACAGATTCGGGGGCGGAAGTTGCATGGTGTGGGGTGCTTTCTGTGGGAACAACCGTTCCCGACTTCTGGTCATCCGTGGAAACCTCACAGCTGCTGCTTACCGCGACCAGGTGCTCACCCCTGAACTCGTTCCTTTCATGGCGGCCCATGGCCCAGGTCTACAGTTCCAGCATGATAATGCTCGGCCGCATACCGCGATGTTGACACGAAATTTCCTTCAAAACGCTGGAATCAACGTCATGGACTGGCCATCGAGGTCCACTGACCTTAATCCAATAGAGCACGTTTGGGATGCACTTGGGAGAAGGCTTCGTGGTCTTAGGAACCAACCCAAGAATTTGCAGGAACTTGGCGCTGCCTTGCAAGAACAATTGCGCAGTTCACAAGCATCAGGCAGTCGATGAGGAGACGCTGTTTGGCAGTGGTGAATGCGCGGGGCGGCCATACACGATATTGAACTGAGAAATTTCGCATTTTTATTCTTGTGACTTGACATTCTGTATACCCATGTTTTGGAACGGCGGTGTAGCCTAATGGAACTGATTATGACACTGTCAGTGTATCGAGTACAACACACAGATCTCAGCAATGAAATAATAACACTTTAACCATCTTACCATCTCTTGTTCTTTTATAGTGCCTTGAAGAAAGAATGTGAAGTTTCTTTTTTGACTCAGTATATTTCGTTTCTCTGTGAATGTCCATAACTTGTCGCAGTCTTGAAGCCTGCAATAATGCTGGAAGCAGTAAGTCGACATTTCCCAAACATAGCCCCAACCCCCCACCCCAACTATATAATATGTAAAGGTTCATCACTGAAATCGGCGACAAGATCGAAAACCGGACAATATTCGCACACATCAACCAATATATCGTATTTTAAAGGTCTCACAAGTATCAAGAGCTTTTGTCCATATCACCGATGTGTGTGTGTAGGAGGCATATACACGTGCTTTCTGTGGGGATGCATTTGTTAGTTTTTATTGAATCGTCAAAGACCGAGTTGCTGTGCCGGAAGTATACAATTCTAGGTCGTCGGCGCTTGGCTTTACTAGGTTACACGACACCAAATGTTTTCCCATAGATTTCTGTAGTAACCTTCACTTTTTTTAAATTATCCAGACTACCAACAGCCATTCCAGGTAGACAAAGGGTTCAGTCAGGCCTTAAAACTACAATAAAACATAATTCCTGGCCAAATTGTCCGGCTCATTTTCCGAGCACAGGAAGCGGAACACATCAACCCCAGTTCCGCACCAAATGTCACCTACTGGAAAATACTTGTACACACAATAACCATAAGTCATGGTGATAAAAATGACAGCACTAAATAATTAAAATTGTGGTCAGTTTTAATTGCTGGATGGATGTGCTTAAAAAAACATAAACATCTCACACAATTTCATCCAATCACAGTTGTCACAAGTCTCTATCTCTTCAGTTGTTTACACACGGTTCTCGCTCAGGGAGCATATGATTCTGATTTAGTGTAGTGGATCCACTGCCGTTACTGCTGCTGGTGTAGCTGTAGCTGTAGCAGGAGCAGGCGCTGGCTACTTCGCTGGCCAGCGACCAGAACTGGGATAAACAGTCCACAATATTAGTAAAACCCTATTAACTGCAGAACTGCTTAACTCTAAAACTTAAGGTAATCTATGCGCGGAATATGATTTAGTTTGTTTTTGTGTGGAAACACTAAAAATTATCATTTCCATATTCCTTTGAGAATATGTAACTCACATTTAATTGTGCAATATTATTTGGAAGCACCTTAAGAGTTTCTGATTATATTTGTACTCGTCAGTTATTCACTCGTGTATGTCTTGCGGCACTTCCTACTCAATCAAAACTCTCATGGTTTATGATGTTTCATTTTGATTAAATGTGTGATGTTAGAATGCAAACATAATGTAATCTACATCACTCATTAATATCATATAATCGTCCACGTTAATGAAATAGTTCAAACACTAAGTTGTGTTTCTGAAATAATTCTGATTCTTGTCGTTGTAATCGGCTTTGTAGGTGTGAACAGTTTTCAGCATTTAAGTGTTCGTGATCCAATTTGCTGCATCTATACATTGTCTTTTTACTTTAAATTGGTTGCATAGTTCAATTGTTTTGAGTACTGCTCCAAGTTGAAGTCAAATAAATTACATTCGATAAAAGTGTTGAGAACAAAATGCTGGGGGTGTATACGGTCTATGTTATATAATATCATTCAGGCTGAAATGCGCAGAGTGTGTGTGTCGGATATATGACTTACATCACAGAGAATAAAAGACGGGAAGGGTATATCGGATATATGACTTCCATCACAGAGAATAAAAGGCGGGAAGGGTATATCGGATATATGACTTCCATCACACAGAATGAAAGGCGGGAAGGGTATATCGGATATATGACTTCAATCACATAAAATGAAAGACGGGAAGGGTATATCGGATATATGACTTCCATCACTCAGAATAAAAGGCGGGAAGGGTATATCGGATATATGACTTCCATCACACAGAATGAAAGGCGGGAAGGGTATATCGGATATATGACTTCCATCACACAAAATGAAAGACGGGAAGGGTATATCGGATATATGACTTCCATCACAGAGAATAAAAGGCGGGAAGGGTATATCGGATATATGACTTCCATCACACAGAATGAAAGGCGGGAAGGGTATATCGGATATATGACTTCCATCACATAAAATGAAAGACGGGAAGGGCATATCGGATATATGACTTCCATCACACAGAATAAAAGGCGGGAAGGGTATATCGGATATATGACTTCCATCACACAGAATGAAAGGCGGGAAGGGTATATCGGATATATGACTTCCATCACACAAAATGAAAGACGGGAAGGGTATATCGGATATATGACTTCCATCACACAGAATAAAAGGCGGGAAGGGTATATCGGATATATGACTTCCATCACACAGAATGAAAGGCGGGAAGGGTATATCGGATATATGACTTCCATCACACAAAATAAAAGACGGGAAGGGTATATCGGATATATGACTTCCATCACAGAGAATAAAAGGCGGGAAGGGTATATCGGATATATGACTTCCATCACACAGAATGAAAGACGGGAAGGGTATATCGGATATATGACTTCCATCACACAGAATGAAAGACGGGAAGGGTATATCGGATATATGACTTCCATCACACAGAATAAAGGACGGGAAGAGTATATCGGATATATGACTTCCATCACAGAGAATGAAAGACGGGAAGGGTATATCGGATATATGACTTCCATCACACAGAATAAAAGACGGGAAGGGTATATCGGATATATGGCTTCCATCACACAGAATAAAAGACGGGAAGGGTATATCGGATATATGGCTTCCATCACAGAGAATAAAAGACGGGAAGGGTATATCGGATATATAACTAACACCACACAGAATGAAAGACGGGAAGGGTATATCGGATATATGACTTCCAGCACACAGAATAAAAGACGGGAAGGGTATATCGGATATATGACTTCCATCACACAGAATAAAAGACGGGAAGGGTATATCGGATATATGACTTCCATCACACAGAATAAAAGACGGGAAGGGTATATCGGATATATGACTTCCATCACACAGAATAAAAAGACGGGAAGGGTATATCGGATATATGACTTCCATCACACAGAATAAAAAGACGGGAAGGGTATATCGGATATATGACTTCCATCACACAGAATGAAAGACGGGAAGGGTATATCGGATATATGACTTCCATCACACAGAATAAAAGACGGGAAGGGTATATCGGATATATGACTTCCATCACACAGAATAAAAGACGGGAAGGGTATATCGGATATATGACTTCCATCACACAGAATAAAAGACGGGAAGGGTATATCGGATATATGACTTCCATCACACAGAATGAAAGACGGGAAGGGTATATCGGATATATGACTTCCATCACACAGAATAAAGGACGGGAAGGGTATATCGGATATATGACTTCCATCACAGAGAATGAAAGACGGGAAGGGTATATCGGATATATGACTTCCATCACACAGAATAAAAGACGGAAGGGTATATCGGATATATGACTTCCATCACACAGAATAAAAGACGGGAAGGGCATATCGGATATATGGCTTCCATCACAGAGAATGAAAGACGGGAAGGGTATATCGGATATATAACTAACACCACAGATTATGAAAAACGGGAAGGGTATATCGGATATATGACTTCCAGCACACAGAATAAAAGACGGGAAGGGTATATCGGATATATGACTTCCAGCACACAGAATAAAAGACGGGAAGGGTATATCGGATATATGACTTCCAGCACACAGAATAAAAGACGGGAAGGGTATATCGGATATATGACTTCCATCACACAGAATAAAAAGACGGAAGGGTATATCGGATATATGACTTCCATCACACAGAATAAAAGACGGGAAGGGTATATCGGATATATGACTTCCATCACACAGAATAAAAGACGGGAAGGGTATATCGGATATATGACTTCCATCACACAGAATAAAAGACGGGAAGGGTATATCGGATATATGACTTCCATCACACAGAATAAAAGACGGAAGGGTATATCGGATATATGACTTCCATCACACAGAATAAAAGACGGAAGGGTATATCGGATATATGACTTCCATCACACAGAATGAAAAGACAGGGAAGGGTATATCGGATATATGACTTCCATCACACAGAATAAAAGACGGGAAGGGTATATCGGATATATGACTTCCATCACAGAGAATGAAAGACGGGAAGGGTATATCGGATATATGACTTCCATCACACAGAATAAAAGACGGGAAGGGTATATCAGATATATGGCTTCCATCACACAGAATAAAAGACGGGAAGGGTATATCGGATATATGGCTTCCATCACAGAGAATGAAAGACGGGAAGGGTATATCGGATATATAACTAACACCACACAGAATGAAAGACGGGAAGGGTATATCGGATATATGACTTCCAGCACACAGAATAAAAGACGGAAGGGTATATATCGGATATATGACTTCCAGCACACAGAATAAAAAAGACGGGAAGGGTATATCGGATATATGACTTCCAGCACACAGAATAAAAGACGGGAAGGGTATATCGGATATATGACTTCCATCACACAGAATAAAAAGACGGAAGGGTATATCGGATATATGACTTCCATCACACAGAATAAAAGACGGGAAGGGTATATCGGATATATGACTTCCATCACACAGAATGAAAGACGGGAAGGGTATATCGGATATATGACTTCCATCACACAGAATAAAAGACGGGAAGGGTATATCGGATATATGACTTCCATCACACAGAATAAAAGACGGGAAGGGTATATCGGATATATGACTTCCATCACACAGAATAAAAAGACGGAAGGGTATATCGGATATATGACTTCCATCACACAGAATGAAAGACGGGAAGGGTATATCGGATATATGACTTCCATCACACAGAATAAAGGACGGGAAGGGTATATCGGATATATGACTTCCATCACAGAGAATGAAAGACGGGAAGGGTATATCGGATATATGACTTCCAGCACACAGAATAAAAGACGGGAAGGGTATATCGGATATATGACTTCCAGCACACAGAATAAAAGACGGGAAGGGTATATCGGATATATGACTTCCAGCACACAGAATAAAAGACGGAAGGGTATATCGGATATATGACTTCCATCACACAGAATAAAAGACGGAAGGGTATATCGGATATATGACTTCCATCACACAGAATAAAAAGACGGGAAGGGTATATCGGATATATGACTTCCATCACACAGAATAAAAGACAGGAAGGGTATATCGGATATATGACTTCCATCACACAGAATAAAAAAGACGGAAGGGTATATCGGATATATGACTTCCATCACACAGAATAAAGAAAGACGGAAGGGTATATCGGATATATGACTTCCATCACACAGAATAAAAGACGGGAAGGGTATATCGGATATATGACTTCCATCACACAGAATGAAAGACGGGAAGGGTATATCGGATATATGACTTCCATCACACAGAATAAAAGACGGGAAGGGTATATCGGATATATGACTTCCATCACAGAGAATGAAAGACGGAAGGGTATATCGGATATATGACTTCCACACACAGAATAAAAAGACGGAAGGGTATATCAGATATATGGCTTCCATCACACAGAATAAAAGACGGGAAGGAAGGGTATATCGGATATATGGCTTCCATCACAGAGAATGAAAGACGGGAAGGGTATATCGGATATATAACTAACACCACACAGAATGAAAGACGGGAAGGGTATATCGGATATATGACTTCCAGCACACAGAATAAAAGACGGGAAGGGTATATCGGATATATGACTTCCATCACACAGAATAAAAGACGGGAAGGGTATATCGGATATATGACTTCCATCACACAGAATAAAAGACGGGAAGGGTATATCGGATATATGACTTCCATCACACAGAATAAAAGACGGAAGGGTATATCGGATATATGACTTCCATCACACAGAATAAAAGACGGAAGGGTATATCGGATATATGACTTCCATCACACAGAATGAAAGACGGAAGGGTATATCGGATATATGACTTCCATCACACAGAATAAAAGACGGAAGGGTATATCGGATATATGACTTCCATCACACAGAATAAAAGACGGAAGGGTATATCGGATATATGACTTCCATCACACAGAATAAAAGACGGAAGGGTATATCGGATATATGACTTCCATCACACAGAATGAAAAGACGGGAAGGGTATATCGGATATATGACTTCCATCACACAGAATGAAAGACGGAAGGGTATATCGGATATATGACTTCCATCACACAGAATAAAAAGACGGGAAGGGTATATCAGATATATGACTTCCATCACACAGAATGAAAGACGGGAAGGGTATATCGGATATATGACTTCCATCACACAGAATGAAAGACGAGAAGGGTATATCGGATATATGATTTCCATCACACAGAATAAAAGGCGGGAAAGGTATATCGGATATATGACTTCCATCACACAGAATAAAAGACGGGAAGGGTATATCGGATATATGACTTCCATCACAGAGATTGAAAGACGGGAAGGGTATATCGATATATGACTTCCATCACACAGAATAAAAGACGGAAGGGTATATTGGATATATAACTAACACACACACAGAATGAAAGACGGAAGGGTATATCGAATATATGACTTCCATCACACAGAATAAAAGACGGAAGGGTATATCGGATATATGACTTCCATCACACAGAATGAAAGACGGAAGGGTATATCGATATATGACTTCCATCACACAGAATGAAAGACGGAAGGGTATATCGGATATATGACTTCCATCACACAGAATGAAAGACGGAAGGGTATATCGGATATATGACTTCCATCACACAGAATAAAAGGACGGAAGGGTATATCGGATATATGACTTCCATCACACAGAATGAAAGACGGAAGGGTATATCGGATATATGACTTCCATCACACAGAATAAAAAGACGGAAGGGTATATCGGATATATGGCTTCCATCACACAGAATAAAAGACGGAAGGGTATATCGGATATATGGCTTCCATCACAGAGAATGAAAGACGGAAGGGTATATCGGATATATAACTAACACCCACACAGAATAAAAGACGGAAGGGTATATCGGATATATGACTTCCAGCACACAGAATAAAAAGACGGAAGGGTATATCGGATATATGACTTCCAGCACACAGAATAAAAGACGGAAGGGTATATCGGATATATGACTTCCAGCACACAGAATAAAAGACGGGAAGGGTATATCGGATATATGACTTCCATCACACAGAATAAAAGACGGGAAGGGTATATCGGATATATGACTTCCATCACACAGAATAAAAGACAGGAAGGGTATATCGGATATATGACTTCCATCACACAGAATAAAAAGACGGAAGGGTATATCGGATATATGACTTCCATCACACAGAATAAAAAGACGGAAGGGTATATCGGATATATGACTTCCATCACACAGAATAAAAGACGGGAAGGGTATATCGGATATATGACTTCCATCACACAGAATGAAAGACGGGAAGGGTATATCGGATATATGACTTCCATCACACAGAATAAAAGACGGGAAGGGTATATCGGATATATGACTTCCATCACAGAGAATGAAAGACGGAAGGGTATATCGGATATATGACTTCCACCACACACAGAATAAAAAGACGGAAGGGTATATCAGATATATGGCTTCCATCACACAGAATAAAAGACGGGAAGGGTATATCGGATATATGGCTTCCATCACAGAGAATGAAAGACGGGAAGGGTATATCGGATATATAACTAACACCACACAGAATGAAAGACGGGAAGGGTATATCGGATATATGACTTCCAGCACACAGAATAAAAGACGGGAAGGGTATATCGGATATATGACTTCCAGCACACAGAATAAAAGACGGGAAGGGTATATCGGATATATGACTTCCAGCACACAGAATAAAAGACGGAAGGGTATATCGGATATATGACTTCCATCACACAGAATAAAAGACGGAAGGGTATATCGGATATATGACTTCCATCACACAGAATAAAAAGACGGAAGGGTATATCGGATATATGACTTCCATCACACAGAATGAAAGACGGGAAGGGTATATCGGATATATGACTTCCATCACACAGAATAAAAAAGACGGAAGGGTATATCGGATATATGACTTCCATCACACAGAATAAAAAGACGGAAGGGTATATCGGATATATGACTTCCATCACACAGAATAAAAAGACGGGGAAGGGTATATCGGATATATGACTTCCATCACACAGAATGAAAGACGGGAAGGGTATATCGGATATATGACTTCCATCACACAGAATGAAAGACGGGAAGGGTATATCGGATATATGACTTCCATCACACAGAATAAAAGACGGGAAGGGTATATCAGATATATGACTTCCATCACACAGAATGAAAGACGGGAAGTGTATATCGGATATATGACTTCCATCACACAGAATGAAAGACGAGAAGGGTATATCGGATATATGATTTCCATCACACAGAATAAAAGGCGGGAAAGGTATATCGGATATATGACTTCCATCACACAGAATAAAAGACGGGAAGGGTATATCGGATATATGACTTCCATCACAGAGATTGAAAGACGGGAAGGGTATATCGGATATATGACTTCCATCACACAGAATAAAAGACGGGAAGGGTATATTGGATATATAACTAACACCACACAGAATGAAAGACGGGAAGGGTATATCGAATATATGACTTCCATCACACAGAATAAAAGACGGGAAGGGTATATCGGATATATGACTTCCATCACACAGAATGAAAGACGGGAAGGGTATATCGGATATATGACTTCCATCACACAGAATGAAAGACGGGAAGGGTATATCGGATATATGACTTCCATCACACAGAATGAAAGACGGGAAGGGTATATCGGATATATGACTTCCATCACACAGAATAAAAGACGGGAAGGGTATATCGGATATATGACTTCCATCACACAGAATGAAAAGACGGAAGGGTATATCGGATATATGACTTCCATCACACAGAATAAAAGACGGAAGGGTATATCGGATATATGGCTTCCATCACACAGAATAAAAAGACGGGAAGGGTATATCGGATATATGGCTTCCATCACAGAGAATGAAAGACGGGAAGGGTATATCGGATATATAACTAACACCACACAGAATAAAAGACGGGAAGGGTATATCGGATATATGACTTCCATCACACAGAATAAAAGACGGGAAGGGTATATCGGATATATGACTTCCATCACACAGAATGAAAGACGGGAAGGGTATATCGGATATATGACTTCCATCACACAGAATAAAAGACGGGAAGGGTATATCGGATATATGACTTCCATCACACAGAATGAAAGACGGGAAGGGTATATCGGATATATGACTTCCATCACACAGAATAAAAGACGGGAAGGGTATATCGGATATATGACTTCCATCACACAGAATGAAAGACGGGAAGGGTATATCGGATATATGACTTCCATCACACAGAATAAAAAGACGGAAGGGTATATCGGATATATGACTTCCATCACACAGAATAAAAGACGGGAAGGGTATATCGGATATATGACTTCCATCACACAGAATAAAAGACGGGAAGGGTATATCGGATATATGACTTCCATCACACAGAATGAAAGACGGGAAGGGTATATCGGATATATGACTTCCATCACACAGAATGAAAGACGGGAAGGGTATATCGGATATATGACTTCCATCACACAGAATGAAAGACGGGAAGGGTATATCGGATATATGACTTCCATCACACAGACTAAAAGACGGGAAGGGTATATCGGATATATGACTTCCATCACACAGAATGAAAGACTGGAAGGGTATATCGGATATATGACTTCCAGCACACAGAATAAAAGACTGGAAGGGTATATCGGATACATGACTTCCATCACACAGAATAAAAGACGGGAAGGGTATATCGGATATATGACTTCCATCACACAGAATAAAAGACGGGAAGGGTATATCGGATATATGACTTCCATCACACAGAATGAAAGACGGGAAGGGTATATCGGATATATGACTTCCATCACACAGAATGAAAGACGGGAAGGGTATAGCGGATATATGACTTCCATCACACAGAATAAAAGACGGGAAGGGTATATCGGATATATGACTTCCATCACACAGAATGAAAGACGGGAAGGGTATATCGGATATATGACTTCCATCACACAGAATAAAAGACGGGAAGGGTATATCGGATATATGATTTCCATCACACAGAATAAAAGGCGGGAAAGGTATATCGGATATATGACTTCCATCACACAGAATAAAGGACGGGAAGGGTATATCGGATATATGACTTCCATCACAGAGAATGAAAGACGGGAAGGGTATATCGGATATATGACTTCCATCACACAGAATAAAAGACGGGAAGGGTATATCGGATATATAACTAACACCACACAGAATGAAAGACGGGAAGGGTATATCGAATATATGACTTCCATCACACAGAATAAAAGACGGGAAGGGTATATCGGATATATGACTTCCATCACACAGAATGAAAGACGGGAAAGGTATATCGGATATATAACTTACACCACTCAGAATGAAAGACGGGAAAGGTATATCGGATTTATGAGTTCCATCACACAGAATGAAAGGCGCAGAGGGAGTGTGTCAGATATATTACTGACACCATACAGAAAGAAAAACGGGAAGGATATTTCGGATATATAAAACTAAACCACACAGAATGAAAGACTGCAAATACAACACATAAGGGAGGTCACTCTTGATATACGAGCTTCAAGCGACCACTTCAAAAGCTCAAGATTTTACGACTGCTTCATCTGCTGCCACTAATGGTGGGTGATGATGAATTTTATAGAGAAGCATGTACAATGTGAATAACACCACCCCTAACATTTTTTGTACAAATGGGTGAACCCCTTTAAATTCCTCATCATCCCTTCAAGAAATGATCCCCCATCCCTCCCCGGAACAAAATGGGTGAACCCCTTTAAATTCCTCATCATCCCTTCAAGCCATAAATTATGATTTAAATTTTCAAATGGCAAGGTATTAAAATTATGAGGATTCGCAATCTTAATTTCAATTTATTTAATTTACTTTTTTGTTTAAAGTGAAATTCATCGGTTACGTTTCACCACAAACAGACTATACCTTTCTGTACACGCAAATACGCCCCACGCACCCTTCTGTACACACAAATGCACCCCACGCACCTTTTCTGTATGTAACAAATACACCCCACGCACCTTTCTGTGCACATCATCAAATACACCCCACGTACCTTTCTGTATACACAAATACACCCCATCGCACCTTTCTGTAACACACAAATACACCTCGTATGTACCTTTCTGTATGCACAAATTGAACCACGTAATTTTTCAGTACACACAAATACAATATATGACGTACCTTCGCGTACACACAAATGCACCCATACACCTTCTGTACATACAAATACACCCCTTGCCTTACCTTTCTGTAGACACAAATGTCACATCCCATCGTACCTTTCTGTACGCACAACATGGCACCCCACGTACCCTTCTGTACACACACAAATACATCCCCCACGCACCTTTCTGTATCCACAAATACACTCCACGTACCTTTCTGTACACAATACACCCCACGTACCCTTCTGTACATACAAATACACCCCTCTTACCTTTTCTGTACACACAATAACCCCACATTACCCTTCTGTACGCACAAATATACACCCACGTACCCTTCTGTATACACAAATACACCCCACGCACCTTTCTGTATGCATAAATACACTCCACGTACCTTTCTGTAAAATTCTGAGATTTAAATTTTCAAATGGCAAGGTAAAATTATGAGGATTCGCAATCTTAATTTCAATTTATTTAATTTACTTTTTTGTTTAAAGTGAAATTCATCGGTACGTTTTCACCGCATACAGACTATACCTTTCTGTACACGCAAATACGCCCCACGTACCCTTCTGTACACACAAATACACCCCACGCACCTTTCTGTATGCACAAATACACCCCACGCACCTTTCTGTACACACAAATACACCTCACGTACCTTTCTGTATACACAAATACACCCCACGCACCTTTCTGTACACACAAATACACCTCACGTACCTTTCTGTATGCACAAATACACCCCACGTACCTTTCAGTACACACAAATACACACGACGTACCTTTCCGTACACACAAATACACCCCACGTACCCTTCTGTACATACAAATACACCCCTCTTACCTTTCTGTAGACACAAATACACCCCACGTACCTTTCTGTACGCACAAATACACCCCACGTACCCTTCTGTACACACAAATACACCCCACGCACCTTTCTGTATCCACAAATACACTCCACGTACCTTTCTGTACACAAATACACCCCCACGTACCCTTCTGTACATACAAATACACCCCTCTTACCTTTCTGTACACACAAATACACCCCACGTACCCTTCTGTACGCACAAATACACCCCACGTACCCTTCTGTATACACAAATACACCCCACGCACCTTTCTGTATGCATAAATACACTCCACGTACCTTTCTGTAAAATTCTGAGATTTAAATTTTCAAATGGCAAGGTAAAATTATGAGGATTCGCAATCTTAATTTCAATTTATTTAATTTACTTTTTTGTTTAAAGTGAAATTCATCGGTACGTTTTCACCGCAAACAGACTATACCTTTCTGTACACGCAAATACGCCCCACGTACCCTTCTGTACACACAAATACACCCCACGCACCTTTCTGTATGCACAAATACACCCCACGCACCTTTCTGTACACACAAATACACCTCACGTACCTTTCTGTATACACAAATACACCCCACGCACCTTTCAGTACACACAAATACACACGACGTACCTTTCTGTACACACAAATACAGCCCACGTACCCTTCTGTACATACAAATACACCCTCTTACCTTTCTGTAGACAATAAATACACCCCACGTACCTTTCTGTACGCACAAATACCCCACGTACCCCTTCTGTACACACACAAATACACCCACACGCACCTTTCTGTATCCACAAATACACCCACGTACCTTCTGTACACACAAACACACCCCACGTACCCTTCTGTACATACAAATACACCCTCTTGCACCTTCTGTACACACAAATACACCCCACGTACCCTTCTGTACATACAAATACACCCCTCTTACCTTTCTGTACACACAAATACACCCCACGTACCTTTCTGTACGCACAAATACACCCCACGTACCCTTCTGTATACACAAATACACCCCACGCACCTTTCTGTATGCATAAATACACTCCACGTACCTTTCTGTACACATAAATACACCCCACGTACCTTTCTGTATACACAAATACACCCAAGGTACCTTTCTGTACACACAAATACACCCCACGTACCTTTCTGTATACACAAATACACCAGGCGTACCTGTCTGTATGAACAAATACACCCCACGCACCCTTCTGTACACACAAATATACCCCACGTATAGTCTGTTTGCAGTGAAAACGTACCGGTGAATTGCACTTTAAACAAAAATGTAAATCGAATAAAGTGAAATTAAGATTGCGAATCCTCATAATTCTACCTTGCCAATTAAACATTTAAATCTTAGATTTTTATTCAACTTATGAAATAAGTTGTTTAACAAACGATCATAGTTTCAAATCGCTTATATTGGTTTGCATTACAAGGGGGGAAGCGCAGTAGTTGGAACAGTGAAACAAATGCACGTGCGGTACGTGATGAGCGTTAACTTAGACCAACCCAACTTGATCTCGGTGTTTCATTTTATTTGCATGCCCCCTTGTAATACAAACCAATAATACCGATTTGAAACTATGATCGTTTGTTAAACAACTTTCATCTCAAATTGAATAAAATTCTGAGATTTAAATTTTCAAATGGCAAGGTAAAATTATGAGGATTCGCAATCTTAATTTCAATTTATTTAATTTACTTTTTTGTTTAAAGTGAAATTCATCGGTACGTTTTCACCGCAAACAGACTATACCTTTCTGTATGCACAAATACACCCCACGCACCTTTCTGTACACACAAATACACCTCACGTACCTTTCTGTATACACAAATACACCCAACGCACCTTTCTGTACACACAAATACACCTCACGTACCTTTCTGTATGCACAAATACATCCCACGTACCTTTCAGTACACACAAATACACCGGACGTACCTTTCTGTACACACAAATACACCCCACGTACCTTTCTGTATACACAAATACACCCCACGCACCTTTCTGTACACACAAATACACCTCACGTACCTTTCTGTATGTACAAATACAATACATCTTTTTCAGTACACACAAAATACACCTACGTACCTTTCTGTATACACAAATACACCCGCACCTTTCTGTACAACAAATACACCCCACGTACCTTCTGTACACAAATACACCTCACCTTTCAGTATGTACAAATACATTTCTGTATATACACAAATACACCTCCACGTACATTTTTTCTGTACACACAATACACACGTAAATACACCAAATACACGTACCTTTCTGTACACACAAATACACCTCAAGTACCTTTCTGTATACACAAATACACCCCACGTACCTTTCTGTACACACAAATACACCTCACGTACCTTTCTGTATACACAAATACACCCCACGTACCTTTCTGTACACACAAATACACCTCACGTACCTTTCTGTATACACAAATACACCCACGCACGTATACACAAATACTTTCTGTATACACAAATACACCCCACGCACCTTTCTGTACACACAAATACACCCCACGCACCATTCTGTATGCACACAAATACACCCCACGCACCTTTCTGTACACACAAATACACCTCACGCACCTTTGTGTATACACAAATACACCCCACGCACCTTTCTGTACACACAAATACACCTCACGTACCTTTCTGTATACACAAATACACCTCACGCACCTTTCTGTATACACAAATACACCTCACGTACCTTTCTGTATACACAAATACACCCCACGCACCTTTCTGTACACACAAATACACCCCACGCACCTTTCTGTACACACAAATACACCCCACGCACCTTTCTGTACACACAAATACACCTCACGCACCTTTGTGTATACACAAATACACCCCACGCACCTTTCTGTATGCACAAATACACCCCACGCACCTTTCTGTATGCACAAATACACCCCACGTACTGCTCTGTATACACAAATACACCCTACGTACCTTTCTGTAAACACATTTATAATTACACGTTTCAGTATGTACAAATGTACCACTGATAACTTTTTGTACAGTTACACAGTGAATGAGTGTGTAAAGTTTTACGCCGCTTTAGCAATATTCCAGCAATATCACGGTTGGTCTTCCAACATTGTACACATGTAGGGAGTCGAACCCGGGTCTGCAGCGTGACGAACGAGCACTTTCACCACCAGTTTACACCAGCTAATTGGATAATATATTTTTGTCAGATATATATAACAATGGAGGTATGTCTCGTCTTCTCCGTATGCCTACAGACTGCAGACGAGAGTTAATACTTGACGGTGCAAATCGCTATTGGTAATAGTGTTCATAATATTCACTTCGCTGCCACACTGGTCAAGCATCCAAACTAGGCTGACACTGAGTGTCCTGGGTGAAAAGTGATCTTTACACAACCCCTGTTCATCTGGTGACGTAATATGACGGAGGCAAAAGCGCCCCTTATTTATATACTAAGGGAACAAAATAAGGGATCACATGAGATCAAAGGTGTTCCTTTATTTTTTCCCCAGGTTTCTTCACAAGCTTGGCGTCGAACAAATTGTGAAGAAACAATGGAAAAAATGAAGGAACACTTGTGCTTTCAAGCGATCCCTTATTATGTTCCCTCAGTATATATGGAAAACCTGTGAGGTTTAACACCTACAGAGCTCAAAGATGGCAAGTTATTGATATGCAAAATGTATCATCCGTTCATGTCAACTGGAGTGACTTCCACATCGTCGTTTTAATAACTGAATAAAACGGAATTACTGTTTGGCGGAGTTTCATTGATGGTGTAGGGGTGCCTTTCACGTGACACTAAAGTTGGGACAATCTGAATGGACAGCGTACGTGCTAGTCAGGGTTGTTGTACCACCTTTCCATGACCTTACTCTGAACACAAGGCCCGTCTCCATGGACGGCAAATGCTAGAAAACAGTGTACATGTGCCGTCGGTGTGTTCAACTCTACCATGACCCGCCAGGAGTCCGGACCTCAATCCACTAGATCATGTCTAGAACAACATAGATCGCAGAATACACCAGAGAGATCACCGAGTACAAAAGCTTGATTTATCATCAAAACCTGTGTTCCACAGGAGATATTGCTTGTGTGAGATCATACGATATCTCCTGAGAGATATCATTCTGACAGTAGATTTTTCTACAATGCCCTAACAATGCTATGACGTCACATTGCTATGACACTGCACTGCAAGTCTAATGGTAGTACAGTCTTCAGAGATGTACATTTCTTATTGAAAGCTAATGAAGAATGATGTTTGATTATAAATAGAATCTCACCCTCGTGTCTTCTGATATCAAATATATAAACACTCTTTGATAAAAGTAAAAATATCCTCGGCAAGCCTCGGATGTTTGTTACATTATCAACTCGTGGTGATATATTTGATATCAGAAGACACGAGGGTGAGATTCTCTATGTATTGGATCAAGTTCCCCATTAAAAATGGAACGGAATACTTCAACGTGAAATTCAACGTCTGATACAGTGGAGCATGAGGAGGATCAGGGATGTTATACCAGATATTGACATCGTGCTCCGTTATCGGTACTTATGTGATGTCAATCAATCAATAAATCTTTATTTCAGTACTGAGGAGGCCACAGGCCTATGGTACATTTCAGATGTACACTGTTCTTATCATCATGGCGTAATAACAAAAACTGCAACAATTTGAAATATAATTTTATTTGAACAATTCAATAGAGAAGAAGATTTATCAATTCATGGATGGACCAAATTCTTTAATAAATTTATATTGTTTACGTATAGTATTATATGCTGGAAATACAGGAAGAAAATCATATTCGTCTTCTAGAACATTATTATTACAGCATACATACATTCTATCTTCTCTTTTGATATTCATAAACTCCTCTGATAGATCATTTTGTGATGTCCTGAGGATTATATGCCAGAATCACGCACTTGTTGACGTCATACGGCAATAGTTATCAGCACTACAAAATGAGTTAGTTTGCCATCATGACTAATTTTTCGATCTTTTGGGGTTAAGATTTGTCATATATTTAATTGGTCCTTGACTTATAATTGTTTTTCCAGATAGTGAGTTAAAGTGAGATTTGGATAAGTATAGTATGGTTTTACGCCGCCTTTAGCAATATTCCAGCAATATCACGGCGGGGACACCAGAAATGGGTTTCATACATTGTACCCATGAGGGCAATCGAACCCGGGTCTTCGGCGTGACGAGCGAAGACTTGAAACATTAGGCTACCTCCCGGCGAAATGAAAAGGAAGCAGAATATATATATGAAAGAGCAAACGTGATATAGTTTCCAGAACTATCAATCTAAATATAGCACCAGTCTAAATATAGCATGCCGCTGCCCCTACTGAATGTCATCAGAAACAATCGGAATACTCTTGAAACACTGTTACACGACAAGTAACATTGTCACAAACCAAGTCGGATAACGCTCTTTCAGATCTACGTAGAAATAACATGCTCGATTACTTGATTACTCGATTGTACCTGAGAAGCGGTGTAATATGGACACCATAGGCTAGAACCGCTGGCGTATTTCTCGACACAGTACAGGGAGAAAGTAGACTATTGAAGCTGTGAATCCTCACAAACAATCATGCACATAGTTTCATATAGACTTCGAAATTTTATTTGCAAACCTGATGACCAGATCTTTTTTTTCAAATACAAATATGAGCGTAAATATTTGGGGGTTTTATTATATAAAAAAACGACGATTTCTTTTACCTCCCAAAAGTCTAAAATACATTTTTCAAGCAATTCGTGTATTATGAGACCAAGGCATTGATGAATCCAACATGGGTGATCTTCAAACAACACGAGTCGTAGTGACGTACAAAGAATGGGTGTAATTTATTCTCGCAGTACAACTATGTGAGGTAGGACGAACAGTTTGTACACAGTTCAGAGGGTCCGGTAGAAACTACAAGGGAGGGCGGCGAAGTCAGGCTGACACTTAGCCAAGAGATTGGTAGGATTGACTGTCCTCCTTATCTCTTGCATGCCTTCTGTCGGCCTATCCGCACTCTTCCCGCTGTCTGCCGGCTTCCCCTGGCTTGTCTAACCTAAGTGTTTTAGAAGCAGATGAACAACTCACGTGCCGGCTATTCCCATGGACATAATCTGCTTAGCTGGTCATATGTTTTTCTAGCTCCACTGTCTGTGGCAGTGTACACTTCAAAAAGTGTTACTATATAGTGTAAAACGGACATTATGACGCTCGGCTTAATGAATCAGTCACATCGAATGAAGCTATTAAGGCAGTCAGGAATTTGAGTAAGTGAGTGAGTAATCAGCCTGTGATGGTGGCGGTGGGGTTGCCTAATGGTTAAAGCCTTCGCTCGTCAAGTCGAAGATCCTTATTCGATTCCCCACAGGAGTACAATGAGTGAATCCCATTTCTGGTGTCCCCAGAATCATCCTGGAATATTGCTAAAAGCGGCGTAAAACTAAACTCACTCACATAATCTGCCATGACCAGAGTCCGAGCCCGATACCAACAGACAACGATGACCGATGCCGCTATGGACGCCAAGGACAACCAGCAAAGGTCAGGATAGACTAGTCAAAAGGACGACATCGTGAAGTCGGTTGCAACCTACCACTCAGAAATATTGCCTGTTGCAATAGGAAAGAGGTAGGAGACTTCATGCCCAGACGGTGCGAAATCGTCTGCAGAGATGACGTTGGCGTGCACGACGTCCACGTGTCAATGTTGTGTTTTCTGACGAATCGAGCTTCACTCTGGACTGAAGAAATCGAATTTGGACACGTCCCGAAGAGAATTTTATTGATGATGACGTCATACAGCGTTGTTGTTTTGGACATGGGTCCATAAAGGTATGGGTTGGTTTTCACAATGATTATTCTATAGTTTTCAGGTTGGTTTTAATGCCCCTTCGTCTTGTAAATTGGTATATTTACACACACAGTTTAATGAACGAAGTGGAAATAGAGTCAGCATTATGAACAATATTTTGCTCGTATCCCAATTGCGTAGATCGATGCTCATACTGTTGATCACCGAATTGTCTGGTCCAGATTTGATTATTTACAGATCGCCGCCATATAGCTGGAATATTGCAGCGTAAACCTACCCTAAACCACACGGGGCTGTGTATACAGAAATGTGCGAGGGGTGTGTATATATAGAGAGAATCTCACCCGAGTGTCTTTTGATATCAAATATATAATTACGTGTTGATAAAGTTACAATTTGTTTTACTTTTATCAACGAGTGTTGATATATTTGATATCAGAAGACACGAGGGTGAGATTCTAATTATCATCAAAAATCAATCTTCAAGGCGGTTAAACGATGGTCCGAATCAGCCACCATACTCTTCGTTAGTTTTCAATGAAAAATGTACATCTCTGAACATGGTTCTGCGATTAGACTTGCAGTGCAGCTATGTCATAGCATTGTGACGTCATCAAGTTCATGACGTCATAGCATTGTCAGGGCATTGTACAATTCTGCTCTCAAAATGATATCTCATTTGATCTCACACAAGTAATATCTCCTGTGGAACACAGTTTTGGATGATTAACAGAAAGGTACGTGGGGTGTATTTTTACATACAGAAAGGTACACGGGTGTATTTGTGTATACAAAAAGGTACATGGAGTGTAATTGTGTGTACTGAAAGGCGCATTGGGTGTATTTGTGAATACAGAAACGTTAGTGGGGTGTATTTGTACATACAGAAAGGTACGTGGGGGTGTATTTGTACATACAGAAAGGTGCATGGGTGTATTTGTGTATACAGAAAGGTGCGTGGGGTGTATTTGTGTATACAGAAAGGTACGTGGGTGTATTTGTGTATAGAAAAAGGTGCGTGGGGTGTATTTGTGTATACAGAAAGGTACGTGGGGTGTATTTGTGTATACAGAAATATAACCGGGTTGTATTTGTGTTCAAACTACTGCGCTTACCCGCTTATAATACAAACCAATATAAGCGACTTGAAACTATGATCGTTTGTAAAACAACTTTTTTCATAAGTTGAATAAAATCTAAGATTTAAATGTTCAATTGGCAAGGTAGAATTATGAGGATTCGCAATCTTAATTTCACTTTATTCGATTTACATTTTTGTTTAAAGTGCAATTCACCGGTACGTTTTCACTGCAGACTATACTTGGGGTGTATTTGTGTGTACAGAAGGGTACGTGGGGTGTATTTGTCCATACAGACAGGTACGTCTGGTGTATTTGTACATACACACAGGTGCGTGGGGTGTATTTGTGTACATAAGGGTAAGTGGGGTGTATTTGTTTACACAGAAAGGTACGACGGGTGTATTTATGTATACAGGAAGGTGCGTGGGTGTGTATTTGTACATACAGAAAGGTACATGGGTGTATTTGTGTATACAGAACGGTACGTGGGGTGTATTTGTGTATACAGAAGGGTACGTGGGTGTATTTGTGTATAGAAAAAGGTGCGTTGGGTGTATTTGTGTATACAGAAAGGTACGTGGGGTGTATTTATGTGTACAGAAAGGTGCGTGGGGTATATTTGTGTATACAGAAAGGTACGTGGGGGTGTATTTGTACATACAGACAGGTACGTGGAGTGTACCTGTGTGTACTGAAAGGCGCATTGGGTGTATGTATATATACAGAAAGGTACGTGGGGTGTATTTGTGTATACAGAAAGGTAGTGGGGTGTATTTGAGTATACAGAAAGGTATTTGGGGTGTATTTGTGTATACAGAAAGGTGCGTGGGTGTATTTGTGTATACAGAGCGGTGTGGGGTGTATTTGTGTATACAGTGGTGTGTGGGGTGTATTTGTGTATACAGAGCAGTATGTGGGGTGTATTTGTGTATACAGAACGGTATGTGGGGTGTATTTATTTTTACAGAAAGATGCGTGGGGTGTATTTGTGTATACAAAATGGTGCGTTGGGTATATTTATGTGTACAGAAAGGTGCGTTAGGTGTATGTGTTTATACAGAAAGGTAAGTGGTGTGTATTTGTGTATACAGAGTATACAGAAAGGTATGTGGGGGTGTGTGGGGTTGTGTATACAGAAAGGTAGTGGGGTGTATTTGAGTATACAGAAAGGTATGTGGGGTGTATTTGTGTATACAAGGGGTATGTGGGGTGTATTTGTGTATACAAAGGGGTATGTGGGGTGTATTACAGATGTATACAAAGGGGTATGTACAAAGGGGTATGTGGGGTGTATTTGTGTATACAGAGCGGTATGTGGGGTGTATTTGTGTATACAGAGCGGTATGTGGGGTGTATTTGTGTATACAAAGGGGTATGTGGGGTGTATTTGTGTATACAAAGGTATGTGGGGTGTATTTGTGTATACAGAGTGGGGTATGTGGGGTGTATTTGTGTATACAAAAGGGTATGTGGGGTGTATTTGTGTATACAAAAGGGTATGTGGGGTGTATTTGTGTATACAGAAGGTATGTGGGGTGTATTTGTGTATACAAAGGGGTATGTGGGGTGTATTTGTGTATACAGAGCGGTATGTGGGGTGTATTTGTGTATACAGAGCGGTATGTGGGGTGTATTTGTGTATACAAAGGGGTATGTGGGGTGTATTTGTGTATACAGAAAGGTATGTGGGGTGTATTTGTGTATACAAAGGGGTATGTGGGGTGTATTTGTGTATACAGAGCGGTATGTGGGGTGTATTTGTGTATACAGAGGGGTATGTGGGGTGTATTTGTGTATACAAAGGGTATGTGGGGTGTATTTGTGTATACAGAGCGGTATGTGGGGTGTATTTGTGTATACAAAAGGGGTATGTGGGGTGTATTTGTGTATACAAAGGGGTATGTGGGATGTATATGTGTATACAGAGCGGTATGTGGGGTGTATTTGTGTAAACAAAGGGTATGTGGGGTGTATTTGTGTAAACAAAGGGTATGTGGGGTGTATTTGTGTATACAGAGTGGTATGTGGGGTGTATTTGCGTATACAAAAGGGTATGTGGGGTGTATTTGTGTATACAAAGGGGTATGTGGGGTGTATCTGTGTATACAGAGCGTTATGTGGAGTGTATTTGTGTTTGCAAAGGGGTATGTCGGGTGAATTTGTGTATACAGAGCGGTATATGGGGTGTATTTGTGTATACAAAGGGGTATGTGGGGTGTATTTGTGTATACAGAGGGTATATGGGGTGTATTTATGTATACAGAAGGGTACGTGGGGTGTATTTGTGTATACAGAAAAGGTGCGTGGGGTTGTATTTGTGTATGCAGAGCGGTACGTGGGGTGTATTTGTGTATACAGAAATATAACCGGGTTGTATTTGTGTTCAAACTACTGCGCTTACCCGCTTATGATACAAACCAATATAAGCGACTTGAAACTATGATCGTTTGTAAAACAACTTTTTTCATAAGTTGAATAAAAATCTAAGATTTAAATGTTCAATTGGCAAGGTAGAATTATGAGGATTCGCAATTTTAATTTCACTTTATTCGATTTACATTTTTGTTTAAAGTGCAATTCACCGGTACGTTTTCACTGCAGACTATACTTGGGGTGTATTTGTGTGTACAGAAGGGTACGTGGGGTGTATTTGTCCATACAGACAGGTACGTCTGGTGTATTTGTACATACACACAGGTGCGTGGGGTGTATTTGTGTACATAAGGGTAAGTGGGGTGTATTTGTTTACACAGAAAGGTACGACGGGTGTATTTATGTAAACAGGAAGGTGCGTGGGTGTGTATGTGTACATACAGAAAGGTACATGGGTGTATTTGTGTATACAGAACGGTACGTGGGGTGTATTTGTGTATACAGAAGGGTACGTGGGTGTATTTGTGTATAGAAAAAGGTGCGTTGGGTGTATTTGTGTATACAGAAAGGTACGTGGGGTGTATTTGTGTATACAGAAATATAACCGGGTTGTATTTGTGTTCAAACTACTGTGCTTAACCGCTTATAATACAAACCAATATTTAAGTGACTTGAAACTATGATCGTTTGTAAACCAACTTTTTTCATAAGTTGAATAAAATCTAAGATTTAAATGTTCAATTGGCAAGGTAGAATTATGAGGATTCGCAATCTTAATTTCACTTTATTCGATTTACATTTTTGTTTAAAGTGCAATTCACCGGTACGTTTCACTGCAGACTATACTTGGGGTGTATTTGTGTGTACAGAAGAGATTGCATTAGGGTGTATTTGTCCATACAGACAGGTACGTCTGGTGTATTTGTACATACACACAGGTGCGTGGGGTGTATTTGTGTACATAAGGGTAAGTGGGGTGTATTTGTTTACACAGAAAGGTACGACGGGTGTATTTATGTATACAGGAAGGTGCGTGGGTGTGTATGTGTACATACAGAAAGGTACATGGGTGTATTTGTGTATACAGAACGGTACGTGGGGTGTATTTGTGTATACAGAAGGGTACGTGGGTGTATTTGTGTATAGAAAAAGGTGCGTTGGGTGTATCTGTGTATACAGAAAGGTACGTGGGGTGTATTTATGTGTACAGAAAGGTGCGTGGGGTATATTTGTGTATACAGAAAGGTACGTGGGGGTGTATTTGTACATACAGACAGGTACGTGGAGTGTACCTGTGTGTGCTGAGGAACACGTTGGGTGTATGTATATACAGAAACACACAGGACACAACGAACAGGAATACACAGGAAATAACTGACAGACAAGGACAGAAACCAATACATGGACTTGAACTGAGGATCTGCCCAACGAAGAACAAACCATGACCCAGAATCCCGACCACGACCGAGAAGGACCCGACACACTGAGACACAGAACACGAACCACACAGACACACCCAGAGACACACAGGTGGAGACACACACAGCACGAGACACACACACACAGAAAGGCACAGAACGGCATGGACACACAGACAGAATCAGACAGGACCAGACACAGACACACAGACACGGACACACGAGACACAGCACGAGACACAGGCACACAGACAGACACAGACACAGACACAGTGACACAGGAAAAGGACACAGGACAGAAAGACGGACACAGAGACACAGACAGACACAGGCACACAGCAGACACACAGGACCCAGACACACACACAGACACAGACACACACACAGACACAGACACAGGACACAGCACAGACACAGAAAGGTGGACACAGACAGGACACAGAACAATCAAGGACGAACTGACATGAGACAAACCCACGGAAGGATCAGGAAGGATCGAGAGAACCAGACCATATGATCCAGACCCGACCCCACCTGACGAGACAGTGACCAACCCAGACCAACCGAACGAAGGCACAGACAGGAAGGCACAGTGACACAGACACACAGACAGGCACGTGGAGGAAACCCAGACACACAACAGAAAACAGACACAGAAACACGAGACACAGACACAGACACAGACACAGTGGACACACAGAAGGACAAAGAGACACAGAGACAGGAAGGACCAGGCACACAGAAACAGGTGACACAGGAAAGACACAGGAAGGGTGGACACATGGACACAGTGGCACACAGGGACAGGGCATGTGAGGAGGAAGAGGACCCCATGGACAGAAAGGGTATACAGAAAGGTGGTGGATGAGACAAGAAAGGTGGAATGTGGTGGACAGGGACACAGAACATAACCCCATAGATGAGAATCTGATCAGGCGACCAAGGAGAAACTGAGGAAGGACCATGATCAACTTATGGAATGGAACGGAAGAGGAAACTGACCATGGATCCAGAACGGACTTTATCTGACATGAATCAATGGAGACAGCCAAACAGATCTGAGTGGTGGTGGATAATAGAAGGAATGTGAGAAAAGAAAGGTAATGTGGATGGAGTGGAATAGAAAGGTGGTGGACAGAAAGAATGTGGACAGAATGGAATGGAGCAGGACAGGTATGGAAAGCAGGAAGGAAAGGGATGGAGGACATGGAGAGCAGATGGACACAGGCAGGTGTGGTGGACACAGTGGTAGATACAGAACAGTGGATGAAGGAAAGATGTGGTGGACAAAATGGACAGGAGATGAGGAAAGGGTATAGATAAAGGGTGGAATGGAGGAAAGGGTGGATGGAGGAAGGGTGGTGGATGAAAGGAAGGACACAAAGGGGACACAGATGGTGGATGGAGGCATCAGGCACAGAGTGGGCATGGGCACACAAAGCGGCATGGGTGCACGGTGCATACAGAGGGCATGTGGGGTGCATCCATGCATACAAAAGAAAGAACGTAGGGTGTATTTGTGTATTAAGAAAAGGTGTGTGGGGTGCATTTGTGTATGAAAGGTAATGTGGGTGTAATTTGTGTATACAGAAATATAACTGGCTAGGATGAATCCATCACCGATCATGAGACCAATCATGACCGAACCCAGGAACAACTTATTGAACGAAGACGAGAACTAACCAAGGATTCAGACCCGACACGACCCGGACGGAGACAGGACCACACACAAACAGAGACAGATCCAGGACACAGACACAGACACAGACAACCCACACAGACAGGCACGTGGAGGACCCAGGACCACACACACAGGACACAGAAGGCACAGACACAGGACACAGAGCAGTGAGATGGAGACACAGAAAGGACAGACACAGAAAGGTGGAGACACAGAAAGACACACAGGAAGAAGGTGGTGGACACAGAGTGGCATGTGGACACACAGAGGACAGACAGACACAGACACAGACAGAGATAACCAAGCACCACCGACCCACGACACAAGACTTGAACTAGAACAACTGACCAAGGACGAGGAAACCAGACCATATGGTAGAACGAGGATCCAGGACCCGACCCCGACCCGAATCACCGACCAAACAGACCATGTGGCCGCACAAGGCACGGACCAGACACCCAGGAAGGATCCCACACAGGTGCGGCCACAAAGGACACACAGAAAATGACGCACAGGACAGAAGACACAGGAAAGGCACACGGAAGGAAAGGTACGTGGCATGCACATGGCACACAGAAGGAAAGGACACAGGAAAAATGGGTGGACAGACAGAATCAGCAGGGATGAACGAGGACCACAAACCAATGGACTTGAAATCCCATGATCAGCCAGGAAACAATCCCAGGATTAAAATAACTGGACAGACTCAGACCCGACCACGACCTGACGGAGACAGCCGGAATGGACCAGACCATGACCAGACATGGCACAAACCACACAGACAGGCACACCCAGGACACACACACATAAGGACAGCACACAGCACACACGGTGGAAGGTGACGAAGACACGGAAGACAGACAGGCACACAGACACAGACAGGACACAGAAAGGCACGACACACAGACAGGCACGTGGAGACACAGACACAGAAAGGCCGAGCACAGGCATGGCCAGGACACAGACACAGGCATGGACACAGACACAGAGTGGCACAGGCACACATGCATGGAGAGCCACAGGACACACACAGGCACGACAGACACAGACACAGAAAGGACACAGATAACTGGACAGGAAACGACAGGACCATGAGACACACAGAACCAATATAAGGACCCGGAACTATGGATCAACTTACACAGACGAGGAAACCACCAGGCAGTAGAATCTGAGGATTCAGACCCGACGACCAACGACCCAGGCACAGAATGCAATGTGACGAACCGAAACCCAGGACACACACACACAGAACACACAGGCCGAGCCACACAGAAAGACACACTGACACAGACACAGACAGACACAGACACAGACACAGACACACGTGGACACAGAACAACTGGAACCACGGACCCATGCACAAACCAATATAAATGGACTTGAACAACTGAACAGAAACCAACTGACATAGAATCTGAGGATCCCAGAACGGACCTTGACATAAGGACCACAGGCATTGCACCAAGAGACCATAATATGGACACACAAACACACACACAGGTGTGAAGACACAAGGACACACACAGAAACATGACGTGGTATACACAGGAAGACATGGAAAAACATGGTAGATGAAGAGACAGACAGACACAGAAGGCACGTGGACAGGACACAGAAAGGACACACGAGACAGACAGCACGTGGAGGGACCCGAGACACACAGAAAGGCACACACAGAAAGGACACAGAAAAGGTATGGAAGACACAGACACAGAGTGGTGGTAGACACAGGAAAAGGAAAAAAGGTGGCATAAGGAAGAAAGGAATAGAAAGGTGGTGGATGGGATACAGAAAGCATGTGGTTTAGGGAGAATAGAATATAACTGAAGGAAACACATGGACAAAGAGAATATAAATAATATGGAATGGAACAAGGAAATGGAATGGAATGAAGATTTATAAACCACCAGGTGGTAGAACGGACGACTGATTTATGGAAATGGACTGAGAATGAAATAGACTATAGTGGAAGGAACAGCAGGGATGAATGGACACCCAGATGAAGAATAGGTGGTGGATGGGTGGTGGATGAGACAGAAAATGGTGGATGAGGGATACAGGGATGAAGACAGAAAGAAAGAAGGAGGGATAATGGGTGGATGAAGGAAGGGGATGGAGAAAGACAGAATGGAAGGATACAGAAGGGATGGTATACAGAAAGGAAAGGTGGTATACAGAAAGAATGTAGACAGACAGGAATGGAATGGAATGGAAAGGACAGGTATGTATATATAGAAAGGTGGAATGGGGTGGAAAGGGGTGGAGGACAGGAAAGGGTATGGGGACAGAAAGCAGTGGTGGTGGTGGATCATGGCATCGAGACATCTGCCCACATGGGTGCATCGAGACACAGTGGACACAGAAAGGCACGTGACATACAGAACAGGAACTGGATGAAACGACCACATGGAACAGGAAGGGACCCAGACCATGATCAGAACAACTTGAACCCAAGACGAGAGGAACACAGGCAGGATCCAAGGACCCGGACCGACCAACACACAGACACAGACACAGCAGGATCCATCCAGACAAACCCAGGAAGACACAGCACGACAGCACAGGAAGGACACACAGAACACAGACACACACAGAAGGCACAGGAAGGACACAGGCACGTGAAGAAATAACTGAAAAGAATGACCATGGACCGAACAGCTGAACGAAGACGAACACCCACTGGACAAGGATCCAGGACCCGACCACGACGGACCACAGACCACACAGAAGGCACGAACCACAGACACAAACACACACACACACGGACACACGGAGAAGACACAGGACGAAGACAACTGGACAGACACAGAATGAGACACAAGACACAGACATGGAGACACACAGAATGGAGAATGGACAACACTACAGTGACACACAGACACATGGAGACACAGACACAGGCACAGACACAGGAAAGGCACAGGGACATGACACATAAGGACGGAACCAAGGATCGGATAACCCAAGGAGAGGAGACGACCATAAGGTAGAATCAGGACCCGACCACGGACCTGACGGACCCAGACCACCAAACAGACCCATGGAGACAGCTGAGACACATACCTGACATGACACAGACATGGACACAGACACAGACATGGACACAGACAGACAACAGACACAGACGCATGAGAGACACAGACACACATATGGAGACACAGGACATACACGGACACACAGACATGAGAGACACATGACTTGAAACCATGATGGACCCACACACACACCACACACAGAGACACCAACACACACAGAGAGGACCACAGACACGGAGAGACCACAGACACACAGAGAGACCACAGACACACAGAAGAGACACAGGAGACACAGACACAGACACACAGAGACACACAGACACAGACACATGAACACACACGGAGACACAGACACACACAGACAGACACAGACAGACAGACACAGGACACACACATGGAGACACAGACACACATGAGACAGACAGACACAGACAGACACAAAGACATGGACACACAGACACACACACAGACACACAGCAGGACACACAAGACACCAGCACGAACACATGGCACAGTGACAGACACAGACACAGTGGCACACAGCACAGTATATAGAAAAGACACGGAAAATGACACAGAAACCATGGAGACACACCGTGGCCAGGAAGGACACCAGAAACAACACACAGAGACACCAGGCACGGAGACCCACAGCACACAGACAGCACTGTGACCAGGAAGAACACACACACACAGGACACACTGTGACCAGACAGACACAGGACACAGTGAGACACACCAGACACACACAAGCACACAGGCATGGACACACAGGTGAAACAGACACAGTGGCACTGGAGGAAAAAACACAGAAAATACAGAGTGGTGGTGGAGGAAAGAAACATGAAGAACACAAATGGAAGGACACAAATATGAAGAGAAAGCATAGAAAAGGACTTATTCAACTCCATAAACATGGATATGAACGAAGAATATTAAAGAATAATATAAATATAATAATAGACATGGAGGAAGGAAGGACGGAAGTGGAAAGGAAATGGACTGAGTGGAGGAGGAAGGAAGGACTTGGTGGAATGGCAGTGGAAGAATAACATGATGGAAACCCGCACGCACGCACACACGCACACACACACACACTCATATCAGTTGCAAACCTAATCCTGCCTATCTATATTATTCGTTAAGCATTCATTGATTTCGTCTGATTATTTGTTCCTTGTATTGTCTCATTGTGTAGCTTGTTTCTGGATTAACCTTTGTTTTCAAGTTCGAAACCACCACGCAACAATTCCTTTGAGATAAACTGGAGATCAATAAATACCGTAGCACATTTCTAGATTACCCACTTTTTTCGTTACTTTTATCACAATTTATTGGAGTTATTTATATAGAAATAGAAAGGTATCGGCGTCAATAGAATCTTTAAAGAAATATATGGTATCAAAGGTACCTTTTAGATTATAGATATTTGTTACATGTATTACCTGACACTTGGAAAAAATACTCTTAACCACTGTCATTTAATACCAGTCAGGCATTTTAGTAAAATCTAACATATTTTTTATATTTGCATACTTATCCTGCACCTACTTACTTCCCTGCACTTATTGCTTGCGACTCGAAACGTGACTGGCGACATACGATTGATGTTGAAAAGCGTAGACTGTGATCACTTCCTGGTGTCGGGTAAACATCTGTCTGCGCACGCATCACCGGAAGGGTGATGTCAGCCATCTCTGATTATTGCCGTAAATCCCACAGATGAAAACAAAGAGGGGAGGTAGCTGAAAGCGCAGGGTGGGCTCTTATCATAAGTAGTGCAGGATAAGTATACAACATAAAAAAATATTTAGTTTTTACTAAATTTTAACTAATCCTGCACTACTTACTTCCCTGCACATTTATCGGACAGACAGGATGGAGGGCATGCTCATCTGTGGGTATCGCCTCGCAAGGTAAACAAAGACAGCTCGGTCAATGCTATCAAGTGCGCCTCGGTGGTGGAAACCCGTTGTCGCACCTTGAGCGGACAGCGAGTGACGATCAGGCAGTGGCCAATATGCGCATATAAGACACGTATCCTTAAATGGAATATACCAGACGATTTTTAAACCCCTTATTAGGTTTAGGGAAATGTAGTAAAAAGCAGTGACTCAGATTAACCCAAGCGTCACTCCTTAACTGACAGACCCAGTTGTTCTCCTGAAACAACTCTTTTCCCATACGTCGTCGGCGTGCTTCATGGGAAGAGAAAGCATGGTGGAAGGTATCTTCGTTGCACCTGGCAGAATAGTCAACAGACAGTGACTATCTCTCAGTGGTAATTTGCATGTAAGACATGTAGGCTTAAATCGAAAAGACCACGCGATTTTTAAAGCGAGATTAGCTTTAGGGAAATTCAGTAAAAAGGATTGACCTAATTCCTCTACACTGCTTAGCTCTACAGGGTCAGTGCACGTAGGAAGCATTTGAGGCAGCAGCGAGCCTACAGCAAGGCAATACACAGATGGAGGCTATGTTGATGCGATCTTTTCTTCTCGAAGTGTTACTCCTTAACTGACACACCCAGTTGTTTCCCCGAATTAACTTCTTTTTCCACACGGCGACATCATGCCTCGTGGGAAGAAATATCCTGAATGAAGACACCTTCCTGGAATCTGAAAGAATGGTCGTCAGAGAGGGATTACATCTCAGTGGTAATTCACATATAAAGCCATGTACACTTAAATGGAAAAGGCCACACGATTTTTAAAGCGTTATTAGCTTTAGGGAATGCAGTAAGAAGCATGGACCGGAGTCTATCCAAGTGTTACTCCTTAACTGACATACCCAGATGTTTTGCTCAAAACAACTCATTCCCCACACGACATCGTCGTGCTTCATTGCAAACAACAATGTAGGATGTGATATCCTACGGGGATTGTTGAGGTGCTGGTCTGGCACCAATGGTCCAAAGCGTTGGACACATATGGTGTGGATACTGCTTGGCGAAGACTGTGTCCGACTTCTAGAAACACTCTTGCATTATCAATGTCACTGAATAGTAACAGTGTAGCGCTACTGTACAGAGACAGTGAAGCGCCATAGTAGAGGCGAGTGTGCGAAGTACTGGAGGTTGGACCAGCCGCATTATACGCATGAATAATGGAAGTCCGTATCCACAAAACACTCGGGGTTTGCTTACATGCCTCTGACGGCTGGAGTTCGCTTAATGTACAAACTGAGTACACCAGCTGAACACAGGAACGTCTTCATGCCGACAACAGACAATAAGGGCGAAATAGAGAGCCGTCGATTATTTCACCCTAACTGGCAACGCGTGTGTAGTGATGAAATCCCCATAAACTACCCAGAGGTACAGAACCATGACTGCGTCGTTCAAACTGGATGTACCGCGTCCGCTAAGATGTACCTGCACCCAGGAATATGCTGAGTTCTCAGACAGACATGGGTGTCGGCTATTACTGGAAAACAGACGGAACTTCTGGAAACAGTAACCCAGTCAAACTCTTGTTAAACCACACAACAATCGGGTTGCCCGGGAGACAATGCGCCCAGTGACGGATAGCGAGGAACACTGCCTAGAGCTCCAAACTGCTGATTGAGCTCATGACCGAAACCCTGAGATTATCAGATATAGTCAGGGGGCACCTCAATTCTACATGGAGGAGCCGACCTAAATGTAGGTAGTTCGGAACTCGCTCAGACAGGGGGAATGCAGCTTTGACATCTATGGGCACTACAAGAAAAAAAACCCGAGGTAAGTGAGGCAGGAGACCGACACGTTGACGAATGTCCGCCTGTCATTCCCGTGTGGACATTGGTCGAACAGCACACATGAGATGAGGGTCTAAAACCTGTATCTGGCGGATTCCGAATGAGGATCTTGTCTGCTTGAAAGAGGCTTCAAATGTACGTCAGTGTGTGTGATGGTACAAGGTCCGAAACGTCCCGGTTGACAAGTCAATCGAGCTAATTAATCCAGCTAGTATAAAGACGTATGGTGAAAAACGGCTGCTGTCCGTATGCAAATTACGCCATATGGCGGAGAGCACGTGAAATCACCAAATTATCAAAGCGCAGGTAATCCCGGTCGAAAGTAAAAACCTCCGGAACCAGGGACATCGTTGAGGCAGAGCTATGAGGAGCCGGAACACATGTTTCCAGATGTCGTGACGTATGGAACCTCAAGAAATAACCAATTACGTCAGAAACGCAGTAGTCACCAATGTACAGGTGTTTGGATAATACAAGGGCCTCTGGAGGAGGGAGTGTCCAGTCGTGTGGATCTTGAGCTTCATTTGCCCCTGTTTCCGTCACCCTTGAAGGGGACGCAGCTACGTTCATATCCTCCCTTGTCGATATGAGACTTGTCACCACGTCTCCAACCACGGATCGGAGCCTGATTCCAAGCCCGCCTAACAGTGTGGTGTCGAGGCAATAGTAGGTACTGGATTCATGTGATGAGGGATGTTGGACTTGCTGGAAGGCCGTCAACGCTATCTCCCTCTGAGGAAAGTCGCACAATTTTCGATAGACGGCCTTGAACTCGTTATTAAATATGGTAGTCAAGGACTGGGGTTGGCCAGATTGATTCCACTGAAACTTTGAATCCCAACCGGAAAAGGGGAGAGAAATCCTTCACCTCGAATAACACATGCATTGGCGAGATCTGCCCGTAAGTGTTCGCCAAGGACAGTGAGGACCATCCACTACCAAGCCATCATAGAAGAGAGGTGACGATCTCAGGTCAGCTCTGGAGAGACAGTGCTAATAGCCGAAGCTAAGTTTGACATAGGATGAAACATCTGTGTGAGTTCCAAATCAGGGCCGTCATCCCTTGAGACACACGCCTTGTAAGACGCACTGTACGAAGAAAACTGTCACACGCTGAATTTCTTGACAAGGGATTGCGTAAACGCCACGCAAGGCCTTAAGCGCCATAATAGTTGAAGTCTTCGAGGGTAAGATGTGTTCGTCTCCCGACGTAGGGGCCATCGGAAACAGTGGCGCAACCAACAGCTGCCGAACCCTAAAGATGCTGGAGGCAGTGAGGCAGTATGTTATACACCTGAGGCACTTGATAAAGTGGTAGCGTCATATAGATGCTGAATCTGGCAAAAACGCCGCTGGAACACAGTATTCAGAGTCCAACACAGTGTCTTCCTGCTGGAGTGAGTATGGGTTTATAGGCGCTAGATCTTGCAGAGGCGCCATACAGGCGCTGCATCTGGTAAAAAAAGCCGGACAAGACGCTGGAGTGAGTGAGTATGATGGTATGGGCGTTGGATCTCGAAGAAGCGCCGTACAGCTGGTAGTGCCGTAGAAAAACCGGACAGGCGCTGGAGTGAGTGAGGATCGTTTTATAGGCGCTGTACAAGCAGTGGATCGGGTAGAACCCGCCGGAGAGGCGCTGGAGTGAACAAGTGAGTATGGTGTTACAGGCGCCATACAAGCGCTGGATCTGGTGGAAACGCCATACAGGCTCTGGAGTGAGGGAGTATGGTTTACAGACACCGTACAGGCGCTGGATCAGGTAGACCATACATTTGCTGTAGTCAGGAACGAAGCTGGAACAGGTACGTATGGCGACGGAGACGCTGACACCAACTGCTGAACGCCGAGGTCGTAGTCGATGTGGTAGATGCGCCGTACAGACGCTGCAGTTATGATCAGCAGTGGCGCTGTTGTACCAGACTGCCCTGCTAACTAAGTCAAGTGTGGAATGGATTTAGATACATCCAGTGACTGCTGAGCGTGCGGCGCATGGATCTTAGGCGTCAGGAGTATGACGCCTGCCATGGAACTCTGAAAACAGCAACCTGGAGAATGGTGACGGAGCGCCAGATGCCCTAGAGTTAGTGGACATCAGTGGTGTGGCAAGTATTTAGGTGCTTGCCATAGGCAACGTCGATGTTGGACCTGGCGCTTCATAGACGGAAAAAAAAGGTGTTAAGATGATATATTAAGAAAGCGCAACAAGCACATTCATTCACGTGAAAAACGGGAGAAAACACGGAAAAGTGCAATTCAAACAGTATGAATGAAGGCACTTATGAGATACCCCGCCTTACAAACTATACAGCGTGTGCCGTATAGAAACTGCAACATAGCTGAAACCCCCAGCAAACACATAGTGAAAAATATTACAATAGTAATGAGGAACACACGGGGAAACAGTATAATAGTAACGGGGTATAACAGCATAATTGAGAACAAATGTCTCACAAATACTGACAAAAACTGGAGACCAGAATTAAGGCTTAATATACGATAATAGTATAACAAATAAGCATGAGCCAAGAACAAGCCACTACGAATACATCGAAGCCATGTGTTCTGAATGGCGAAGTGACCGATAATAGTGATGAAAACTATCGTGTTTATCACAAACACCATCACTACAACAGTACAACAAAAAAGACTAAACAGAAGGGTAATACCTACACCCTGTGAAGAACAAAGGAAACATCCAAAAGTCAGTTTATTATCAATAAACACAATTCATATGGTACAAATCAGTCGAGCTGGCAAACCACACGTGTTGCGAGGCGTGTGAAAGCAATAAGCTGAGGTGGCTGGCATCACCTTCCGGTGATGCGTGCGCAGACGGATGTTTACCCGAGACCAGGAAGTGATCACAGTCTATAGTTTCAACATCAATCGTCTGGCACAGCCACGTTTTGAGTCGTAAGCAGTAAGTGCAGGAAGTAAATAGTGCAGGATTAGTTAAAACTTAAACATTAACCAATGCCAGATCTATCTAGTAAAAACATCTAAAGGCTGTTGAACTTTTTATGATAAACTTATTTCCAATAATATACACCCAACTATTTGTAATAAATGGCAGCTGCTATTTCCTGAAATAGACTTTGATTTGAAAAATATATTTACAGTGTACAGAAAAGGATTGCAAGACAAAACTTATAATTTTTTTTCAGAATAGAGTTCTACAAGGTGTTATTTATACAAAAAGAGAATTGCTTAAAATGAAAAAGTTGATAGCAGTCTATGTTGTTTCTGCAATGATCTAAATGAGAGTGTTTGTCATGTGTACTGGGAATATCAGGAGACACAAACTTTTTGGAAAAACCTACAAATTTGGCTTAACAATTTATACCCTCATCCATTGCTATTATCAAAACATATGGTTTGGTTTGGTACTCTACATCATAATATATTACTAAATCACATCATCATTGCAGCAAAAAGACACATTTACGTATGAAGTATTAAGAATACTTATCCAAACATAACTGTATTTATAAAAACTCTGAAAGAAGTATTCTTTGTGGAAAACCATACACATGTATACTACTCAAAACAAGTTAAGGGTCATGCGATGTCATCATGTAATGTTATTGATGAGGCTGGTTGCATCATGTATAAATAAAATTTTACTTTCCGTGTATGGAAGTTTATTCAAAACCATTGCAGAACCTGGATAAAGGCTGCAGATAACCGTGGTGCCAACAGTCATCATGTGGCAGGGTGTTAAAAAATGAACAAATTGAAACATCGAGTGCTTCACAGAAGCTCCACCACTGTGCGTGTAAAAGATGATGTTTCATCATGAACAACATGTGCACGTGTTCTTCGTGGGATTAGTGCTGTGCATGCTTATTTTCCCTATAAAACTTGTGATTGTCGCATTGTTATTGTCACTTGAAATTCAACAATGGCAAGACGTCAACTGAGCATGACAGACAGAGGAAGAGCTCTTGCGTGGCTTCAAGATGGCGAACCTCAACGCAGTGTGGCTCAGAGACTAAATATGAGTCAGAGTGTCATTGGAAGGTTATGGCACCGGTTTCGTGTCACTGGAACGCTGAATAATCGACCACGTTCTGGCAGGCCTCCATCAAAAACTCCTAGAGAAGACCAATACCTGACAAATATTGCTCTCCCACAACGCACAGTAGCTGCAAGTCAATTCCGTGACCAACTGAGAACTGCCACAAGTACCCTGGTATCTGATCAGACTGTCAGGAACCGACTGACGAGGAACAATCTTCGGGCACGGTGACCAGCAGTACAACCACTGCTCCTTCAGCGACACACGACGGCAAGACATGACTGGTGTAGACGCCATGTTCGTTGGCAACGTGCTCCAGTGGGCATCAGTTCTTTTCTCCGACGAGTCTAGGTTTACTCTACAGTTCAATGATGGTAGAACTTGGTTGTATCGGCGTCCAGGAGGGAGGTTTGCTGACGTTAACGTCAACCAACGTTTGCCATTTGGAGGCGGGGGTGTCATGGTTTGGGGTGCGTTTTCCTTTCATCAAAGGACACCTCTCTATGTCATTAATGGTACCCTGACCGGAAATCGCTATCTACGGGAGATTATCAGACACCTTGTTTTGCAATGTTTACAATGTACCGGCTTCGGATCCATATTCGAAGGTGGCAATGCCCGACCACACCGTGCCCGTGTTGTGACGGACTTCCGTAGACAGAACAATGTTCAGCACATGGAATGCCCGGCATATTCAGCAGATTTATTCCCTATGGAACATGCTTGGGACGAGCAAGGACGTCGGCTTCGTAACAACCACGGCCCTCCAAACAACCGTACAGAACTGTCCCAGTATCTCATTGCAGAATGGCAGACAATACCCTAAGCCTTCTTCCAACGTCTGGTGAACAGTATGAGACAGAGGTGTACTGCTTGTCTTACTGCTCGAGGTGGTTACATCCGTTATTAGTCCAATGTTGGCATTTGAGTTTTCACTTCTGACAGTAGGTCACTTTGACCTTATTGATCAGCAATCACTGACATTCCTGCTGTTTTTGTCGCCCGTTATGGTTATCATGAAATGTTGGCTCGAGTTGTTATATGATCGCTACATTTTACTGTTATTTATATTTGTAGTTAAGGCCATTAAAAGTTTTGACCCTTAACTTGTTTTGAGTAGTATATATGCAAAAGAAATAATAAAATAGAACATTTCAATCATAAATGGGTCCCTCTCTTCCCAGTACTTTGATGAATTTAAAATGTATCCATATTTACCTGATATCATATTTCTCTTTTATTGACTTACATATGTGTATTAACATGATATTGGCATAGTACCTGTACATCATCTATCTGTCTGTACATCACTTTTGTACATATGACATTGTAATCTTGGGAACCAATAAAAAAAGAAAAAGGAAAAAAAGAAAGAAAAAAAGGTATCGGCATCAGAAACAATGCTGTGTTCCTAACCTCAACAGACAACATGTCTGATCATATTCTTACTTGTACTCCACTGATGTCATACCTGCAGACTGTGCTGCTGCAACGACCCCCGTGCCATATCCCGTCATCGCAGCTGTAGACATCGCACCCGCTGCCATGGAGCCTGCTGTAATCCCTGACGCTGTGAACCCCATTCCTGCTAGCCCGGCCCCAAGGGCCCATGGACCCAGTACCGCACCTGCTACTGCTCCACCTGCAACAGCGGGGCCCCAGCACCACGGGTCATCCCAGAAACTCTTCTCCTTGCTCTCTAGAATAAATATTTCATGCATTAGGATTCATATTCCAAATTGGTATTCGGGACTACTGGCAAACAAGGATAAATTGAGCACCGACTTGACAATTGACCCATATTAGCATGTATGAGTTGTTAGCAAAGGGGCCTCAGGTTGCCCGCGATCAAGTGTAGTGCAATGGGTGAAGCACGTGGCCTGTCTCAGCAAACACCGAGTTCGACAGTGGCAGGAATCAATTCCATCGTCATGCAATGCACGTGCACTAGCCTACATCTGCTCTTCCTTTCACAAACCAAATGGGTTTGCTCATTGCCGTGAACCGCCTACTTCTCGTAAACACGTTGTCTGCACCGGTCCAACTTATCCTTGTTTGCCAGCAGGTGGAAAGTCAAGAAGGCGTAGAGTAACAGTTGGTACTTGAAAAAACATAGAATCATTCTCTTCACAATGATTTCAACACTGTCCCCTTATTAAAACCCACAATACCACAATAACATTAATGGTTTTGACATTGGGCAGACATAGTGAATGGTTTAATGTGTTTCATGACTAGCGAAGGGTCTTGCTGCTTTAATCATTTTATCATGACAATACCTTACAACTGATGCTGATTCAACCATGCATACAAACGGAACTTTGACCCTGATGTTCATACGCTGACCTTGACATTGGATTTTCTTACAACCAGGAACAATGTTCACCAAACCTTTCTAGCCAGAAGTATCTCAATCACCGACACTTTCCAGGTCAAAACTGACGACCTAAATTTCAGCCACAAACATGGGAGAACATTCTAGTTCTGGGAGTGTTAGTTTACATTGTCTATGTTCATTATATCACAATAGTTTAAGAATGGAACAATCATTACACATGCCACTTGTATTTTTTTTATAGTTTATCGTCAGAGTGACAAGCGGCGACGGTAAACCCACGTTTCATTGAAAGTGCTCACCTGACCTTGACCTTTAAGGTAGCCGTAACATAAGGCGACAGAAATCTCATCTTGAGGATAATGTTTATAAAGAGGCTTTTAATATCATCCTTTCATATGACAGATTTTTCCCAAGGGGTATTGCCAAAAAACGCGCTCGGTTGAGAAATCCAATTGCGACAGCCATTATCAAATTTGAGCAAACACAATCTGCACCCCCATTTACACCCTGACTTTGTGTCTGAGAGAAGCTGAAGTACCGTCAGTACAGCCGAACATTGTCGTGTGAAGAAGCTGAAGTACCGTCAGTACAGCCGAAACATTGTCGTGAAGAAGCTGCTTCCTAACGGAACATGACAGGTGGTTGTGAGGGTCCACTTACCTGTGCCACGGACGCCAAGACCGCTGATGAGGAGCAGATAACATACGACGTACGTTCGCAACATGTTGTTACAAGTGATTGTAAATAGTCTGTGGTGAAAGACGGCAGAGTTTTAGTAAACAATACTTAACTACAAAAAAGTAAACACATGAAAAATGAAAAAATAAGATGTTCGTTAGCTTAATTCGATGTGAAGAGTTGCGTCCCTTAGGTGACACCCTAATGACCGCATCGGAACATTGAGAGAAGAATTTCACCAGACCACCAAAGATGTCAGAAACTGCGAGCTGAAAACGATTATGCATGGAGACGGGAGGTTGACAAAATTCAACACAATTTCAATAAGGGACAATAGATTCACTAAATCAAATTCAAAATCAATGTATCGACGACTCTGAAACGCTAATCACGTCAGAGATTACGAGGCTTCAGAAACGCAATACACTGATAAAAACAGCAGATTCGTCAGAGGGTTGTTGTTAGACAGTTCGGAATTATTAATTTCCATGGAAGTTCTCCCTCTCCTCCCATACCCCTTTAAATAGTACCGTACACCATTTTTCATCTTTGCAACGTCGAATTTGATAAAGTTGAGAAAGTGGTGTCTGAAACGATGATGCCTGTCGAATATTTGTGTTTACAAACCAACATAAGGAAGAAAATATGCAACTGTTGAGAGTTACTGCAAAACTGATATGAAATTGACCTTGTTTTAAAATTATCAGGTATGTCTATTTGACCTTGACCTTTACACAATGTTCATATCCTTGTTTGTAAACAGTTGAGTTGTATGTTATTTAAGCAAACACTATATATGCATAATGCAAAATGCCAATGTCATATTTGATTCATTCACAATAATCATTGTATATTGTATGACACTTTTCATTTGGCAACAATTGGTTTTATTGAATAGTGACTCTGAGCTCTGAACCAATGTAGCCTGTCTTATTTGTGTTGAAATACAAAAGATACATGAGGAAATAATCAATTTTAGTCCAGATTTGCTGCCAAAGTTATTGCGACCTTGACCTTTGACCTTGAAGATGCTTTATTCACATGTGGTTATCACCTAGGGATCATTATATCATGAACACATGTAAATACTATTGAAAAGCAACATTTAGTTACATAAAAGCCTCATATAATGCATTTCTGTGATACACTTAAAATGTATGGTAACCATGGAAACGCCCTGAATCCCAAGTGTTCCAACTCATCTGAAATGTATTTTGTCAGAAAGCTGGGTATGTGAGGTGTCTTATGATACCAAATACATGGCGTTGAGCTTACACCATACTCAGCAGTTTCGAGGCAAAACATAGCATTTCAGGCAAAAATAGCAAATAGCAAATAAATCGGATTACTGTGACCTTGACCTTTGACCTTGACATTGCTTTATATGGTTCGGTGGAGCAGTGCTTGGATCAGCACATGCATTCTCAAAAATGGTGAAAATACACTTCATAGTGAAAATGTATTCCTTCATATATAGCAGTCATGTTTTCTGAAAAATTGCATGGTCACCATGGGAACGCCCAAATATGTATTTAAAAAGAAAGTAGTGAGATTACCGAGTGTACAGTAATAAACCCATTTAAACTGAAAAGAAGCCCCAGGGAGACCAGATTTCCTGAACCTGGGGAATTAGAGAATCTGACCTTCTGGGTCCACTTGCACAGAATGATCTTATTCTTAGCGCTACAATTATTTCACCACAAGTTGATAAAGTTACAAATATCCGAGGCTTGCCGAGGATATTTTTTACCTTTATCAATGAATGTTGATACATTTAATATCAGAAGACACGTGGGTGAGATTCTTTTTATCATATCCATATCTGAACACGGTTCTGCTTTTAAACTTGCAGTGCAGCGAAACCATAGCATTGTGAGGTCTTCATGTTCATGACGTCATTGCCTTGTCAGGGCATTGTACAAAATCTACTGTCAAAATGATATCCCCTAGGAGATATTGTTTGATCTCACACAAGCAATATCTCTTGTGGAACACTGGTTTGGATGATAAATCTATATTCCAGCAAGACATTGTGTGATACTCGATTCTGACTGGCTGAGAGCTCATCAAAACCGTACTTAAATGGCAGTTTAAGGATCGCTAATCAAAGTGAGTCTCACATTGGCTACTCCTCAGCCAAGGCTTGCTAAATACAATTATTATTCCTAATGCAGGATATTAACCATCCCAAAACACACTCGCGTGATAACGTATCTTCATATTTGCGACTTCATGTCACGCCACGGCCGAGGTGAGTTGATACACCCCTCGGCCATACATCATATTATACTGATGTCCATATATGTATTTTACAACTACGCCTCAGTCCGATTTATCAGCGGCCAGGACCCGCACTTGTCAGACATGACCTAACTACCACTGTGTGTCACTACGCTATTTACATCCATGAAGGATTCTACTACTGATGTCATTCTGTGTTATTATTGTGCAGGCTTATGTATTTCATGCCTCCATATGATATATTTATTCACTGTCTGGAATTAGTATGTATTTTGAGTGATAACAACGATGTTTGTCAGGGACTATTTCTTGTGTACACTCCTGCTTCGTGGCCATTTATAGAAAGTTTGTGTGACTATTCACCCAGATAAACAATGACTTATTACACTTGTTAATGACGATTTTCTGATAACTTTCTTGCTCAGAAGTGTTTTAAAGTGTATTCCATGATGGAAACTAATGAAAATTACACTTGATTGCACTGAATAACGAATTTGATCTGTTTGATATTTCTCAGGTTGCGGTGACCTGTCAAAAAAACATTTACGTTAGGCTGAGTGACTAATCACAAACAGGATGTCCGTTTTTATATCAAAGCCACATATTCATTATATGGTATTTTCCTGCATTCTATGGTAGAAATACATTGTTTTAAGAAATAGAGGACAATATATAACCTGTATTTCCTACATTTGTACCTGCAATATGACAGTCGTTCCGTGTTTTGACATTTGTTGCCGACAATCATTCAAGCAGGGATAATGTACAACACGTTATATAGTCTCCCTGATTCAAGGCACTAATTGACAGTCTGCTGTCCGTTTTCTCTGTTTGCATTTACCAAATATTTTAGCAATCTTGTTAGTGTCCGCATTGTTAAAGGACACATAGGACATCAATTCCTGGATACAGGGAATATTGATGCTACTGTCGCAGGTCCTGGCCGGAGACTGAGGCGTAGTTGATTAAAATCTGTTTATTCTGTAAAATATATATGAACATCAGTTGATGTATGACCGAGGGGTGTATCAACTCACCTCGGCCTTGGCGTGACATGAAGTCGCAAATATCAAAATCGCACATTCTTTACCATTGCACAAATTGCATTCATGGTATGGTATTTACAGTATTTTATATAATATTGCACTTGATATAAAGTAGAATATTATGAGCAGATTAACACCCTGGATGCCGAGGTTTTTTTCAGGCGCACATTTTCATACGCTTTGAAAAGTGAACGTTGTGCGAGAATTGCGCTCGCGTGGTCCTGGATCTACGTACGGCTATAATTTTACACAGAAATGTAGAATATTAAATTTCCTATCCGTTGGTATAATATGAGTGCAACTACCTCTGCGGTTTGAGAAATAGACCGTGCTAAATGTTGTCCAAATTTGTGTTATGCGTTAAAAAACAGTAAATTTCTCCGCTTTTTATCGCGCACCGATAAAAGCACTGTGCTACGATTTTTTTATTTTGGCATCTTTACGGAAAGTGTGTGCGAAGAAAATACAGCCTGATATCTGAACGACATAAGTGTATATGAATTGGATTTATGTGCTTATGCATAACATTATACGCTCAACATTAAAAATGACTCGCAATAAATGTCAAAAATGGATTTTCTTCTACGACGTCACACGACGACAGAGAGGTCATACACGTATAATGATAAGGGGGCATAACTCCGTTATGCTTAACACTAGGTCAATGTAACTCAGATCACATGGAGAGTATTTGTTGTGGATACGGACGCTATATTTTCGGGGTTTTTTGTTCACGGTGAACCAAATTATTCCAATTCAAAGTTCCCCAATGTGAGCGGATACGCTTTGGTAGTTTCACAATATATAAGAAAAGATGACAACGTACTACATGTGAAAGCACGTAATAGCGGTTTGGATGGCCCTATCCGATATATAAGTCAGTTCTTAGATTCCCATATTCTCCTGTTTGTGTAGATGTATTTTGACAACATTTTAGTTGACGTCATTGCTTGTTTTATGCATTTGATTAGTATATATCTCACCTAATTTCCATTAATTGTGTGAAAGGTCTCGAATTCTTTGTCAGAATTAACACTCTTTAGACAAAACATAAAATGACTGGTTTTTCCATTTAAATAGTGTCCTGAACATATCAACAATTAGACAGTTCGACTGTGTATCTTATCATGAGCAACACGCGCACCTGTTTGGCATCAATTTAACGTAAATGAAAAATAACATTTCACAACACCCGAATATTTTGTTTAGGATAAGAATTTTCTTTATTTATAATTATGTAGCTATTTCTCTTCATAAGTATGCAATGGAAGATGCAAAAAAGATAGCTTTTTATATATGGAACTAGTACGTACTATATATTAGAATATGGATGTAAGATTTGTCCAAATTAAGACATGACATGGTTTAAATCGAATATGAATTGATTATATTATCGAAAACAATGATAGTGAATCATAAAACGTTTCCGACAAACGCGCACCTGGCCAATCAATATACATCATTGTTTTCTCTATAAAACGACACAAAAATGTGCAATGAACAAGACAATTCCTTTAAATGTGTGTGCATATACATTTCATAACATACATAAATCATTTTCATTAAATATTATCAGTTTTACTTATAAGGTTTAATCAAATCGCCGTTCATTAACCTGTTCATGTGAAACTGCAATATTAGTTCAAATGCATTGAATATTGTACATCATAGGAACTAAAGTTGTTGCATTTATGGCTACGTTTGATCTTCTAATAATTGTGTAAAGGTTTAGAATATGGTGTACTGCACTAAATGTGTCAATTTCTTATGTAAATATTATTCAAACAATCAAAAACTTTCAAAGAATAAAACACCGTAAACCCTATATGCACGTGTGATATGATATTGGACAAGGCTAAATGTACATACTGGGGTCAGTTTAATGAAAAAGTATCTGAACTATCCGCAAAATATAAATCATAATACTGACAGTGTAATCGGAAGGATTGGGCGATTGTGTTTACTCTTGTTCAACCGACCTTCACCGCAATATTGACCTCTCCTTGACTGGATTGTTGTGTACAAGTAATATCACTCGCAATGATGTTCAGAATGTCATTCTTGCTTACATTAAAGCTTGTGGCAGCTTTACTACTTTGTAAACATGTATAAACGTAGCAAACCTTTATGATGGGCAAGGTGTAAATGGGCCCAGTTGCCCGAACACCTATCAAACTTTCAATTATCCATCCATCCTTCACCGCAAAGAAATTGCCTAATATGTACAACAATGTTGATGTATGACATCACTACCGATGACCTATTTCTTACAAAATGGCGGCTTTGCTGACAACTATACACAGGATTTTGCGAGGACCCTTCCATTGATTCAGGGATCGTTTGTACATAAATATGACATGTAAAAAATCAGAATGATTCTGACTATCTGTGTATTGTTATATGTTTCTATCGTTTTCACTGTAAGTAAGAGAAGAAGCCAGAAATGCTGATAATTACAGTTGTCGTTCTGCGTGATGTTGCCTTCAGTCATGGCGTCACGCTGCACGGAAACTTTGACAATTTCTTATGAATTATCAAATCATTGCATTGTATCTATTCATAATTTCTTATTTCTTAGTACGATACTCTTACCATGCATATCCCAAAGGTATTTAGCCATTGCAAGCAATGAGTAGACGGATGAATGTTGGAAATATTCAGAAAATGCTACGCAGTGTAAAATCGGAATTTGTCTTTGTTTACATTTCGAACCAGCGCAGTCTTTCGAGCACAGCGTTCGTTTTCACACCCAATATGTTTCGTCTCATTTTATCTGGACAGTTGGTATTGGTGACAAAGACACCATACAATAGATATCTTATCAATATTACGATATCGCGAACCTTTATGATAATACGAAAGTATACAGAAAAGATACATTCCTGTAAAATATATAAGAACATCAGTTGATGATGTATGACCGAGGGGTGTATCAACTCACCTCGGCCGTGGCGTGACATGAAGAGGCAAATATGAAAATGCCTACGTCACGGAACAGGTAATGCACGCGATGTCACGGAACAGGGAATGCACGAGATACTACTGGTATTACAACCAGAGTGAGAGAAGAAGCGCTCGTAAATGAGCAGAGAGGAATGAAGTTAGAGATACGCAAATGTATGGGGAAATACATCCGGCGACACTACACTGGGCCTAAGTTGTCAATGGTCTTAGCATACATTTGACGTACAAAATGTCGTCCCGTCGCTTGGCCTGAAAATATCGTTGCCCTTATTCTTGTTATATCACACGCTAGCACAAATCTCATTTGTCCAACATGTTCCATCTTTTCGGACACTTTATATCACATAAGGACAATACCATATGATAAAGGATGATGCCTATAAATACGATCACTGGTTAAGGCCTAGGTCATTCGATTCAATTCGATTCATTCGATTTATTCGATTCACTCGGATCACTCGATTTAAGAAATACACTTCGCTCTACCACCATGTATAGTGTAATAAAACACACTTTCGCCCTGAACTATTATAGCGTCCGAGTGCTTTAACGTTATAATAGTTCAGGGCGAAAGTGTGTTTTATTACACTATACATGGTGGTAAGGCGAACTGTATTTCTTTTCTAAGATGCCAAATTTAATACTTTCTAAAGATAATTACGATTAATTTAAGGCAGAAAACAAACGTCGGTGACCTAAATTAAGAATCCTCGCACAGGGCTAACTGGCGCGCTGTTCTATTGATGTGTCTTCCCCCTACGTTAAGACGAACGTTACCAGAAAAAAACAAATGATAACAGTTTGATGACGGTTTACGTTCGGATTAAATATCTTCTTTGAATTATTTTAATTACATCTGTCATTAACGTAAACCATATGGGGCAATATGAACGTTGCATTTCTACTACCAGCGTAAGTTTAGATCAGTACATCCAGAGGAAGTTGAGTAGTCAAGCGACATTCCACAATTGCATTGTGGGAATGTACATATTACGAACGTTACCGTGTCGCAGAAAACTTGTGAGTCGAAATGAGACATTTTAACCGTCGTAAAACATAAACGTAATGTTTCCACCAGTGATGTTAGCTGCGTGAAGCAACAGCAAACCAAGAAACGGGATGCAACGGTGTAGTTTACTGTAGGAGGCCGTACGAGGCGATGACAACTGACATGCATCGTGACGTCGCTTACATTGTGACGTAATGTAAAGATGGTTCGATTACGAGGGGGCAGACTAGAATGGCGCAGTGACGGGATAACGTCATTCAATTGTTACGTCATCAAAAAACTATACCTTTATTGTCTGATAATGTATTTTTTTTCCGATTGTTCTAACCGCTAGGCATCTTAGAATTAGATACAATAAGACATTCAGAATGACTAAAGGCCCCTTCTCTTATTTTTACCTGGCACCTCTACTGACTTAGATTTATCAACATAACTGCCAGTGGCGAATCCAGGGGTGGGGGTGTTTTCAGGGAGTTCGGACCCCGCCCCCACCCCTGCCCCCACCCCTGGAAAGTGACTTAAGACCACATTGAATTTTTTTTTAGTATATAAGTAATCAGTTTCGGACATCAAAGCATTCCTAAGGAGAACAATAGCATTCCTAAGGAGAACAATAGCATTCCAGGGGAGAACAATAGCATTTTTTAAGGAGTACTCCTACATACCAAAGGAGTTTTCAGAGCACATTCCATAAATTCCAGCGAGAACAATAGCATTTTTCAAGGAGCGCTCCTACATACTCAAGGAGCTTTCAGGAGCACATTCCATAAATTCCAGGAGCTGTCCTTTGAACCTATTCCATGACATCATTATATAATGAGATTACTCATGCTGACTGGAATGTGTATTGAAATGTTATGAATAGGAACCAAGCAAATTTGATATATTGAAATTAAATTTGAAATGGGTGGAATGTTGCTCATGTCTATAAATTCATAGCTGATTCTAACCGCTTTCAATAAGTGCTTGGTACCATAAATAATATGTTCATTAAGTAGTACATCTTATTTGTTAACACTTGTTAGCTAGTCTGTCGTACAGACCCTGAAGCAAATATATCCAAGAAAGCCCACGCAAGTCTAGAAAATGTGGCAAGTCTAGATTTCCTCACCTTCTGAAAATGAAGAAAGTCTCAGGGCTCCTTTTCATTATATTATATTATTATTATTTTTATTATGAACTTTTTTCAGTAAAATATGTTCATTTTGGAGACTAGTTGTTAGTCTAACTTGTAAGCATGCATCACTTCTTACGTTATATTCCATCAGAATTCCAACCTAGAAATGCAGCAGTCTATTTCCTTTTATATGTAATATCAATGTTCAAACCATGGCCATATAGCTTCTTTGGAAATAACATATTGTTTAAATCAAATAGTTTGAAAAGAAGTACAAACATATGTCAATATGAATGGAAGGCTTAGCCTGGTGAGTCACGCAGACTGGAATGTCAGTTACTGAAATTGAAAATATTCACCCAAACGCAACCGTCCACGTTAAAGTGGGACGAAAGTTGGGTCATCTCGCCTCAAAGTTGTGTTTTGGCGCTACACTCCAGCGGATCGCAATTTGTTCAATCTAAGATATACTACCCATCAAAAGCTTAAACTCACTAGTGAAAATTAAGTAAAAATACAGGTAAATGGTACCTGCGGCAAAGATTAATTATTTACAAAACCCTGCAAGATATCATTACACAGCCAACTTGCATGAATTCGATATGGGTCATGCTTCTACAAAACAAGGTCATTTCCGATTTCCGTAATTCTGCAACAAACATAACTCTCTGAGATTGGAATGTGTATTGCATGTCAACTGAGTATTTCTCTACTCCAGCAGGTAAAGGGTTAACAGAATGTATGAAATACAGCTCACCTTTTCTAGCTCATTGTACATGTCTGCATATGAATATAATTCTGCAGTATACAAGCAGGTCAAAATTAAGACTATTCTCTGCAAGAAATGAAATATCAAATGCTCAATGGATGAGAAATGTTACTTATAAGTCAATCAATTCTAACAATTTGTACAAAGTTTCAATTACATACCTTCAACTGAACAACATAGGGTTTGCAGAAACACCGTTCCTGGTCTTGAATTGATAACACTTTTTTCACTTTGCTTTTAAGGATAGGTATAGTTTCACACAACTGCTTATCATTCAGCTGAATCACACGCCCGGCAGAGATGTGTGCGTTCACCTGTACCTGTGATATTTTTATACCAACATAAAATAAAATCACGTATATCTTCAATGTCTTACCACTTTATTTTGAATGTTTAATGGTAGACGCTATTCAGAAAATGTCACGATTTATATTACACTATATCATGACTTACAATTCCTTTGAATTTTCAGTACACATATTCTATTAAAAATGTCACGATTAAGGTTTGCAAACTTTTTTGTTTGCAGACAAATAAGAAAGTATACCATATGACCTCGTTACACAATTTCTGATTATTGCATTGTATTGCAATAGTTGTGCCACAAACTATTTTATTGATACTTCATCAACTACAACCTTTATATTAAACTGAGGTCAGATTTAGTTTCATGTGTTTTCTGTGGAAGGTTATTTAGTATGTATGTAACTCATTAATAGCTAGGGGCGGTGGGGTAGCCTAGTGGTTAAAGCGTTGGCTCGTCACGCCGAAGACCCGGGTTCGAATCCCCACATGGGTACAATTTGTGAAGCCCATTTCTGGTGTCCCCCGCCGCGATTTTGCTGGAATATTGCTAAAAGGGGCGTAAAACCAAACTCAGTCAGTAAGTCAGTCATTAATAGCTAAAGATATGCATGGCGTAACAAGTCAGCCAAGTCATGGTTGGGTGTATTGTTCTCATGCACTGATACATTCAGCCATCTCAGCCTTCATTAAAGCAAAACAATGGATAGTATAAAAACGTAGTAGCCATTTCCAAATAGGGAAGTGCTGACACAGAAAGGAATGTGTATTCACGTGACAAGCTCACTGTGTGGTCATTGTTGAGATGTTATTATAGATCATGAGCCACAACTGACTAGTGTAGGGGCTGCGACTTGACACTATTGAAAAGTGATGCCGTGTGTCAACAACCTGTTTGTGAGCTTTTTAGGTAGATAGCAGAATTCGAAGAACAGCATTTTGCAAAAATATGAAATTATCTAAGCTGTAATCGTTTTGTGTTTTCTTCACACGAAACATTCGAGTTCAACAACACCACCTGGATGTATTGTAGGAATAGTTTCATTGGTAAATACTTTAGGTTTTTCTGCTTATTTGGTCAAAGCTTCTTTAACTTGCTTTGTTGTTACCTCTCGGTAGTTATGTAAAGTGCATGAACACTCATACACACGCAATGTCTGCATGACATTAAGGTTAGACGTGATGACAGATGCTAATACACTAATGCTATATTAACTTAGACTCTTCATTCAGCCAAAACATGGCGTAGCAGACCTTTCCATATAAGGTTATGCTACTACTTGATCACCCGATCCAGAGCGGGGGCGGTCTTGTGAAAAGACAATTACACTGGTGTCAGCAATATATATATTTATATTCGGGGGTTCGGGGGCGGTGGGGTAGCCTAGTGGTTAAAGCGTTGGCTCGTCACGCCGAAGACCCGGGTTCGAATCCCCACATGGGTACGATGTATGAAGCCCATTTCTGGTGTCCCCCGCCGTGATGTTGCTGGAATATTGCTAAAAGCGGCGTAAAACCAAACTCAGTCAGTCAGTATCAAGATCATATTGTTTTGAACAATAGGATTGCTGAAACATATTTACAATGTGTATGACACCACAGAAACATGAATTAAAAACAACGAAACAAAAATTGCAACAGACCTTTTATTAAAGGTCACATGCAACGTAAAACACAACTTTGCAGATTCTGATACCTTTCGGTATGGACTTACCGAAACAAATCGTCAAAAATGCAAATTCAACTTATAAAGTTGAAAAATAACGCGATGAAAAAAACCGCGCGAAATCGGAGTTCAAACGTTTCACTAATTTTCCCCCGACTTTTCTGGGGAAAACGGGTTTCAACAGCTGGGCTGCGCTCATAGCACGTGCGCAGTGAAATAGGTTCGCGCAGCTTGGAAGCGGGTTGTCCGGTGAATACTCGGTGAAGGCTTTGGTGTGAGCTATTTTTCTAATGATTTGTTGATATCTCACAGGCGCGAGCTTTTTATATGTTATGACAGTAAATAAACTGTTTATATAATTTCATTTGTCTATTTCACCACACGTTCTTCTTACCGAGTCACTTTCTCAGTTCGATACTTAAAAGCAATGTCATTATTTAGCGTTGACAGAATTTCTAACTGTGATATAGATATGTCGTTGTCACAGACAAAACTCAATGTCTTGTTTTATTGACACCTGTTTGTCTGCCTGCCTGTCTGCTAATGACAATATTCAATACACAGCTGCTATCACTGACCACATGCAATTTGAACTTAACACCAATCAGGCTATACACCATAAACAAAATGCATTGATTTATGGCCCGAGTTCGGTCTCTGTCACATTATGTAATTACACAGACAGGTAGGTGTGATACTTGAACACATGCCATGTTATGATGTCTGTTGATTGCAAAATGTTATACACAAAAAATGAGCATGTATTTACAAAACCCAACATCTCTATATATACACACACAATAGCCGTCAGGGCATCTGCAAATGAACCAGCCGTTACACTTGAGTGCACACCCACCCGCTCTGACTGGGTTCGGTATCCCGGCTGCTTCGTTTCTTGGGAAGTAAACCGAAGTACACAATATTGCACTTTTGATTTGCGATTGTACGCTTATAATTTTGTTTATATGTTTTTTCATAACCAGCAATGTAAATTATATGTCATGAATAAGTGATAATTGTGTTTTAATTATGTTTGATTTTTTGGTTGCATGTGACCTTTAACAACATAAGGTGTCATTCTTCACAAGTGTAGGATTCAAGGGATTTTTCACAAGAAAAAAAGCAATCTTTTGGTTCAATGATTTTAAAGCTTGTATTGTGTTTTAGTCTTAACATGAAACATGAAACAACTCAGATACAGCAGGTATAGAACAGAGAAGACTATCGCTTAGCGGCATTTATGCCACAGAAAGATGTTTGTGTCCTGGGGGGTCCCAACTTGGCTGCTCTCCTGATGTATAGGACCAAGTGTTTCTTTGATAGGGAGCTGTTGGTGTCATTTCGAGAAAACTGTTTTGTCTTCTTGGCAGGTTGTGTTTTTAATATGTGGATAAGTCCACATCTCTTCCTTCCTTTATGTCGGCTTGGTTACAGATTCTTCTGTGTCATTATTATGGGATGATAAAATCTCGACTGAAGGGTTGTAACGCAAGACAAGGATTTTATTCTTGCTGACCCTCATCATCATCATCATCATCAGTATCGTCATCGGCAGCCATGACAGATTCACTGTCACTTTCTACTTCGGGCATATCTATACGAGTCAGAATGTCTTTCATGATAGTTTTCATGAAACGGGTTATCTTGTTTTTGATGATAGATTGATCAGTGCCAGGGTCCATATCACTCAGGCTGTCTAGGTTGGGTTGAAATAGAGGTGCCTGTTTAAAGTATTGAGTGAACTCTATGACATTGTTAAGGCTATTGGCCAATTCATTTCCCCATATCTGTTTCATTTTTCTGTCAATCCAATCTTCTGTTCGACCCTGTTGTCTGTACTTTTTCCTTTTGAGTTTCATCACGTCATGGTTGATGTTGTACACACGATTCCAGATGCGTTGTAAACCCACACTTTGCCACTCCTCCATGTCAGTGCTTGAAGGCTTCCCACGACATTGTTTTCCAGCAGAACCTCCTCCTTTCTGTACAGGAAGTTGTTCCTCGCCTTCACTGTTGTCGTCACTATCATATCTGAGACGTTTCCTCTTGGATTTCAAACTGGTGTTTGCTGGACACCATGTTTTGATATGTCACTGTAGATCATGCATATTGTCTATCAATACGCCGCAGTCGGTACACGCAGTGGCCATGGTGAGAGGTCCTGTGTCGTCACTCGAGATGAATGCTGTTTCAGCTTCGTTGTCAAAGCTAAGAGATCTTTCTTTGGATGTGTGATCAGCACACATGTCGGAAGCTGTCTGAACGTCTAATAGTGGAGAGACCTCTTTTACCTGTTTTTGTTGCAAACCACTCTGTTGATCAGATGTATTGAGGTTGGTTTTCAAGAGATTGACATGGAGTCTATTTTTTTCACTTGTACTAGGTTTGAGATCCACTGTGATGTGTCCATAAGGTGTTTCAACAGCCTTTTCATAAAGAGTCATAAATCTACTAATGTCGTTAGGAAATATCCTTCTGGCAAATAACTTCACCTGCTGTCTGTCCACTGGTGAATTGAAAAGTGTTACATAATGTGAATTTAGAGCAATGTCACGAGATTCCTTACCTCTTGGGAAGAGGTTTTGCAATAGCAAAAAGATAATAACATTTTTGTGGTGGGAGGTTTCAGTAAACAGACGGGAAATCCGCTTATCGTTTCAGACAGAAAATCATCCAACACCATCATGTTCTGGTTGTGGGCATCAAAGTAGTTTTCATCTTCGATATTGTAAGGTATTCCTTTCACAAAACGTACTTGGGGTAAAGTTTGAAGAATGCTATCGTAAAGAGGTTGCCACACAGTATAACACCAGACTATACAGTCAGGTTGAGGTTGAATGAATCCATGTCTTAATAGGTTGAAGACAAACACTGACTTTCCACATCCACTGGGTCCGACGATGATGCCATTGGAGGGAATCAGAAATTTGAATCGTTCGTGCTTCTTGTGCTCCTCCTGAGGAGGAGGAGTAGGAGGAATTTGTTTATCCTGAGACGGAGAAAGTTGTTTATCCTGAGGAGGAGGAGGAGGAGGAGGAGGAGTTGTTTATCCTGAGGCGGAGAAAGTTGTTTATCCTGAGGAGGAGGAGAAGGAAAATGTTTATCCTGAGGAGGAGGAGAAGGAAATTGTTTATCCTGAGGAAGAGGAGGATGTAACTCTTGAATTGATCCATGCATATGCATCTGCTTCTGATGTCTTTGTGAATTATCTTTTCACGTAAATCTCTTGTCACAGTCTGGACAGGTGGTAGTAAGCTCCATAGTGATGTAACAAGAGTGGGTGATTACAGCCATGTTACGTTAAAGGCAGCTTTAGTCCGTTTCATAATGATATTGGACACAGGTTGTATTTTCAGTGCAGTCTTCTTTTTGCCCTTCACAGTTGCCCTTCTTTTTTTCTTGTTAGATATAACCTGTCTATTCAGCGATCCCATTGCTTTTCTCTGACGCGTTTTTGTTGACTTGCTCTTGCCAAACTTTGTGAACATGGGTGTAGGGCCAAATATATCCCCAGAAGCTCTCCTCATGTTGAAAAATGACGTCTTATCCGTCAGCAGGCAAGAGTGAAATGCCAGTCATTACTTACTTCAGTTTAGTATTATTCTACTTTCTTACTATGCAGGATATTTTTGCAAATGATATTTGCATTTGTATATTTTTCTTATACCCAACAGACCTCCGTGGTGTAGTGGTTAGAGCATCCGCCCGGAGAGCGGAAGGTCGCGGGTTCGATCCCCGACTGCGTCATACCAAAAGACGTTAAAATATGGTACTTGTTGGTCCCTGCCTGACGCTCGGCATTAATGGGTACAACAAGGACTGGTCGGCTCGGAGTCAGTATAAAGTGTCTGAGTGGGGTATTCATGCTTCACTGCGGCATGGTATCTCAGTGGGCTAGCACTATAAAACCAGCTTAAGTCTGGGCTAGTACAAGCAGCCGCACATACACATACACACGCATGCACGTCGTCATATGAGCGAAATATTCTCAAGTACGACGTAAAACCCAATTTCACCTCACATCTTATACCCAACAAAACATCATTTTGATCTAAACTACTTTTTTTTCCATTTTTTTCCACATATATCAATAGCATCATTGACAACTGAAACAAGAATGTGTACAGTATTTGAAGTAGTGACAAATATATTGAGATACAAAAGTGTCATTCCATATAATGAAAACTCCAGTTGGTTTTACATTTGCATAAGAGATAATACAAACAATAGAAGCCACATACATTTGAATCTACAGATTGTAACCGTTCACCATTGTGCAAGTAAGATTTAACATAAGACTTTAGATAACTATCAAATACAGCATCAACTGGTTCTGCTAAACTATCAAACAGTTCTGCTCTAGTTCCTTTGGAATACATAGCCACCCAGTGGCGACCACTCTTTTGTCTGCTGTCTGTATTCACAATGACACCCACTCCTTTCTTCAACAGTGAAGGTGTGAGTGTGGGTAAAGTATCTTTAGCATACACTCCCAAGACATGTCTCTGTAAGACTGAATCACACTGTATGGCACATTGCAATTCTGAAGCTTTCATGTTGATGATTACTTGATATACACATTCCTTGCCTTATCAATTTCTATGATAGAGTTTCTTTCACTCATGATGACACAACTCAAAGTTTTGGTGAGAGCTGATTTGAATTCAATTTCAAGTCTCACATTTCCCGATTTCACCAGATTGAGATATTCAGTTCCTACTTCATCCTTTAAATCTATGTTTGACTGGTTTGTGTAAACTATAAGCATCTTGGTTGTTCACAAATCGTTCCACCTTTCCATAGCTTGATACTATGGTGACTCTTTTTCTTCAATTCATCACGCAGTTTGGAGGGTCCATAATAAGCGCCCGGATTGTGAGGGTCATAATAATACTTTTCTAATGCTTTTTGCTGTTTCAACTCACTGCTTTTCTTTTGGGAACTCATGTTGTACTGAGGAGAATGTGACTTACTAAACAATATATATAACATAAAACACATTTGGTTTGATTATTTATTCATTCCACCACTATCCCCTATTACAATTCACAAAAGTGTGTTACAGTACATAATGATCATCACCATGTTACAAAGCATGATTAAAACACCTCTGAATTTACACCGATAGGATATGTCCTTCAAAATCTTGAGATAACATGTCTTCCATCATCCCCTCTGGATCATAGTCACACAAACAGTCAATAAGTTCATTACAACACACGTGACACTGGACTTTTCCACTATTGCAACTCACGTGACGCAGCATAGTATTGTGACGACAAATGCTACAATTTCGTTGAAAAGGAGTAAGTTTCTCTTCTTCATATGGATCTTCCGCTGTTAAATCACCTGCGACATTCATCTCCATGAGTTGTTTCTCTTGCTGTTCAATGTCTTCCATGAGTTGAGTGTAATCCAACCACAAGTCATTTAAGGTGGACTCTTTGCCACTGGTTTGCTCTCGTTCTCCTTCACTTTTCTAGTTTTCTTAGCCTTAGGAAGAGATGCGATGGGAGATTTTTGCTTTCCGTTCTCTGAATTCTCGTTGGCAGATGTGGCAGCAATTTTCATGTAATCCAACAGCAAACTCAAGAGAGCGGGCGATACTGATGGCAGTTTCTCTTCTAAGGTCTTCATTCGCTCTGCCATCTCGGTGTATGTGGTTTTGTACAACTCACTTGTTCGCATCATAGTTTCATGCAAATGTACCTGAGTATTCACAATATCCTTCACTTCTTGAAACACACTAGTAAGTAACTGGTCTGTTGAGAAGCCTATACGTCTCATGTCCAACACCTTCTGCGCCATATTGATTGCGAGCAGAAATGCTTTTCCAAAACTCTTCTGGTCTATGATAGCAATGATAACTGATTTGAAATGTCTTATAGTGGAAGGTGCAACATGGGATTGTGTAGTGCTTGTGCTGTCTGATTGGATGTAGAGTGGTACACATGCTGTCTGATTGGTTGGTTAACAAGACACGATAAATGGAATGCCAAACAACACAAATATTTAAAAGATGTAGGTGGCCAACATTCCACCCATTTCAAATTTAATAGCAATGATTTCAATATATCAAATTTGCTTGGTTCCTATTCATAACATTTCAATACACATACCCATCTCCGTGAGTCATGATGTTAAATAAAGACGTCACTTAACTCTTTACCGGCTGGTATAGAACCAAAGTGTAGGCTATCATTGTATACAATAGGGTTAAGGGTTTAAAGGACAGCTCCTGGAATTTATGGAATGTGCTCCTGAAAACTCCTTTGGTATGTAGGAGTACTCCTTAAAAATGCTATTGTTCTCCCCTGGAATGCTATTGTTCTCCTTAGGAATGCTATTGTTCTCCATAGGAATGCTTTGATGTCCGAAACTGATTACTTATATACTACTGGTGTGCACTCAAGTGTAACGGCTGGTTCATTTGCAAATCCACCTCACGGCTCATTGTGTGTGTATATTTAGAGATGTTGGGTTTTGTAAATACATGCTCATTTTTCGTGTACAACATTTTGCAATCAACAGACATCATAACATGGCATGTGTACAAGTATCACACCTGCCTGTCTGTGTAATTACATAACGTAACATAGAACGAACTCGGGCCATAAGTCAATGCGTTTTGTTTATGGTGTATAGCCTGATAGGTGTTAAGTTCAAGTTGCATGTGGTCAGTGATCGAAGTTGGTTTAAACATATTTGTATTCCGTCAATGCAGAAACCTGGATAGGCGAACAAGCCAAGTGCCTTATATAAACGCCGCTCCAGTCCACGGTTCCAATATAGCTGGATACATATTCGAAATAGTCCGACAAGAAAAGAATAATACTGAGACAAATTACACTCAGAAAAATGATTGAATAATAAATATTTGGTTATGGTGTTGGTTGTGCCCAGCAACGAAAAGAGCTGCCGCAGAACATCAAGTTATATCAATCTTGTCTTGCATTGAATATACACGTATATGTAGAGGTGATAATCACTGGAAGCGCTTACTTTTAGAAATGAACTGGTGTAATGAGTTGAGAATGTCACAATTTGTTGAGTTATCCAATGCGCCGTTACCGTATAAGGTAGTTTTCACATCGTATCCTTGAATATAAAAATACACCGTTGTTCTTAAATTTTGATAGTTCCGACATGTAAAAAGGTAGTGAATGACGTCTTCGTTATAATGACCACATGAGCACTTAGCTGTTACTGATATATGTCGATTATATCTGTCTGCGTTCAGATCACTACAGCCGAGCTTGAGGCGACAATGGATGATTTGACAAAATCTAGTCCCAAAATTTAAATCAAAGTAGTTGTCAGTTTCTGTTGGATTTATCATGGTTTTAAACTGCCTCACGGAAATAGCGTTAACAGCTCCATCGGGCAATGAATTCCACGACATAATCGCGCTCGGTAAAAATGATTGAGAATATCTTTGCGTCCTACAGTTAGTAGTTTGAATGGAAGTACTATCTCTAATATTATAGTTGCTTTGTTGAAATACTCTACCTGGTACAAGATCATTTAGATAATCAGGAGTCAGACGATGATACAGAGCGATATCGTCTTTGTTTCAGTGTGCTATAATTGGTTTCCTTGGATATTTTATCATGACTGGTGCCACGAACCGCTCCGCATATAGTTCTTAATGCGTCTAAGTGTAAGTTTTCCAGTAAAATCGCCTGTTCAATCGTACAATTATCCCATATATGATCGAAGTTGTGTATTGAATATTGTCATTAGCAGACGGGCAGGCAGACACATAGGTGTCAATAAAACAGACATTGAGTTTTGTCTGTGACAACGACATATCTATATCACAGTTAGAAATTCTGTCAATGCTAAATAATGACATTGCTTTTAAGTATCGAACTGAGAAAGTGACTCGGTAAGAAGAACGTGTGGTGAAATAGACAAATGAAATTATATAAACAGTTAAATCGGTAATCTACTGTCATAACATATAAAAAGCTCGAGCCTGTGAAATATCAACAAAACATTAGAAAAATAGCTCACATCAAAGCCTCCACCGAGTATTCACCGCACAACCCGCTTCCAAGCTGCGCGAACCTATTTCACTGCGCATGTGCTATGAGCGCAGCCCAGCTGATGAAACCACTTAACAAGTATATTTTATGCTGCGTTACCTAATTACATCGCTATGCGTAGACCGCAACCTAGGAACCAACAATAAGAACATTTGTACTGACAATATGCATGCCGGAGTCTCCCATTGGCTACTCCTCAGCAGTGTAGATGTTATCTACAGGACAGGACTGTGGGGCTAAGGTAGACTGACGGTTAGTCCCTGAATCTGTATAATTTGGATAATAACAAATAGACTCATTTAAATTGAAAAGGAGTCCTTGTGAGTTGGGAGATTCTGAACCTGGGAAAATCTAGACTTGCTTCTTTTAGGGCTTAAAGGGCCACTGATGCAGAGCGATTAATGTTTCCAGCCAACAGTCTAATTACGAAACCTAGCTGCAAATTGGTCAGCCCCTGCTCCCTCGACCGTGACGGACACGGGGTATGGGCTGCTGTCCACTGTGGCAGAATTTCTTCAACCTAATCAGTGGGACATTAGGAAGGGGTCTTCTCGTTCACCCAGCAGCTAAGGGGATTAATAGTTATGCTAAAACACAAAACGTGCTAGATAAGAGAGAATGACCCCCTATGATAATAAGGGTGGATACCCATAAGATGCCGTTTTTTGAAAATATCCCCTACAGTTCTTGTCTGATTTATAAAGTATCCCAGGCAGTGTAGGCTTTTTCAGATTTTCAAATGTTTGGATGGTATAGTGACTGATCCAATTTGATCCTATTTCTTCGTTTTTACCTGGATATTTAATCGTGTACAAATATGATGTCTATTACGTATGCTATGATATCAAAAACACACATTTGATATATTTGAATCCATAAACTAAAAAACCCACTTTGCCATTGCTAAATGAAATCTGAAATTTTACTGAGGTACTTAGGTATATACAGTTTTTAACGAAGTACACAGCAAATGCTGTTCGTATCCTCAAAACAGTGTCGGCCCATAAGTTTTTTTCAGACAATCAAACTTGCATGCAATACAGCGATTACTACTCTCTTGCTGTAACCCTTGTTTGGTGGTAAACCTACACGTTATTTGTCATCATGCACTTGATGGTCAGTTAATGAATTTATAACAGGTATTATTAGTGATAACACTACTCAGATTACCCGACAAAGGTTCCCATTTGGCATTTCTTGTGTCTGGAGTAAATACTCATCATTAGAAATTGAGGTCTGATGTGGCAAATGTATTACATCTTATGTAATATGCGAATGGAAGTGCAGCAAGAGAAATTATCAGCTGAGTTTCAAAACAAGCATCGATCAAAGGATTAACTGATAATGGAATAGAATCTTTATTTCGTTGTGGATGTACATGGCTAGATTTTGTAATATATTTTGACTTTTACTGCTTATAAGGGTAGAGAATTTTTATGATGCTTGGATGGATATAGTAATATCTTTTAATGTATTTACAACGTATTGAATTATATGATGGACAGATGAGGAGAAAGTGATATTCATCTTCAATTTCATTTAAACGACAAAGTGTACATATTCTCTCTTCTCTTTTAACATTTTTATATCTGCCGCTTTCAATCAACAAATCGTGAGATGAACATCAGAATCTTGCTAGTGATCGCCTAAATTTCTTTATATTAACACATGATAAGTATACTTCATTGAATAGATCTTTTTTAAATTTTGAATAGTAAAAACATTTACTTGACAAAGATATTTTCTCACACCATGTTCGAAGATATATGTCTTTGAGTCTTATGGTTAACGACTGCATGAATGACGTATGTTTACTGTTAATTTCCATTTATCGCAGTAATGTTCAAGTTCATTTATTTGATTTTGGAGGCCACTAACGGTGCTTGAAAACAACACAACGTCGTCTGCAAACAACAGAAGGAAGATTTTAACTATTTCTGGATGAAGTTGTATACCACTTGAACAATTAGTTTCGATTTGAACAGTAAGCTCATTGATGAAAAATGAAAACAGGAATGGACTAAGTATACATCCTTGCCTTACACCAAGTTGTAATTCCAACGTTTCCGAAAATTCTTGATTATTTTTAACACATGCCTTCACGTTCTCATACATATTAGTCAAAAGTTTACTCATTTTGTTACTGAGACCATGACATTGAAATAGAGACCAAAGCTTGTTGCGTTGGACAGAGTCAAAGGCTTTCGCAAAATCTACAAATAGGGCATATACTTTTCCTCCTTTTAAATTCAAATATCTCTGTATTATACTTTGTAAAATAAACATGTTGTCAACAGTGGTATATCCATGTCTAAATCCAGCTTGAGATTCATTTATCTCATCCATTGTACCTCCCCAGCTTACAAGTCTCTTATTAACTATAAAAGTGAACTTTTACTAAATATACTAAGTATATTAACTAACTATAGTTATTTGGGTTATTTGCACCACCATGTTTATGGATCGGAACAATGATACCAAACGTCCAACAGTGTGGGAAAGTACCATTTTCCAATATGATATTAAATAGTAGTTCTAGGTATGGTGCGATAAGGTAGGACGAGCGTTTAAAGAATTCTGATATCATGCCATCAAATCCTGGTGATTTGTTTGATTTAAGATTGTCAAATACTTTCAAAAATCTCTTCTCTAGTGATTGGTGAATCAAGTATATCTGCCGTAAGTTCTGAATTTTGCCGGCTCAGGTTGGTCTGCTCTGTATAGTCATGATAATCATGGTCATTTTTATAATCTACTGTTTGAACACCACAAAAGAGTTGCCCAAAGTGTGCCAACCAATCCCCAGATAGCATTCGGACGTTGGCCCAACGTTGGCAATGTTGGCAAAACTGGGTCGTGTATCTGAATATTGTTTTGCCTTACTTGATGGTTAGTTAAACGTTTATGTTCAGACCAGAAATGTTTGGAATTAGATATTCTATTTTCTATTGTTATACGTTTTTCTCTAAAATAGTCAATACGTTTTTTCTTGCAAAGTGCATTATATTGGTTTCTTACGATGCAATATTGATCAAATGAATGCTTGTCTTTACATTTCCGGAACTTATTGATTAATTTTGCATCTTTCGGTTTTTAGTTTTTCGCAATCTGAGTCAAACCAACTTTTCAAGTTTGCTTTTGATTGATGGTCTGATTCTATGCGTGATTGTATACTGAAATCATTTGCATAGTCAAATAATGCTGCTGACGAAATAACATAATCAATAACACTGGTACCATTCAGACCTATGTAAGTAAAATCTCCGAGTTGTGCACCCCTGCCACAACGACCATTCATAATATGAATATTAAAAACGGAGCACATGTCAAGAAGTGTTTTACCAAACCTGTTTATAACCTTGTCGGCGGAGAACCGTTTAAGATGGAAATAGTCTATAAGAAAGTCCCAGTACGAATGGTTTTGAGTTTCAGTGTATTCCAGCAGATCATCCTCGATAAACTCGGAGTCTATTCTGACACAGAAGAAACAATTGATAATAGGTTATCCTGAAATAATCCCGATAATACGCTGATTGATTAATTGCTGTTATCCTGCACAGCGGATTTGTCAAAAGGTAGTGTTTATGGATGTATATTTACTAATCTATACTGAATACACCCTGTCGTAAAGTCTCTTTGTAAAAACAACGTCCTTCCTTCAAAGGATCAACCACCAATACATTGATTGATTGCTCATTATTGGCTAACTAAATTACCTTTATAAAGAATGGCGGACCAATAGGATAATACCAATGTGAAAAAACTGAAACGATAGATCACTTTTTCGCACATTAGACTGCTAAAAGACACATGACATGGAACAAGATTCTTTGTCAGCTGCAGATGAATGGCATCTCATTCCTTTAAGTGGATATTGATGGATATTTCCCCCTAACAAGGTAATAGCATGATATCGTTGCTATAACTTTAGTCTGTTTTAAATTTTAATGTTTGCATTTTGTTTTAATTTGTTTGTTATGGCATTCAACAGAATCATTTTTTTTGCTGTCAAGTTTAATGAGGCAGACAACATACACTAGGTCACACTAAGGGCGTGTGTGTGAAATATGATACACGATGGCAATCTATACGATGTCTAGATATAACAGTCATGTTATAAATTCACTAAGTATACGCAGATCGTGTGCATTTTATTAAGTTTCAAAATGCATACAAATATGATAATAAACTAATTAGGATTATAAGACAAACTATAAAGACGTTCATTGACTTCGTTATTTCAGTCCTAACATTTTTAACCACTGGCAGATGGTTAAACTTAAACTGTTTTCATTTGTTTGCAAAATATTGCCATTTAATAAACGTTCAGATTGACTAGTAGTGAACCCAAGCTCACTACTCTCCCCAAGATTCCCCATGTGCTTAGTTAGCCTTAATTTCAAACAATGCTATTATATCAGGCTTCTCACCAAATTCAAGGTCAAACTATTTCTTAAATCAAATTCTACATACATTTACGTTAACATTTTTATCAAGTCAACATTACTCTGAAATCAAAATTTTACATCAAAATCAGCATTTTTATCAAAGTGAATATTTTTTTATAAGAAACCAAATTATTCATCACATGCAGTCTACATAAATTTACAACAAAATCAAGATTATCGGGTAAAAAAGATTTCATCTTCGTTGATCAGTCTATACGTATACTATCAGTTGTGCATGAGGGTGGCACAGCAGAGGTAATGAACCAGTCATGAATTCTGGGATATCATTCGGGTACTCACGGGAGAAAAACAGTAACAAAAGCAACAACCAGTCCACGGAAATTGCTCTGCATCAGTGGCCCTTTAAATAGCATTGCAGGGAGGGCTAGGCAGTAGGGGAAATAATGTGGTTCAGGGGCTGTGAGACAGACTACATTGCAGGGAGGGCTAGGCAGTAGGGGAAATAATGTGGTTCAGGGGCTGTGAGACTACGGCAATGGGTGCCTTGCAAAAGCCTGGTGATGTCAAAGGTTAACCTTGGAATTTACTACTAGAATAAACATATGCCTTAAAGGCCTTAAAGGCATATGTTCATTCTAGGGCTTCCACTTCCACGTCGGGTTTAACTTGACTAGAGTCCATTTTCTAGGACTTGAGGACTCGATAAGGGGCGGTAACTCTAATTGGGTTACGTTGTCAGACTGTCTCTCTGCCATGTACTAAACATTGAGCGACCGTGATCGTCTGATATTATACATTCTTTGAGACTTCACTTCTTAAAATGATTAAGTAACTATCTTGTCGACAACTGAAATTCCCATGAAAATAAATAAATCAATATGCAGACTCAAGCCTGTGGTTTTCCTTATTTTGTAGTAGTCTTTGATTTTACATTATTATACCAATGGAAAATGTAAGTCACGATATCAAGTCGGAATGAGGTAAGTATTAACATGCATGATGGGAACATATTGCATGCCTGTAATGGTTTAACAACATGTATGTGTATTACTAAGTTCAATATTGATCAGGAATATTGCTAAAAGCGGCGTAAAACTAAACTCACTCACTCACTCAATATTGATCAAACCATCCTCGTATCGTGTAATGTCATGCCGGGTACGCTATGCTTTGCTTGAGAGGTATTTCGAGTACTCGGGTGGTGCCAGCCCATTAGTCATCCGTCCCATTAGTCGTAACCCATGTCATGGTTGATTTCTCTTTGTAGGTAAAATGGAATGACCCATATTCATGAAACGAAGCAAAACGAATTTAGAAAGAGTTTATTTGAGCCTTTCTCTCAATTTGTGCATATTTCATGTAGGCCAAAATTGTAAGTTTTTTGTGCTTGTTTCACCTTGAAATGTTGTTGATTACGTGTGTAGTATTGTGAATATACAAAACATAAATTAATAAGGGCTGTAACGATGCATCGAATTATCGATTGATTGCAATTGCTGAGTCTCCGATAGCAATAAGTCGATGGTAGAAACGAAAACTATCGATGCATCGATAAATGCGCAGCGATAAATACAGAATGTTTTGGTGCAGACTTGCAACTTCATTGAGTTTATGTTTTAACTGTTTACTTGATCTGGATTTCTTGTCAGTTTGTAAACGAGACTGGCACTACTTCAACTTGTTTTTATTTCATATAATGCATAAATTTGGGAAATGACTTCAAATGAGACAATTCAAGGAGAATAAAAGCTATTGCAATAGTTGGTAGCAATAGACTATCGCAATCGCAATAGTATGCTGCAATACTCAATCAATCAAATTTTTATTCCGTATTTGAGGTCACATGACCCATAGTACAATTGTGTTGTAAGACATACAGTCGTTGTCACATGACCAAAATTACATTAAGAAGATCTTAAGCTAAATATTTTTAGCAGATATATGGATGTTAAACGTAATACATGTATATTTACATCATGTGTGTTTAATATTTGTTGCAAAGTTAATCTAGTTTTACAATATTTTTTGATGGACAAGAAGTATTCATTACGGAGCAGAAAATATGTATTACAGATAAAGAAAACATGGTATTCATTTTCTACAACATTCATATACACAGTGCAAACAATTAGATTCTATATCAGAATTATCATTGACGTTCTTTTTACGTTGTTGATTTACCCTGAAATCATGAACAGATATACGAAATTTACACATCGATCTAACTAAGTTTCTATTATCAAGTTTATGGATATATGTTTCGCATTGGAATAAGTTCTTTAAACTAGAATAGTGTGATAAATATGATGATGATTCAATACTTTGCTGCCAGGATTGAATGTACATATCAATCAAACGTCTTCTGAATGTAGATATAAAAGTAGTGGCATCACCAACATCTTGCATAATCCATACATAGCTAAAACCACTTGTAAATAACATCTCACGAATGTGAGAAACCCAGTTAATTTTACCATGTTCGTCATGTTATTTAAGCATTTCATAACAATGTAAAGGATTACGTGAAACATTCATTCTTAGTAACTTAATCCAATATTTTATAAGTTTTATCCGCGTTTTTATGAATAAACAATATCGTCCGGTTTCTCCAAGAATAGCTTTGTTTGCAGCATATTTACCCACCCCAAGAAATCTTTGGAGGAAGCTTGTTTGTACTTTTTCTATAAATTCGTGGTATTTTACCCCCCAGATTTCTGACCCATATGTGAGAATAGGAGATATTTTGGAATCAAATATTTTACAGGCAGTTCGAAAATCAATATGTCTTTTGTTATTCAACAAAATCAACACTGGTTCCATTGCTTTACGTACTTGCATAGCCAAAGTTTCACAGGCCTTTGTCCATATCAATCTTGAGGAAAACACAATACCCAAGTACTTGTAATAAGTTACAGTTTCAAGATTTATGTTATTATAAGTCCATTTTTCATGTTTGGAAAGAATACCTCCATTTCTGAAAACAATGATTTTTGATTTGTCTATGTTTACACCCAGTCCCCATTTTGAACAATACTCAAATAAGACATCTAATTGCCTTTGTAGGCCAATAGTGGAAAACGAAAATAAAACAACATCATCTGCAAATAACAACAACATTAAGTCGTTAATACTCTGGTTAACAAATATACCGTAATTGCAGGCTTTATAAATTTCCTGTACAAGTTCATTGATAAAGAATATAAATAGTACAGGGCTTAAAATACACCCCTTGTTTAACTCCAGCTGGTGTACTGAAAGAAGTTGTCTTATGATTACAAACTTCAACAGTTGCTTTTACGGAGGAATACATGTTTTTAAGACATTATAGATTTTACCATGACATCCATTTTTTACAAGGAGATATAACAGTTTTCTTCTGTCAACGAGGTCAAAGGCCTTTTTAAAATCTATAAATGCACAGTAAATTCCACCATTGTGCTTACCCAGATATTTTGTACATAAGGCCTGTAAATTAAATACTTGGTCTACAGTGGAATACCCTGGGCGAAACCCAGCTTGAGATTCAGCAATTAGTTCATTAATATCTAACCAGATTCTTAAACGTTTTTCTATAATTGATGTAAAAATCTTACCACAGCACTACAAGAGAGATATGCCTCTGTAGTTGTTTGGGTTATTTCTTGACCCTGATTTATATAACGGGATTATCATACCAACGTTCCAGCTATCGGGAAATACGCCACTATCCAAGATTTTATTAAACAATAAGAGAAGAAAAGGTAAGAAATATGAACTACTAAGCTTTAGAAGTTCAGGTGGTATACCGTCATCAGCAGGGGCTTTACCTGGTTTTAAGTCCCGAATACTGTCAAGTAACTCTTTTTCTGTGATTACACTATTCAATATGTCATTAGTAAGGTCTGTTGGGAGATTATCACAAAATTCACAGGTGTGGTTATCGATAAAACTATACACTTCTTCATCGAAACAGTTATTTTCGGGATTTTCCTTTGGGTTGAGTAGATCAGAAAAGTAGGAAAGCCATACATCTGGTGTAATATTGCTCTTTCCTTTATCAGATAACAATCGGCGTTTCACGGTTCTCCAGAAAACTTGACAATCACCTTGTGAGGCTGCATTTGAAATCTCATCTGCAAGTGTTTTATGGTATTGGGCTTTCTTCAACTTGCAGCAACGTTTAAAGTTTGCTTTTGCTTGCAAATTGTTTGTTACGTTATTTTGACAATGATACTTTCTAAGTTTAGTGAGATATTTATATTTCTCTGCTTTCTGAAAGTTACACTCACCGTCAAACCATGGCAGTTGGTTATTACTTTTTTCTTTATAGTTGTTTGCATTATAGCCCACATTAGAGCAGAATAGTGGGAAAATATCCGTTAACTTGGAAACAGCGACATTGACATCAACCTCTAGGAATGAGACAAACTCCTCAATAAATGAATCTATATTATTATCAGAAACCATTGCCTCAAAGTGTTCATAGCTAGTATCATTCATTCTAAAGCGAGGGATTGGTACCATCGGGATGTCATTATGGGCATTTTCACATTCCTGAGTAGGTAAGATATTAGTGAAAGTACATACAAGTGGTAGGTGATCTGACTCGGTTCTTGTGAGGACTGACATATCCACCACATTAGGAAATAAACAAGTACTGATAACAAAGTAGTCTACTATACTTGTATCACTGTTGGAAATAAATGTCCAGTTAGCAGGGGTGTCACTGGTAGTACGTCCATTGACAATATGCATGTTCATGGTTTTGCAAAGGGTGAGCATCTCAAGACCATGCTTATTCACAACTGTATCACAGGAAAATCTCGGTGTTACGTAGGGGTCTTCAGTATACAAGTCATTATCTACAGGTATATAATTGGCATTATCATCAAAGATAAAATCATCGTCAGTTGCTGTGCTCGCATTAAAATCTCCACATACAATGAAAGTTGAATTCACACCAAATTCTGTTTTCAGTTGGTGAAGTTTGTTCTCCAGAAAGTCGATCCCACTATCATCAAGACCGTCGTACTCTGGCGCCCCTGCCCGGTGTACGTACGTACATATATAGAAGATAGGATAAGGGAAATCAACATTATCTTATTGAAGGACAATACAGTTGTCCCATGTATCTTTAATCCTAGAAAAATATATCTTGAACCGATCTCTAACACATACAACGACACCGCCGGAATATTTGCCACGGTTGTGGCGACGTTTTGTTTCGCTTGCAAAGCAGAAATAGGTAGGCAGTGTAGGGCTAAGCAGAACTTGTGTATCATTACACATAGTTTCTGTAAAGCTTATAACGTCAAACATGTTAGAAAAGGGTACAAAATCTTGAAAGGTTAGAGCTGATCTTAATCCATTTATGTTCCACGTACAGAAGGAAACAGTTTCATCAGGTGAGTTACGGGACGGGTCAGTACAAGTCGGAGTATCACTGGGGCCACGGCCGAGCTCCTATGCAGTATCCGGTCGCCCTGGAATGGACGTCTCTGACGTCATGCTGTAGGAGTTATCGCCCGTCGGAGCGTCGGCCTTGTCCTTACATTGTGTAGATGCGGGTCTCTGGGTCCAGTTACGTCGCTGACCGATCTGCTTTAGATCGTGCTTAAGTTCATAAAAAATATAGACACTGCCGTTGATACCAAGCTTGTCATAACTCAAGAAGGCAGTACAACCCTCACCACGTGCATTGTCCATGAAAGGGAAGAGTTGTGATCTAAGACATCTCACCCTGTCCGTGAAATACTATGAGATGCGAAAGTTTTTATCACCTGTCGGGAGTGATTTTCCAGCTGTAATGATGTTACTTGTATCCTTGTATGAAGCAAATTTTATAATGATAGGGCGATTTGCTGCTTTTGTTTTCAGTCGATGTGCCCGCTCTATCGGTACAGTATCAGCGTTTTCTAGTTTAAGGGTATCGCGAAGAAAATCTCTCACTTTGGCTTCACTATCCTCCCACGATTCACCCCTTTTTCAGTGAGTCCATGAAATATCAGATTTGATCTACGTGATTGTGCCTCGATGTTGTCAGTTTTAATTTCTAAATCAAACAGTTTCTGTTTCAAATCCTCATTTTCTGCTTTTAGGTCAACTAATTTATCTTCAAAGTTCTTAGAAAATCTATCAAACTTTAAGTTCATAGATGATATCTCATCCTGAATTGTTTTCAACGTCTTTGCAATGGCAGCCATACTAACCAGGTCGGACTGTGCCTGTTCACTCCCATCCGGTATACATTCGCCCGCCACGTCTTTTGTTGACAATCTTGTTTGTACTCCGTTCTTACTGGAGTCACTATTATAGTACCGAGCACCTGATCTGGGTCCAGGGTTGCTTTCAACGTCTCCCGACAAGACAATAAGCATAAACGAGTACACAAACAATCTCGCATCCATCTTGATACCCGGCGTTAGCGTTAGCGTTATGCTGCAATAGACTATCACTATCGCAATAGTTGTTTCCCCCTCAACAGTCACCCCTATAAATTATGCAAACTTAAAGACATTTCATTTATCATATTTAACCCTTTTTATTAGAAATTTCAGGAAATTGCGTCACTACCGTTACGAAATTTGTAACGTCATATTAAAAGGAAAAAAATCCCAAACTGATATTATTTAATGTGCATACAGATTGGAATATCTAGTTTTACAATATAACATGGCTAATGAGTTTTGAAATTATAAATTTATTGCTTAAAAGGAACAACGACCCCAAAAATTCCTCTTATTTCTTATTTGCAAATATAAAGTAATATGTAGCAAAAAAAATCAAAATGAGGGTATGAATTATGTTATGCTTACTTGAAGCACTACTACCAAACATACTTGTACTACAAATTCCAGACATAAATAGATAAATCAATTTTAATTAAATAAGTAAAATGTTATGGCATGGGCAGTGGCATTAATTGTTACGGTTACACAATAACGGTAGTGACATTTTTAATAATAACCAGTTTTATATTTTTACTTTAAAAGCTGACTTAATGAAATTTGGTTAGTCAGATTATCTTGACTATCACCTTGTATCTCGCACAAGAAAAGCGGACGAGTCTATTTTATCGTAGGGAGCATGACTCTTGTTGTTTTAATTAATCCTCTCCGTTCTGCATAGCTAGTGGCCGTATGAGAAATGGGCGTATGGGGTATGGTGATTTTACTCCTTATCATAATCATATTCATTATTATATTAGCTCCCATCTACCCCGTCGGCGACATTGGCCTCAGCCAGAAGCCGACGTTAAACTTGAAATCATCATCAGCATTTGGGCGTATGACTAATGGGATACAACCACTCGGGTCCGAGTTGAGTCTGACCCCTCGGGTACTCGAGTCAAAGAGAATTCATTGAAGCCCAATTACAATTAGATAAATGAATCTCAGCCGCACAACGCACAGCCTGCCTCACTGTTTTAAATGTGTAGTTGTTATGTGGCGTAACGGTCGGGTATAGGGCAAATGCTGTTCGAACGCCCAGTAAACTAACTAAGAAAAATTACAAGGCCAGTGTTGATGAGAAAATTACTGGTTAGGAATGAATGACTTACCCGAACAGTCTTACGTCTACCGCAGTAGTAGTACTGCAGGGAGGGACCAGCAGGGACCAACAAGTACCATATTTTAAAGTCTTTTGGTATGACGTGGTCGGGGATCGAACCCACGACCTTCCGCTCTCCGGGCGGACGCTCTAACCACTACACCACGGAGGCGGTTCCCATGACGTAAGCACCTCATATAATGTACAAGGTACGTGGCATCATGTGGAGGCTTCCTAAATGGGCATCCATCTACCAGAAATCGTTCTACTTTCACTTTCGTTTCTGGAACTATGTGTCTCGTGTCGTTATGAGTGACTAAGGGACCGTTCATAATTTATGGCTAGGACGGGTTGGGGGTTGGGCGGTGTGTGTGTGTGTGTGTGTTGGTTGGTTGGTTGGTTGGTTGGTTGGTTGGTTGGTTGGTTGGTTGGTTGGTTGGTTGATTGGTGGGTGGGGGTTGAGTGGGTGGTGTGTCATGATGATTTTTATGGAGAAGCATGTACATGGTGAATGATCCCCACTATAATTTATGTACAAAATCAGTGACCCTCCTGCATGTCATGTACAAAATCAATTACACTCCGTGATAATCTCTGGACAGAACTAGCCAATATAGGAAAAATGGAGTTTAGTGTGTATCTGCACAATAACTCAGATCTCCCAGCTGCCAGAGAAAACAGTGACTTATTATGTGCTGAAGAGAAAGAACAGTTCTCGACAGCTGTCGAGTTTGTGAAAGCCATGAGTCGACGGTACCTCGACTTTTCCGGTCATTGCAATGTGGATGCATGAAGAATCGTGTGAAAAAGACATTCTGAATTGATATACCATGTCTGCCTGTCTGCCCCTTTCTCTACATTTATGTCTGTCTGTCATCTCTGCACTTCTTTACCTGTCTCGTCATCTCTCTACCCTTATCTGTCTCTATCTCACGCTTTCTTCTTCTGTCATTCTCTCCTAGTGTTCTACCCTTGTATCTTTATCTCATCTCTGACTGAGTCTCCACCATCATCTGTCTCTCTACCCTTTTCTACCACTGGCATCTCTCAACTCAAATATGTCTTTATCTCCACTGTCCCTCTCTGCATGTCTTTCCTAGACCTTACTGGGGCAAATAAAGGTTTATATCGAACATGGCCTCGTGAATATATGATGACAGAGAAATAACACTTCTGCCTAAACCTGAAACAGGTGGCAGGTATACCGCGACCTGGCTTAACAGAAAAGAGATATACTTAATAGAGAATGACAAAAATAAGAAGTGTTTTAAATTTGACTGCTGTTTGAAGGTGTTTGATAATGATGACGATGACACCAGAAATGGGCTTCACATACTGTACCCATGTTGGGAGTGGAACCCGGGTCTTCGGCGTGACGAGCGAATGAATACGAATAGGACCATATACAGCCTCAAAAGAATTCATGCCAACAAACTTGAGCTTGTTCTTTTGAAAAGGCCAATGAATGTATTTACAACATTGAATTTTCTGTCCCTCTGGCGAGATTCAGGAAAAGCATGCTAAATATGCAGACCTCGCCTTTGAAATGTCTCGCTTGCATCCCAATTACACTGTCGTCAGGCTCCCCCATTGTTCTCGGTGCCCCTGGTTTGGTACCTCGTGATCTCTTGGCGCCGATCAGGAGAGTGCCGGGTTCTCCATCGGGAGCCCAGCCCTTCTGATGCTCTGGGTAATGTGGAGGGCTGCAATGTTGGGGAGCCTTCATATTCTCCGGAAAGTTCTTGGTGGGTTCGACTAGGCAGTGTTACCTGGGAGAAGTCCCATTCGCTGTCTGGGCTGCGTGTAGAGGGGGCAAGGGCCCTGAGCTGATGATGAGCCTTACCAGCCTGACTGTGTCAGGATCACCCGAACCCTTTCTGCTGCATTTTCATCTTTAATCTGTAAAACATAATAATTTATAAATACCCACCGGAGAGATGCTGTCATGAGTCAGAATGAGGATTTTGAAGGTAATTCTTGCAGAGATGGGGAGCCAGTGTAGAGACTGTAGTACGGGGGGTGATATTGTCATGACGAGGAGTGTGGGTGATACATCTGGCACCGGAATTTTTGATATTAAAAATATTTTTCAAACCGAAACAAGGGAAGCACGTTGCCAACCTTTGCTCGCCTATAGAAAAACTGGTCATTTGTCTCTCTGTTGGGGCAACCCTGTTTGCGCTACAGTTTGCCCGTGCTTGGATGACACATGTCATCGTATTCCAACTGCGTAGATCGGCGTTCATGCTGTTGATCACTGGATTGTCTGGTCCGGACCCCCCGACCAATTACAGACCGCTGCCATATAACTTGAATATTAAGAACAATGCCATTTAGAAAGTGGTCAAATATAACATGTATACCGCTCAGCCGCACGATGGAAGCCGCGGTTGTTGGGCGGGTTTGGCGGCTGACTTTGTGTGCTGGCGACTAGGTGCCTGACTCTGAGGGTGTGGGTTCGAATCCTGGACGGGACTCAATACACGTACTCAATAAAAGTACTAGAATCTGTACTTTACGGAGAAAATGGAATCCCAATATAACATGTTAGAGCTGGAATATTGCTGAGTGCGGCGTCAAACTAAACTCACTCACATTATACATTAGAAAACACTTGTATGAATGTCAACGTCTTTATTTAGAATACACTGCTGAAGTTCGCCCCAAAAAAATCGACTATGTATCAAAGCTTGTTTTGCATCAAATATTAACTTGCAGATTAGATTATAAGTTTTTACTATTTAACATCAAATTCAAGGTTTGAAATATATTATGTATTAGAAACTGTGATCTTGGGCCACATGGATGTTTATTTGCGACCTGCAACCAGTTGACGTCGTCAGTTTCTTATCTAATTCTTTTCGTCTCCTTTTTAACAATTTGGCTCCTTGCACCCGCTGGAGAGGTATCCTACGGCTGCCCCGGCTGCACCCATTGCTGCCTTCGTTCCTAAAGCTACACCAGCAGCCCCTGTGACAAGGCAAAAGTATTTCATAATGCAAGATAATGGCTGACAACATATATTTGATTTACCAAGGTCGAATAAAAATGCAAGAATGTTATTAATGATTATGTGATTAATTAACTAGGAGAACCTCCAAATGTACCTGCAGACTGTGCTGCTGCAACGAGCCCCGCGCCCACTCCCGTGGTCGCAGCTGTAGACATCGCACCCGCTGCCATGGAGCCTGCTGTAATCCCTGACGCTGTGAACCCCATTCCTGCTAGCCCGGCCCCAAGGGCCAATGGAGCAAATACCGCACCTACTACAGCTCCACCCACAAGACCGGGGACCCAGCACCACGGGCTATACAAGAAACTCGTCTCCTTGTCCTCTTGAATAAATATTTCATGCATTAGGATTCTTATTCTTCCAAATTGGTATTCGGGGCTAGGTAGAAGGTCAAGATGAGAAAACTGACGACCTCGATCTTACATTTCAGCCACACACACGCCAGAACATTCGAGTTCTGGGAGTGTTAGTTCACATTGTCTGTATTCACTGTGTTCACATTAGTTTAAGAATGGAATAATCATTACACATGCCACATGTTTATTTATAGTTTGTCGTCAGACTGACAAACGTTGACGGTTAAGCCCACGTTTCATCAAACGTGCTCCCCTGACCTTGACCTTATAGGTAACCGTAACATAAGGCGATAGAAATCTCATCTTGAGGATAATGTTCATTAAGAGGCTTGTACACCTTTAATATATTCCACTTATATAACAGATATTTTGCCAGTAAACTCGCTCGGTTGAGAACACCATTTGCGGCAACCATGGTCAAATTTGAGCAAATACATTCTGCATTCCCATTTACACCTCGACTTTGTATCTGAGAGAAGCTGAAGTACCGTCAGTACAGCCAAACATTGTCGTATGAAGAAGCTGTAGTACCGTCAGTACAGCCAAAAATTGTCGTATGAAGAAGCTGAAGTACCGTCAGTACAGCCAAACATTGTCGTATGAAGAATCTGAAGTACCGTCAGTACAGCAGAACATTGTCGTCTGAAGAAGCTGAAGTACCGTCAGTACAGCCGAACATTGTCGTGTGAAGAAGCTGAAGTACCGTCAGTACAGCCAAACATTGTTGTATGAAGAAGCTGAAGTACCGTCAGTACAGCCGAACATTGTCGTGTAAAGAAGCTGAAGTACCGTAAGAACAGCCGAACATTGTCATGTGAAGAAAATAAAGTACCGTCAGTACAGCAGAACATTGTCGTGTGAAGAAGCTGAAGTACCGTCAGTACAGCAGAACATTGTCGTATGAAGAAGCTGAAGTGCCGTCAGTACAGCAGAACATTGTCGTCTGAAGAAGCTGAAGTACCGTCAGTACAGCCAAACATTGTTGTATGAAGAAGCTGAAGTACCGTCAGTACAGCAGAACATTGTCGTGGGAAGAAGCTGAAGTACCGTAAGAACAGCAGAACATTGTCATGTGAAGAAAATAAAGTACCGTCAGTACAGCCGAACATTGTCGTGTGAAGAAGCTGAAGTGCCGTCAGTACAGCAGAACATTGTTGTATGAAGAAGCTGAAGTACCGTCAGTACAGCCAAACATTGTTGTATGAAGAAGCTGAAGTACCGTCAGTACAGCAGAACATTGTCGTGGGAAGAAGCTGAAGTACCGTAAGAACAGCAGAACATTGTCATGTGAAGAAAATAAAGTACCGTCAGTACAGCCGAACATTGTCGTGTGAAGAAGCTGAAGTACCGTCAGTACAGCCGAACATTGTGATGAAGAAGCTGAAGTACAGTCAGTAGAGCTGAACATGGTCGTGTGGAGAAGCTAAAGTACCGTCAATACAGCCGAACATTGTCGTGTGAAGAAGCTGAATTTCCGTCAGTACAGCCGAACATTGTCGTGTGAAGAAGCTGAAGTACCGTCAATACAGCCGAAGATTGTCGTGTGAAGAAGCTGAAGTTCCGTCAGTACAGCCAAACATTGTCGTGTGAAGAAGCTGAAGTACCGTCAGTACAAACGAACATTGTCGTGTGAAGAAGCTGAAGTACCGTCAGTACAAACGAACATTGTCGTGTGAAGAAGCTGAAGTTCCGTCAGTACAGCCGAACATTGTCATGTGAAGAAGCTAAAGTACTGTCAGTAGAGCCGAATATTATCGTGTGAAGAATCTGAAGTACCGGCAGTACAGCCGAACATTGTCCTGTGAAGAAGCTGAAGTACCGTCAGTACAGCCGAACATTGTCGTGTGAAGAAGCTGAAGTACCGTCAGTACAGCCGAACATTGTCGTGAAGAAGCTGAAGTACCGTCAGTACAGCAGAACATTGTCGTGTGAAGAAGCTGAAGTACCGTCAGTACAGCCGAACATTGTCGTGTGAAGAAGCTGAAGTACCGTCAGTACAGCCGAACATTGTCGTGTGAAGAAGCTAAAGTACCGTCAGTACAGCCGAACATTGTCGTGTGAAGAAGATGAAGTACCGTCAGTACAGCCGAACATTGTCGTGTGAAGAAGCTGAGGTACCGTCAGTACAGCTGAACATTGTCGTATGAAGAAGCTAAAGTACCGTCAGGACAGCCGAATATTATGATGAAGAAGCTGAAGTACCGTCAGTAGAGCTTAACATGGTCGTGTGCAGAAGCTAAAGTACCGTCAGTACAGACGAATATTGTGATGAAGAAGCTGAAGTACCGTCAGTACAGCAGAACATTGTCGTGTGAAGAAGCTAAAGTACCGTCAGTACAGCCGAATATTGTCGTGTGAAGAAGCTGAAGTACCGTCAGTACAGCCGAACATTGTCGTGTGAAGAAGCTGAAGTACCGTCAGTACAGCCAAACATTGTTGTGTGAAGAAGCTGAAGTACCGTCAGTACAAACGAACTTTGTCGTGTGAAGAAGCTGAAGTACCGTCAGTACAGCCGAACATTGTCGTGTGAAGAAGCTGAAGTACCGTCAATACAGCCGAACATTGTCGTGTGAAGAAGCTGAAGTACCGTCAGTACAGCCGAACATTGTCGTGTGAAGAAGCTGAAGTACCGTCAATACAGCCGAACATTGTCGTGTGAAGAAGCTGAAGTTCCGTCAGTACAGCCAAATATTGTCGTGTGAAGAAGCTGAAGTACCGTCACTACAGCCGAACATTGTCGTGTGAAGAAGCTGAAGTACCGTCAGTACAGCCGAACATTGTCGTGTGAAGAAGCTGAAGTACCGTCAGTACAAACGAACATTGTCGTGTGAAGAAGCTGAAGTGCCGTCAGTACAGCCGAACATTGTCGTGTGAAGAAGCTGAAGTACCGTCAATACAGCCGAACATTGTCGTGTGAAGAAGCTGAAGTACCGTCAATACAGCCGAACATTGTCGTGTGAAGAAGCTGAAGTACCGTCAGTACAAACGAACATTGTCGTGTGAAGAAGCTGAAGTACCGTCAATACAGCCGAACATTGTCGTGTGAAGAAGCTGAAGTACCGTCAATACAGCCGAACAATGTCGTGTGAAGAAGCTGAAGTACCGTCAATACAGCCGAACATTGTCGTGTGAAGAAGATGAAGTACCGTCAGTACAGCCGAACATTGTCGTGTGAAGAAGCTGAAGTACCGTCAGTACAGCCGAACATTGTCGTGTGAAGAAGCTGAAGTACCGTCAGTACAGCCGAACATTGTCGTGTGAAGAAGCTGAATTTCCGTCAGTACAGCCAAATATTGTCGTGTGAAGAAGCTGAAGTACCGTCACTACAGCCGAACATTGTCGTGTGAAGAAGCTGAAGTACCGTCAATACAGCCGAAGATTGTCGTGTGAAGAAGCTGAAGTTCCGTCAGTACAGCCAAACATTGTCGTGTGAAGAAGCTGAAGTACCGTCAGTACAAACGAACATTGTCGTGTGAAGAAGCTGAAGTACCGTCAGTACAAACGAACATTGTCGTGTGAAGAAGCTGAAGTTCCGTCAGTACAGCCGAACATTGTCATGTGAAGAAGCTAAAGTACTGTCAGTAGAGCCGAATATTATCGTGTGAAGAATCTGAAGTACCGGCAGTACAGCCGAACATTGTCCTGTGAAGAAGCTGAAGTACCGTCAGTACAGCCGAACATTGTCGTGTGAAGAAGCTGAAGTACCGTCAGTACAGCTGAACATTGTCGTGAAGAAGCTGAAGTACCGTCAGTACAGCAGAACATTGTCGTGTGAAGAAGCTGAAGTACCGTCAGTACAGCCGAACATTGTCGTGTGAAGAAGCTGAAGTACCGTCAGTACAGCCGAACATTGTCGTGTGAAGAAGCTAAAGTACCGTCAGTACAGCCGAACATTGTCGTGTGAAGAAGATGAAGTACCGTCAGTACAGCCGAACATTGTCGTGTGAAGAAGCTGAGGTACCGTCAGTACAGCCGAACATTGTCGTATGAAGAAGCTAAAGTACCGTCAGGACAGCCGAATATTATGATGAAGAAGCTGAAGTACCGTCAGTAGAGCTTAACATGGTCGTGTGCAGAAGCTAAAGTACCGTCAGTACAGACGAATATTGTGATGAAGAAGCTGAAGTACCGTCAGTACAGCAGAACATTGTCGTGTGAAGAAGCTAAAGTACCGTCAGTACAGCCGAATATTGTCGTGTGAAGAAGCTGAAGTACCGTCAGTACAGCCGAACATTGTCGTGTGAAGAAGCTGAAGTACCGTCAGTACAGCCAAACATTGTTGTGTGAAGAAGCTGAAGTACCGTCAGTACAAAACGAACTTTGTCGTGTGAAGAAGCTGAAGTACCGTCAGTACAGCCGAACATTGTCGTGTGAAGAAGCTGAAGTACCGTCAATACAGCCGAACATTGTCGTGTGAAGAAGCTGAAGTACCGTCAGTACAGCCGAACATTGTCGTGTGAAGAAGCTGAAGTACCGTCAATACAGCCGAACATTGTCGTGTGAAGAAGCTGAAGTTCCGTCAGTACAGCCAAATATTGTCGTGTGAAGAAGCTGAAGTACCGTCACTACAGCCGAACATTGTCGTGTGAAGAAGCTGAAGTACCGTCAGTACAGCCGAACATTGTCGTGTGAAGAAGCTGAAGTACCGTCAGTACAAACGAACATTGTCGTGTGAAGAAGCTGAAGTGCCGTCAGTACAGCCGAACATTGTCGTGTGAAGAAGCTGAAGTACCGTCAATACAGCCGAACATTGTCGTGTGAAGAAGCTGAAGTACCGTCAATACAGCCGAACATTGTCGTGTGAAGAAGCTGAAGTACCGTCAGTACAAACGAACATTGTCGTGTGAAGAAGCTGAAGTACCGTCAATACAGCCGAACATTGTCGTGTGAAGAAGCTGAAGTACCGTCAATACAGCCGAACAATGTCGTGTGAAGAAGCTGAAGTACCGTCAATACAGCCGAACATTGTCGTGTGAAGAAGATGAAGTACCGTCAGTACAGCCGAACATTGTCGTGTGAAGAAGCTGAAGTACCGTCAGTACAGCCGAACATTGTCGTGTGAAGAAGCTGAAGTACCGTCAGTAGAGCCGAACATTGTCGTGTGAAGAAGCTGAAGTACCGGCAGTACAGCCGAACATTGTCCTGTGAAGAAGCTGAAGTGCCGTCAGTACAGCCGAACATTGTCGTGTGAAGAAGCTGAAGTACCGTCAGTACAGCTGAACATTGTCGTGAAGAAGCTGAAGTACCGTCAGTACAGCCGAACATTGTCGTGTGAAGAAGCTGAAGTACCGTCAGTACAGCCGAACATTGTCGTGTGAAGAAGCTGAAGTACCGTCAGTACAGCCGAACATTGTCGTGTGAAGAAGCTAAAGTACCGTCAGTACAGCCAAACATTGTCGTGTGAAGAAGCTGAAGTACCGTCAGTACAGCCGAACATTGTCGTGTGAAGAAGCTGAGGTACCGTCAGTACAGCCGAACATTGTCGTATGAAGAAGCTAAAGTACCGTCAGGACAGCCGAATATTATGATGAAGAAGCTGAAGTACCGTCAGTAGAGCTTAACATGGTCGTGTGCAGAAGCTAAAGTACCGTCAGTACAGCCGAATATTGTGATGAAGAAGGTGAAGTACCGTCAGTACAGCCGAACATTGTCGTGTGAAGAAGCTAAAGTACCGTCAGTACAGCCGAACATTGTCGTATGAAAAAGCTGAAGTACCGTCAGTACAGCCGAACATTGTCGTGAAGAAGCTGCTTCCTAACGGAACATGACAGGTGGTTGTGAGGGTCCACTTACCTGTGCCACGGACGCCCAGACCGCTGATGAGGAGCAGATAAATTACGACGTACGTTCGCAACATGTTGTTACAAGTGATTGTAATAGTCTGTGGATGAAAGACAGTTGTAAACAATACTGTAATGTGTAAATAGGTGAATAATGCCAAAATTGTCCGTTCGCTTAATTCGATGTGAAGAGTTGCGTCCGTTTGGTGAAACCCAAATGACCACATCTGAACATTGAAAGAAGAATTTCACCAGATCACCAAAGATGTCCTGAAAAAGATTACGCATGGACTTGGGAGGGTGACAAAATTCAACGAATGTTCAATGAAGAGACAATAAATTCACTAAATCAAATTCGCGTAGCTATTGAAAATCAACATATTGACGACTGTGAAACGTTCATCACTTCACAGATTACGAGGCTTCAGAAACGAAAAAAAAAAATGATACAAAACCAAGATTTGTCAGAGAGTGGTTAGGAGACAGTTCGGAACTATTAATTTCCATTGAAATTCTCCCGACCCTCCCATACAGTCATCTTGCTATTGCCCGCCGCGTAATAACATACTCTGGAATCGTGTTCCCTCAACGAATGCAAACAGGAACTAATGGAGGATTTACTGTATGCATGTTATTTAATTCATATATCCATGGACACTTTAAATAACGCTCTCAGGTTAACGGTGCAAATGGCTCTCGAAAATAATGAAAAAAAATCACGTTGTATTTGAGTGAAATCACTTATTTTGCCAAGGTAACATATTGGGCTGCTCAAATCCAACGGGAATTCAACAAGAATTGAAAACTTTTGAAAATATAACAAGTTAACAAGATACGTACACTCTTAGAGAATCCTAACACTGAAATGGTCGTTATAACAAAGGATAACCACCTAAACCGATGAAAACACACACCTAGAAAGCAGTCATGGTCCTTATTACCAAGCCTTGGAGTACACGTTTCCTTAACATTGTAACTGTGTTTTTGCTTGATAAACTAACTAATCCCCAGCAAGTACAGTGCAGGATTAAACATACTGAACTTGCAAACATTGACCAAACTGTGTGAAAGCAAACTTTAGGAAAGCAGGATACACATTAAACAAAATACCATGAAGTGACAAATTCTTCAAATCCTCTGAAAGTTCAATCACAAACCATATGTGTCGTGTATTTAAGGAGGAAACATGGTTTTCCAACCACTAAATATAAACCACTGTATAAGTAACGAACATTTCAGACAACGCCATCTCTTCAGAAACACTGTCTTGTCCTCAGATGGACTTAAACTGGGCAGATTTCAGGATATTGAAACTGAAAACAATCATATAACGATTCAATAAGCATGCCTGGGATCAATTATTTCCCCACCTTTAACAAATGCAACATTTTAAATATGAGAATATAAAGACTTTCTCCACATATTTGGAATCAGATAAATGTCTGTTTCAAGCGGCTCCCCGACTGAAGCTCACCAGAGACCATATAATATCTATATTATCAGTGAGCTGTTTATCAGAGCACGCTGTACGACAGAGCACGCTGCACGACATGTTTGCAATGATTAGAAGGAGCGCAGTGTTGCAATATACAAGTGGTTAAATATATCAAATAATACTGATTAATATTTATGTATCCAGTTGAATGAATTTGTCTCAAAATTCTGGACTGGTTACTGTACTAAGTTACGCAATAGGACGGAACCCAATCAGCAGGAAACGAGACTGTTGTGTAATCAATGTTTTGACTTGAACCCATTCGAATCTCCATTTGTTCTTGTAGATGCAGTCAGGTTGAAGCTTAAAGCCACACTTAGTTTTGAAGCTTCGCCCGCATCCATCGCATATGAGTGTCGTAGTTGTGGTACTTGTGGCAACTTGTAACTATTTTAAGGAAAGGTTAGACTCGCCTAGGGCCTAAACATTCATTTCTGAAAAGAATTTAATCCGTGCAGTACACGTCGAACTGCATGTTCACTTTAGTATAGCACGATTTATTTTCCCAAATGAGTGTTCAAAACATAGCATATGGCGTAACAGTGATGTAATTAGTAAAGAAGTTGTCGGATAACTGAATCTTAACTATGTACATAGCTAGGACTTCAAATTTACCTGCAAATGTTCACAAATATCCACCCGGAACTGATATACCGAAACTTTTTTATGATACACCAAATAAACATGCAAGTCTTTGAGAAATTACCTGTTCCGAATACCTATTACAGGACTCAGTCACTCTGTAAAGGCACAACTACCCGTACAGTCACAGCCTGGGACAGTAGCAACTACCCGTACAGTCACAGCCTGGGACAGTAGCAACTACCCGTACAGTCACAGCCTGGGACAGTAGCAACTACCCATACAGTCAAAGCCTGGGACAGTAGCAACTACCCGTATAGTCACAGCCTGGGACAGTAGCAACTACCCGTACAGTCACAGCCTGGGACAGTAGCACTTACCCGTACAGTCAAAGCCTGGGACAGTAGCAGCTACCCGTACAGTCACACCCTGGGACAGTAGCAGCTACCCGTACAGTCACAGCCTGGAACAGTAGCAACTACCCGTACAATCAAAGCCTGGGACAGTAGCAGCTACCCGTACAGTCACAGCCTGGGACAGTAGCAACTACCCGTACAGTCACAGCCTGGAACAGTAGCAACTACCCGTACAGTCACAGCCTGGGACAGTAGCAACTACCCGTACAATCAAAGCCTGGGACAGTAGCAACTACCCGTACAGTCAAAGCCTGGGACAGTAGCAACTACCCATACAGTCAAAGCCTGGGACAGTAGCAACTACCCGTACAGTCACACCCTGGGACAATAGCAGCTACCCGTACAGTCACAGCCTGGAACAGTAGCAACTACCCGTACAATCAAAGCCTGGGACAGTAGCAACTACCCGTACAGTCACAGCCTGGGACAGTAGCAACCACCCTTCAGCGTACAGTTTAGTTTCAGTCAAAACAAAGGCTTGAAACATTCACAATACATGCATTCGGCATGTATATAATAAAACCTGCCTGCACAGGAAAACTCTGTATGAAAGAAACCATCTATATCACTGTGATCGACACATTTACAAGAAAGCTTCATCTGTCGACACACACACTTTAAGCCGGTTCTATTTAAAACATTGTCTGTAATTACCGTGAACGTGAAGCCTGGGTTGTCCCTGGAACACTGTACAGTGGAAAATGGGTTGTTGCAGAGGTACAACATCCGGTTTTAATTGACAGTCGTATACCCCCTGTGATATAGTATGACCAGAATTTATTGAGAATTTTAGGAATATATTTAATTGGATTTCTAGTATAAACAACCTTGACCAGCTATCAAGTGCTGGGTTTCATTCAAGAGAGACAACTCCGTTAATCCTTTTTTCATTAGTTTGTGAAGAGTTATCCCCCTTTGTTTACTTGCTAGCAGACGACATTTCAGTGATCCTCAGTATGGATGATTTAGAGAAGAGGAAGTTGATTTTAGAGTATTATAACAAGGACATCAGATCAGCTAAAGTGAATTCAAGTAGAACAGGCATCCCTTTGTCCACTGTTTATCGTGTTTTGAAAAATATTGCAAATGGATATGGCATTGAGTACCAGGGAGGCGCAGGTAGGCCCAGAAAATTGACTGTCGGTGACAGGAGGCGGCTTGGTATTCTTGTTTCTAAAAACAAACGAAGGAGTTTAGAAAACTTAAGGCTGGATATGATTGATAGGGGAACTGTGGCTGTCTGTAAGGAGACAATTAGAACTGAGCTGCATGCAATGGGTTGGCAGAAAAGTCGAGGAATTCCATCATCGATCATGAAACCTGAACAAAAGGAGCGAAAGTTGAACTGGTGCTTACAGCATAGAAATTTTAACTGGGACAATGTGATTTTCTCAGATGAAAGTTCTGTGTGGCTGTTTCCTAATAGGAAAGTGTCAATAAGAAAAATCTGACAAATATTGCTGAAATGAAAGAAGAGGTGGTCCGATATTGGGACAGCATGGACCACGACTTTCTAACTTCTTTGATCAGTAGTATGCCCCGCCGCATTGAAGCCTGCATTGCTGCCCATGGTGGCTTGACAAAATACTAACTGTTCACCTGTCTTTGAATCTGGAGTTATGTTCTGCTAATATTCACATTAAATACGTGAGTAATGAGTGAAAAAAATAATAAAATACAATCTTAAATTCTCAATAATTTCTGGTTGTACTATATATAACCATATCTGTTAATTAAAAATTGGGGTACCTGTTTCTGATGACTTAATGTTTCACTCAGCAAAAATTGCAATTGTCTAGAATTCTCCTTCCACGTCTGATATCATACATTGTTTGAGACTTCACTTCTTAAAATGATTAGGTAACTATCTAGTCGACCATGAAAATAAATCAAGCAATATGCTTAATCAAGCGGGTGAGTTTGGCGGTTACCATGGTAGCAGGTGATATTATTTCCAGTTGTCACCCTCCTGGGAGGGGTGACACGGAAACTTGTTAATGCGACCAATGAAATTAAAGTATTTTACATAAAAGTAAGATAACTTTGTGTATTACTTAGTTACCAACTCCAAACTTGATCAAACAATCATCGTATCGTGTAATGTCATGCCAGTTACGCTCTGGTTTGCTTGAAAGGTATGTATTCCAGTGCTCGGGTGTTGTCAGACCATTAGTCATGCGTCTTAATAAACATGGTTGATTGCTCGTATATATGAACCCGTAGTACCTCTGTAGGTAAATTGAATATCCCATATTCATGAAACGAAACAAAATGAATTTAGCACGAGTTTATTTGAGTCAGTCTCCAAATTTGTGCATATTTCATGTAGGCATGTTTTGTTTGCTTGTTTCACTTTGAAATGTTGTTGATTACGTTTGTAGTATTCTGACTATGCAAAACATAAAGTATGCTACCTAATAGACATTTCATTTATCATATTTAACCCTTTTTATTAGAAATGTCAGGAAATTGCGTCACTACCGTTACGAAATTTGTAACGTCATTTTGAAAAGACAAAAAATCCAAAACTGATATTATTTAATGTACATACATATTGGAATATCTAGTGACGATTCTTCCATCTTAGGTCAATATATATGTAGTTATTCTTAAACAATCTACAACATCAGTAGACTCAAATTTAAAAAAAAAATTAGAGCATTTCCTTAAATCTGCATGATATATTAATTCAAATCGGAAATGGAATTATATTTACCCTACCCCACCCCCCACCCCCTTTTCTAAGAACATATTCAAAACAATCGGTATGCGGAGTAGACGTATTGAATTATGTTTGTATCACCTTGTATCTCGCACAAGAAAAGCGCACGAGTCTATTGTATCGTAGGGAGCACGCCCCTAATCCGCTCCGTTCCGTATGACTAGTGGCCGTATGAGAAATGGGCGTATGACTAATGGGATACAACCACTCGGGTCCGAGTCGAGTCTGACCCCTCGAGTACTCGAGTCAAAGAGAATTCATTGAAGCCCTATTACAATTGCAGAAATAAATCTCAGCCGTGCAAAGCACAGCCTGCCTCACTGTGTTAGATGTGTAGAGGGGCGTCACGGTCGGGTATAGGGCAAATGCTGTTCGAACGCCCAGTAAAATAACTAAGAAAAACCAGAAGGGCAGGAATGAATGACTTACCCGAACAGTCTTATGTCTACCACTTCTCTTCTGCGTGTGCTGTGAAGCGCTCAGCTTCTGTATGGTTGTCAACAGTAATACCCATGATGTGTCGTTATCAGTGACTAAATAGCTCGTGACCCACACAACTGCTACGTGTAGCACAATGATTTTATCCACCTGACACTAATCAGCGTTCGAAATAGCTGCTTGTCCGACCATCCGGGACGGGTTATTTTCACCACGTACTGCCAGATTCTCAAATTCACCTGCCCGACGGTCGGGTTAAAATTTAGACATGTCTATGAAGACATTTTGTGGGCAGGTAAGTTTTGGTCAGGGCTGGCAAGTTTTACAACTAACCAACCCTGTGGTCGGGCTGAAATTTTTGGAGTTTCATACATTGCACTAATCAAGTTTGCAGAGAGACGTAAATCGAACATGGCCTCTGATGGAATAGCAAACAAAAGAGACTTCGACATATTCAGACAGATTCACCCAAGAATAGAGACGCACTCCGCATGGAAGCTGTGTAAGCTGTACCCCCATATTACAGTGCACACTTCCATGTTCTACTGTGTGTCTCTGTGAGTGAGTGAGTGAGTTTTACGCCGCACTCAGCAATTTTCCAGCTATATGGCGGCGGTCAGTAAATAATCGACTCCTGACCAGACAATCCAGTGATCAACAGTATGAACATCGATCTGCACAACTGGGAACCGATGACATGTGTCAACCCAGTCAGCGAGCCTGACCATCCGATCCCGTTAGTCGCCTCTTACGACAAGCATGGGTTACTGAAGGCCAATATTCTAACCGGAACCTTCACGGGTCGTGTGCCTCTGTGAGGAGCTCGACATCAGATGTACTTATCTTTTTACTCACACATTGTGAAACTGACCTTCCTTAATTCCAAGTCAAGGCCATTCTCTCAACAGGGATGCAATGTCTATTCCCTATTCGCCTACCTGTTTTCTGTAGGCAAAAAGGGATGTAGGCGAAATGGGACTCAACCATCAGATATACTGTGCCGTAAGTGAGGACTGTTTTACGACAATGTGGCTGTACATGCAGTAACAGGCTGTGACCTCACGATGACACTCCGCGACAATCTCTGGACAGAACTAGCCAGCATAGGAAGTCTGGAGTTTAGTGTGTATCTGCACAATAAATCAGATCTGGACATTAAATGCACACTCCCAGCTGCTGGGAGCACAGCCCTTCTGACACTCTGGGTAATGCAGAAGGCTGCAGTGTTGGGTAGTCTACATATTCTCCGTAAAGTTCTACTAGGCAGTGTTTCCTGGGAGAAGTCCCATTCGCTGTCTGGGCTGCTTGTAGAGGGGGCGAGGGTCCTGAGCTGGTGATGAGCCTTACCAGTCTGACTGTGCCAGGATCACCCAAACCCGCTCTTCTGCATTTTCATCTTAATCTGTAAAACATACTTTATTCCTAAATACCCACTGTGGAGATGCTCAGTGGCGCTGTGGCAATATTGAGGAAGGAGATGGTTCATATGTGTATTACAGAAAGGCAACAGTGAACTGATGGGTATTTAGCTGAGATTGAAAAGTTTCGATGAAGTGTTTTCCTTTGGAGGAGAGTTCCACAGTTGAGGGCTGGCAAAGGTGAAAGCTGGGTCAGACAGTTAGTTTGGAGATCAGTGTTGGGTGAGGAGAGAGTCAGAGAAGGACTGGGGATTTCGTGGGGTACATACACGGAGACGAGTAGTTTGAGATAGTCGGGAAAGTTATTGTTGTAGAGGCAGTCCAGTCTAAGTAAACCTCGGCTCAGTATTATTCGTTACACTGCTATACTGAGTCTAACAAAACCTAGTAGAAGGTCGCGTTAGCTAACCTTTAGGACTGACCAATCAGAACACAGCTTACCAAATCGCGAAAGTTAACAATCGCACATACCATTTGAACCTTTATCTAAAAAACTCGAACGATTCCGAATGCTATTTTTCCGCACGATCGCTTCCGAGTGATACACGCAGTGAGTAAACAGTTGCTGAAAATAGCGTGTTTGTCAATATTCAAGGATGTCATCTTGCGAAAATATAAGCAAATAGTAACCACGTCATCAGAAACCCATAAGCCTCATTCGTGACCAACTCGTGTTATTCCGGGACAAGCCGAATAGCGTCTTCTTGGAGGTTACGGAAAGAGGCGAGTGGTGACGAATGCCATAAGCGAATATACTGCAGGTCAAATATCTCTGTTTTGTGCGGATTTTCGTTTGTTGATAGATCAGTGTCAGCGATCAGGGAAGAGAAAATCCAAAAACCGTTTTGTAAATCCCGCCGAACCCTAACAAGTAGTCGGATTGGGTAAATCCGTTCAGCAGTCTCGTGTTTGATTGGGCTGTCATAGGTCGCTGAAAGGTTAGCTGACGCGACCTTCTACTAGGTTTTGTTAGACTCAGTATAGCAGTGTAACGAATAATACTGAGCCTAAGTTTACTTAGACTGAAAGGCAGTCATGAGTCAGAAATTCTTGCAGAGATGGGGAGCCAGTGTAGAGACTGTAGTGCTGGGGGTGATATGGTCATGACGAGGAGTGTGGGTGATACATCTGGCAGCGGAATTTTGGATATTAAAAATATTTTTCGAACCGAAACGAGGGAAGCACGTTGCCAACATTTGCTAACTTCGCTCGCATATAGAAAAACTGGTAATTTTTCTCTCTGTTGCGCAAACCGAATTGCGTAGATCGATGCTCATGCTGTTGATCACTGGATTGTCTGGTCCAAACTCAATTATTTACAGACCGCTGTCATATAGCTGGAATATTAAGAACAATGTCATTTAGAAAGTGGTCAAATACAACATATGTATACCGCTCAGCCACACGGTGGAAGCCGCGGTGGTTGGGCGTGTTGGGCGGCTGACTTTGTGTGCTGCCGACTGGATGCCTGACTCTGAGGGTGTGGGTTCGAATCCTGGATGGGACTCAGTAAAAGTACTCGATAAAAGTACTAGAATCTGTACTTTACGGAGAAAGGGGAATCCCAATATAACATATGTTACAGCTGGAATATTGCTGAGTGCGGCGTCAAACTAAACTCACTCACATTATACATTACAAAACACTTGTATGAATGTCAACGTCTTTATTTAGAATACACTGCTGAAGTTCGCCCCAAAAACATCGATTATGTATCGAAGCTTATTTTGCATCAAATATTAACTTGCAGATTGGACAGTTGGATGTGTTGTTTTGTATAGTTCAACATCATGGTAGATCAAATGAAAGTTTTTGAAACATCAGGAAACAAGTTTTTACTATTTAACATCAAATTCAAGGTTTGAAATATACTATGTATTAGAAACTGTGATCTTGGGCCACATGGATGTTTATTTGCGACCTGCAACCAGTTGACATCGTCAGTTTCTTATCTACTTCTTTTCGTCTCCTTTTTAACAATTTGGCTCCTTGCACCCGCTGGAGAAGTAGCCTGCGATTGCCCCGCCTGCGGCCATTGCTGTCTTCGTTCCTAAAGCTACACCAGCAGCCCCTGTGACAAGACAAAAGTATTTCATAATGCAAGATCACGATTGACAACATATATTTGATTTACCGAGGTCGAATAAAAATGTAAGAATGCTATTTAAGAAATACACTTCGCTCTACCACCATGTATAGTGTAATACAACACACTTTTGCCCTGAACTATTATAGTTAAAGCACGAGGACGCTTGCATTTTGCCCTGAACTATTATAGCTAAAGCACGAGGACGCTTGCGTCCGAGTGCTTTAACGTTATAATAGTTCAGGGCGAAAGTTTGTTTTATTACACTAAACATGGTGGTAGGGCGAAGTGTATTTCTTTTCTAAGATGCCAAATTTAATACTTTCTAAAGATAATTACGATTAATCTAAGGCAGAAAACAAACGACGGTGTCGGTGACCTAAATGAAGAACCCTCGCACAGGGCTAACTGGCGCGCTGTTCTATTGATGTGTCTGCCCCCTACGTTAAGACGAACGTTACCAGAACAAAACAAATGATAACAGTTTGATGACGGTTTACATTCGGATTAAATATCTTCTCTGAATTATTTTAATTGCATCTGTCATTAACGTAAACCATATGGGGCAATATGACCGTTGCATTTCTACTACCAGCGTAAGTTTAGATCAGTACATCCAGAGGAAGCTGAGTAGTCAAGCGACATTCCACAATTGCATCGTGGGAATGTAAACATTACGAACGTTACCGTGTCGCTGAAAACTTGTGAGTCGAAATGACACATTTTAACCGTCGTAAAAAATAAACGTAATGTTTCCACCAGTGATGTTAGCTGCGTGAAGCAACAGCAAACCAAGAAACTGGATGCAACGGTGTAGTTTACTGTAGGAGGCCGTAAGAGGCGATGACAACTGACATGCATCGTGACGTCGCTTACATTGTGACGTAATGTAAAATGGTTCGATTACGAGGGGGGCACACTAGAATGGCGCAGTGACGGGATAACGTCATTCAGTTGTTACGTCATCAAAAAAATATACCTTTATTGTCTGATAATGTATTTTTTTCTCGATTGTTCTAACCGCTAGGCATCTTAGAATAATGATTATGTGATTAATTAACTAGGAGAAACTCCAAATGTACCTGCAGACTGTCCTACTCCAACGAGCCCCACGCCCGCTCCCGTGGTCGCAGCTGTAGACATCGCACCCGCTGCCAGGGAGCCTGCTGTAATCCCTGACGCTGTGAACCCGATTTGTGCGAGCCCGGCCCCCAGAAAAAAATGGACCCAGTACCGCCCCTCCTACAGCTCCTCCCACAAGAGCGGGGCCCCAGCACCACGGGTCATCCCAGAAACTCTTCTCCTTGCCCTCTTGAATAAATATTGCATGCATTACGATTATTATTCTTCCAAATTGGTATTCGGGGCTAGGTAGAAAGTCAAGATGACAAAACTGACGACCTCGATCTTGCATTTCAGCCACAAACATGCCAGAACATTCAAGTTCTGGGAGTGTTAGTTCACATTGTCTGTATTCACTGTGTTCACATTAGTTTAAGAATGGAACAATCATTACACATGCCACATGTTTATTTATAGTTTGTCGTCAGACTGACAAACGTTGACGGTTAAGCCCACGTTTCATCAAAAGTGCTCCCCTGAGCTTGACCTTATAGGTAACAGTAACATAAGGCGATGGAAATCTCATCTTGAGGATAATGTTCATTAAGAGGCTCGTACACCATTAACATATTTCATATAGCTGAAGTACCGTCAGTACAGCCGAACACTGTCGTGTGAAGAAGCTGAAGTTCCGTCAGTACAGCCGAACATTGTCGTGTGAAGAAGTTGAAGTACCGTCAGTACAATCGAACATTGTGATGAAGAAGCTGAAGTACTGTCAGTACAGCCGAACATTGTCCTCTGAAGAAACTGAAGTACCGTCAGTACAGCCGAACATTGTCCTCTGAAGAAGCTGAAGTACCGTCAGTACGGCTGAACATTGTGATGAAGGAGCTGAAGTTCCGTCAGTACAGCCGAACATTGTCGTGTGAAGAAGCTGAAGTTCCGTCAGTACAGCCAAACATTGTCGTGTGAAGAAGCTGAAGTACCGTCAGTAGAGCCGAACATTGTCGTGTGAAGAAGCTGAAGTTCCGTCAGTACAGCCGAACATTGTCGTGTGAAGAAGCTGAAGTACCGTCAATACAGCCGAACATTGTCGTGTGAAGAAGCTGAAATTCCGTCAGTACAGCCGAATATTGTCGTGTGAAGAAGCTGAAGTACCGTCAGTACAGACGAACATTGTCGTGTGAAGAAGCTGAAGTACCGTCAGTACAAACGAACACTGTCGTGTGAAGAAGCTGAAGTTCCGTCAGTACAGCCGAACATTGTCGTGTGAAGAAGTTGAAGTACCGTCAGTACAGCCGAACATTGTGATGAAGAAGCTGAAGTACTGTCAGTACAGCCGAACATTGTCCTCTGAAGAAACTGAAGTACCGTCAGTACAGCCGAACATTGTCCTCTGAAGAAGCTGAAGTACCGTCAGTACGGCTGAACATTGTGATGAAGGAGCTGAAGTTCCGTCAGTACAGCCGAACATTGTCGTGTGAAGAAGCTGAAGTACCGTCAGTAGAGCCGAACATTGTCGTGTGAAGAAGCTGAAGTACCGTCAGGACAGCAGAACATTGTCGTTTGAAGAAGCTGAAGTACCGCCAGGACAGCCGAACATTGTCGTGTGAAGAAGCTAAAGTACCGTCAGTACAGCCGAATATTGTCGTGTGAAGAAGCTGAAGTACCGTCAGTACAGACGAACATTGTCGTGTGAAGAAGCTGAAGTACCGTCAGTACAAACGAACATTGTCGTGTGAAGAAGCTGAAGTACCGCCAGGACAGCAGAACATTGTCGTGTGAAGAAGCTGAAGTACCGCCAGGACAGCCGAACATTGTCGTGTGAAGAAGCTAAAGTACCGTCAGTACAGCTGAACATTGTCGTGAAGAAGCTGAAGTACCGTCAGTACAGTCGAACATTGTCATGTGAAGAAGCTGAAGTTCCGTCAGTACAGCTGAACATTGTCGTGTGAAGAAGCTGAAGTACCATCAGTACAGCCGAACATTGTCATGTGAAGAAGCTGAAGTGCCGTCAGTACAGCCGAACATTGTCCTGTGAAGAAGCTGAAGTACCGTCAATACAGCCGAACATTGTCATGTGAAGAAGCTGAAGTGCCGTCAGTACAGCCGAACATTGTCGTGTGAAGAAGCTGAAGTACCATCAGTACAGCCGAACATTGTCGTGTGAAGAAGCTGCAGTGCCGTCAGTAGAGCCGAACATTGTCGTGTGAAGAAGCTGAAGTACCGTCAGTACAGCTGAACATTGTCCTGTGAAGAAGCTGAAGTACCGTCAGTACAGCTGAACATTGTCCTGTGAAGAAGCTGAAGTACCGTCAGTACAGCTGAACATTGTCGTGTGAAGAAGCTGAAGTACCATCAGTACAGCCGAACATTGTCATGTGAAGAAGCTGAAGTTCCGTCAGTACAGCTGAACATTGTCGTGTGAAGAAGCTGAAGTACCATCAGTACAGCCGAACATTGTCATGTGAAGAAGCTGAAGTGCCGTCAGTAGAGCCGAACATTGTCGTGTGAAGAAGCTGAAATACCGTCAGTACAGTACAGACGAATATTGTCGTGTTAAGAAGCTAAAGTATCGTCAGTACAGACGAATATTGTGATGCAGAAGCTGAAGAACCGTCAGTACAGCCGAACATTGTCGTGTGAAGAAGCTGAAGTACCGTCAGTACAGCCGAACATTGTCGTGTGAAGAAGCTGAAGTACCGTCAGTAGAGCCGAACACTGTCGTGTGAAGAAGCTGAAGTGCCGTCAGTACAGCCGAACATTGTCGTGTGAAGAAGCTGAAGTACCGTCAGTACAGCCGAACATTGTCGTGTGAAGAAGCTAAAGTACCATCAGTACAGCCGAACATTGTCATGTGAAGAAGCTGAAGTGCCGTCAGTACAGCCAAACATTGTCGTGTGAAGAAGCTAAAGTACCATCAGTACAGCCGAACATTGTCATGTGAAGAAGCTGAAGTGCCGTCAGTACAGCCGAACATTGTCGTGTGAAGAAGCTGAAATACCGTCAGTACAGTACAGCCGAACATTGTCGTGTGAAGAAGCTAAAGTACCATCAGTACAGCCGAACATTGTCATGTGAAGAAGCTGAAGTGCCGTCAGTACAGCCGAACATTGTCGTGTGAAGAAGCTGAAATACCGTCAGTACAGTACAGACGAATATTGTCGTGTTAAGAAGCTAAAGTATCGTCAGTACAGACGAATATTGTGATGAAGAAGCTGAAGAACCGTCAGTACAGTCGAACATTGTCGTGAAGAAGCTGAAGTACCGTCAGTACAGCCGAACACTGTCGTGTGAAGAAGCTGAAGTACCGCCAGTACAGCTGAACATTGTCATGTGAAGAAGCTGAAGTGCCGTCAGTACAGACGAATATTGTCGTGTTAAGAAGCTAAAGTATCGTCAGTACAGACGAATATTGTGATGAAGAAGCTGAAGAACCGTCAGGACAGCCGAACATTGTCGTGTGAAGAAGCTGAAGTACCGTCAGTACAGCCGAACATTGTCATGTGAAGAAGCTGAAGTGCCGTCAGTACAGCCGAACATTGTCGTGTGAAGAAGCTGAAGTACCGTCAGTAGAGCCGAACACTGTCGTGTGAAGAAGCTGAAGTACCATCAGTACAGCCGAACATTGTCATGTGAAGAAGCTGAAGTACCGTCAGTACAGCCGAACATTGTCGTGTGAAGAAGCTGAAGTACCATCAGTACAGCCGAACATTGTCATGTGAAGAAGCTGAAGTGCCGTCAGTACAGCCGAACATTGTCGTGTGAAGAAGCTGATATACCGTCAGTACAGTACAGACGAATATTGTCGTGTTAAGAAGCTAAAGTATCGTCAGTACAGACGAATATTGTGATGAAGAAGCTGAAGAACCGTCAGTACAGTCGAACATTGTCGTGTGAAGAAGCTGAAGTACCGTCAGTACAGCCGAACATTGTCGTGTGAAGAAGCTGAAGTACCGTCAGTACAGCCGAACACTGTCGTGTGAAGAAGCTGAAGTACCGTCAGTACAGTCGAACATTGTCGTGTGAAGAAGCTGAAGTACCGTCAGTACAGCCGAACATTACCGAGTGAAGAAGCTGAAGTACCGCCAGTACAGCTGAACATTGTCATGTGAAGAAGCTGAAGTACCGTCAGTACAGCCGAACATTGTCGTGTGAAGAAGCTGAAGTACCGTCAGTAGAGCCGAACACTGTCGTGTGAAGAAGCTGAAGTGCCGTCAGTACAGCCGAACATTGTCGTGTGAAGAAGCTGAAGAACCGTCAGTACAGCCGAATAATGTCGCGTGAAGAAGCTGAAGTACCGTCAGTACAGTCGAACATTGTCGTGTGAAGAAGCTGAAGTACCGTCAGTAGAGCCGAACACTGTCGCGTGAAGAAGCTGAAGTACCGTCAGTAGAGCCGAACATTGTCGTGAAGAAGCTGAAGTACCGTCAGTAGAGCCGAACATTGTCGTGAAGAAGCTGAAGTACCGTCAGTACAGCCGAATAATGTCGCGTGAAGAAGCTGAAGTACCGTCAGTACAGCCGAACATTGTCGTGAAGAAGCTGAAGTACCGTCAGTACAGCCGAACATTGTCGCGTGAAGAAGCTGAAGTACCGTCAGTACAGTCGAACATTGTCGTGAAGAAGCTGAAGTTCCGTCAGTACAGCCGAACATTGTCATGTGAAGAAGCTGAAGTACCGTCAGTAGAGCCGAACATTGTCGTGTGAAGAAGCTGAAGAACCGTCAGTACAGCCGAACATTGTCGTGAAGAAGCTGAAGTTCCGTCAGTACAGCCGAACATTGTCGTGTGAAGAAGCTGAAGTACCGTCAATACAGCCGAACATTGTCGTGTGAAGAAGCTGAAATTCCGTCAGTACAGCCGAATATTGTCGTGTGAAGAAGCTGAAGTACCGTCAGTACAGACGAACATTGTCGTGTGAAGAAGCTGAAGTACCGTCAGTACAAACGAACACTTGTCGTGAAGAAGCTGAAGTTCCGTCAGTACAGCCGAACATTGTCGTGTGAAGAAGCTGAAGTACCGTCAGTACAGCCGAACATTGTGATGAAGAAGCTGAAGTACTGTCAGTACAGCCGAACATTGTCCTCTGAAGAAACTGAAGTACCGTCAGTACAGCCGAACATTGTCCTCTGAAGAAGCTGAAGTACCGTCAGTACGGCTGAACATTGTGATGAAGGAGCTGAAGTTCCGTCAGTACAGCCGAACATTGTCGTGTGAAGAAGCTGAAGTACCGTCAGTAGAGCCGAACATTGTCGTGTGAAGAAGCTGAAGTACCGTCAGGACAGCAGAACATTGTCGTTTGAAGAAGCTGAAGTACCGCCAGGACAGCCGAACATTGTCGTGTGAAGAAGCTAAAGTACCGTCAGTACAGCCGAATATTGTCGTGTGAAGAAGCTGAAGTACCGTCAGTACAGACGAACATTGTCGTGTGAAGAAGCTGAAGTACCGTCAGTACAAACGAACATTGTCGTGTGAAGAAGCTGAAGTACCGCCAGGACAGCAGAACATTGTCGTGAAGAAGCTGAAGTACCGCCAGGACAGCCGAACATTGTCGTGTGAAGAAGCTAAAGTACCGTCAGTACAGCTGAACATTGTCGTGAAGAAGCTGAAGTACCGTCAGTACAGTCGAACATTGTCATGTGAAGAAGCTGAAGTTCCGTCAGTACAGCTGAACATTGTCGTGTGAAGAAGCTGAAGTACCATCAGTACAGCCGAACATTGTCATGTGAAGAAGCTGAAGTGCCGTCAGTACAGCCGAACATTGTCCTGTGAAGAAGCTGAAGTACCGTCAATACAGCCGAACATTGTCATGTGAAGAAGCTGAAGTGCCGTCAGTACAGCCGAACATTGTCGTGTGAAGAAGCTGAAGTACCATCAGTACAGCCGAACATTGTCGTGTGAAGAAGCTGCAGTGCCGTCAGTAGAGCCGAACATTGTCGTGTGAAGAAGCTGAAGTACCGTCAGTACAGCTGAACATTGTCCTGTGAAGAAGCTGAAGTACCGTCAGTACAGCTGAACATTGTCCTGTGAAGAAGCTGAAGTACCGTCAGTACAGCTGAACATTGTCGTGTGAAGAAGCTGAAGTACCATCAGTACAGCCGAACATTGTCATGTGAAGAAGCTGAAGTTCCGTCAGTACAGCTGAACATTGTCGTGTGAAGAAGCTGAAGTACCATCAGTACAGCCGAACATTGTCATGTGAAGAAGCTGAAGTGCCGTCAGTAGAGCCGAACATTGTCGTGTGAAGAAGCTGAAATACCGTCAGTACAGTACAGACGAATATTGTCGTGTTAAGAAGCTAAAGTATCGTCAGTACAGACGAATATTGTGATGCAGAAGCTGAAGAACCGTCAGTACAGCCGAACATTGTCGTGTGAAGAAGCTGAAGTACCGTCAGTACAGCCGAACATTGTCGTGTGAAGAAGCTGAAGTACCGTCAGTAGAGCCGAACACTGTCGTGAAGAAGCTGAAGTGCCGTCAGTACAGCCGAACATTGTCGTGTGAAGAAGCTGAAGTACCGTCAGTACAGCCGAACATTGTCGTGTGAAGAAGCTAAAGTACCATCAGTACAGCCGAACATTGTCATGTGAAGAAGCTGAAGTGCCGTCAGTACAGCCAAACATTGTCGTGTGAAGAAGCTAAAGTACCATCAGTACAGCCGAACATTGTCATGTGAAGAAGCTGAAGTGCCGTCAGTACAGCCGAACATTGTCGTGTGAAGAAGCTGAAATACCGTCAGTACAGTACAGCCGAACATTGTCGTGTGAAGAAGCTAAAGTACCATCAGTACAGCCGAACATTGTCATGTGAAGAAGCTGAAGTGCCGTCAGTACAGCCGAACATTGTCGTGTGAAGAAGCTGAAATACCGTCAGTACAGTACAGACGAATATTGTCGTGTTAAGAAGCTAAAGTATCGTCAGTACAGACGAATATTGTGATGAAGAAGCTGAAGAACCGTCAGTACAGTCGAACATTGTCGTGTGAAGAAGCTGAAGTACCGTCAGTACAGCCGAACACTGTCGTGTGAAGAAGCTGAAGTACCGCCAGTACAGCTGAACATTGTCATGTGAAGAAGCTGAAGTGCCGTCAGTACAGACGAATATTGTCGTGTTAAGAAGCTAAAGTATCGTCAGTACAGACGAATATTGTGATGAAGAAGCTGAAGAACCGTCAGGACAGCCGAACATTGTCGTGTGAAGAAGCTGAAGTACCGTCAGTACAGCCGAACATTGTCATGTGAGGAAGCTGAAGTGCCGTCAGTACAGCCGAACATTGTCGTGTGAAGAAGCTGAAGTACCGTCAGTAGAGCCGAACACTGTCGTGTGAAGAAGCTGAAGTACCATCAGTACAGCCGAACATTGTCATGTGAAGAAGCTGAAGTGCCGTCAGTACAGCCGAACATTGTCGTGTGAAGAAGCTGAAGTACCATCAGTACAGCCGAACATTGTCATGTGAAGAAGCTGAAGTGCCGTCAGTACAGCCGAACATTGTCGTGTGAAGAAGCTGATATACCGTCAGTACAGTACAGACGAATATTGTCGTGTTAAGAAGCTAAAGTATCGTCAGTACAGACGAATATTGTGATGAAGAAGCTGAAGAACCGTCAGTACAGTCGAACATTGTCGTGTGAAGAAGCTGAAGTACCGTCAGTACAGCCGAACATTGTCGTGAAGAAGCTGAAGTACCGTCAGTACAGCCGAACATTGTCGTGTGAAGAAGCTGAAGTACCGTCAGTACAGTCGAACATTGTCGTGAAGAAGCTGAAGTACCGTCAGTACAGCCGAACATTACCGAGTGAAGAAGCTGAAGTAGCGCCAGTACAGCTGAACATTGTCATGTGAAGAAGCTGAAGTACCGTCAGTACAGCCGAACATTGTCGTGTGAAGAAGCTGAAGTACCGTCAGTAGAGCCGAACACTGTCGTGTGAAGAAGCTGAAGTGCCGTCAGTACAGCCGAACATTGTCGTGTGAAGAAGCTGAAGAACCGTCAGTACAGCCGAATAATGTCGCGTGAAGAAGCTGAAGTACCGTCAGTACAGTCGAACATTGTCGTGTGAAGAAGCTGAAGTACCGTCAGTAGAGCCGAACACTGTCGCGTGAAGAAGCTGAAGTACCGTCAGTAGAGCCGAACATTGTCGTGTGAAGAAGCTGAAGTACCGTCAGTAGAGCCGAACATTGTCGTGTGAAGAAGCTGAAGTACCGTCAGTACAGCCGAATAATGTCGCGTGAAGAAGCTGAAGTACCGTCAGTACAGCCGAACATTGTCGTGTGAAGAAGCTGAAGTACCGTCAGTAGAGCCGAACACTGTCGCGTGAAGAAGCTGAAGTACCGTCAGTACAGTCGAACATTGTCGTGTGAAGAAGCTGAAGTTCCGTCAGTACAGCCGAACATTGTCATGTGAAGAAGCTGAAGTACCGTCAGTAGAGCCGAACATTGTCGTGTGAAGAAGCTGAAGAACCGTCAGTACAGCCGAACATTGTCGTGAAGAAGCTGAAGTACCGTCAGTAGAGCCGAACATTGTCGTGTGAAGAAGCTGAAGTACCGTCAGTACAGCCGAACATTGTCGTGTGAAGAAGCTGAAGTACCGTCAGTACAGTCGAACATTGTCGTGAAGAAGCTGAAGTACCGTCAGTAGAGCCGAACACTGTCGTGTGAAGAAGCTGAAGTACCGTCAGTACAGCAGAACATTGTTGTGTGAAGAAGCTGAAGTCCCGTCAGTACAGCCGAACATTGTCATGTGAAGAAGCTGAAGTGCCGTCAGTACAGCCGAACATTGTCATGTGAAGAAGCTGAAGTCCCGTCAGTACAGCCGAACATTGTCGTGTGAAGAAGCTGAAGTACCGTCAGTAGAGCCGAACACTGTCGTGTGAAGAAGCTGAAGTACCATCAGTACAGCCGAACATTGTCATGTGAAGAAGCTGAAGTGCCGTCAGTACAGCCGAACATTGTCGTGTGAAGAAGCTGAAGTACCATCAGTACAGCCGAACGCTGTCGTGTGAAGTAGCTGAAGTACCGTCAGTACAGTACAGCCGAACATAGTCGTGTGAAGAAGCTGAAGTACCGTCAGTACAGTACAGACGAATATTGTGATGAAGAAGCTGAAGTACCGTCAGTACAGCCGAATATTGTGATGAAGAAGCTGAAGTACCGTCAGTACAGTTGAACATTGTCGTGTGAAGAAGCTGAAGTACCGTCAGTACAGTACAGCCGAATATTGTCGTGTTAAGAAGCTAAAGTACCGTCAGTACAGCCGAATATTGTGATGAAGAGGCTGAAGTACCGTCAGTACAGTCGAACATTGTCGTGTGAAGAAGCTGAAGTACCGTCAGTAGAGCCGAACATTGTCGTGGTAGGAAGCTGAAGTACCGTCAGTACAGCCGAATATTGTGATGAAGAGGCTGAAGTACCGTCAGTACAGTCGAACATTGTCGTGTGAAGAAGCTGAAGTACCGTCAGTAGAGCCGAACATTGTCGTGGTAGGAAGCTGAAGTACCGTCAGTACAGCCGAATATTGTCGTGTGAAGAAGCTGAAGTACCGTCAGTAGAGCCGAACATTGTCGTGGTAGGAAGCTGAAGTACCGTCAGTACAGCCGAACATAGTTATATGAAGAAGCTGATGTACCGTCAGTACAGCCGAACTTTGTTGTGTGAAGAAGCTGAAGTACCGTCAGTACAAACGAACTTTGTCGTGTGAAGAAGCTGAAGTACCATCAGTACAGCCGAACGTTGTCGTGTGAAGTAGCTGAAGTACCTTCAGTACAGTACAACCGAATATTGTCGTGTGAAGAAGCTAAAGTACCGTCAGTACAGCCGAATATTGTGATGAAGAAGCTGAAGTACCGTCAGTACAGCTCAACATTATCGTGTGAAGAAGCTGAAGTACCGTCAGTACAGCCGAACATTGTCGTGTGAAGAAGCTGAAGTACCGTCAGTACAGCCGAACATTGTCGTGTGAAGAAGCTGAAGTACCGTCAATACAGCCGAACATTGTCGTGTGAAGAAGATGAAGTACCGTCACTACAGCCGAACATTGTCGTTAAGAAGCTGCTTCCTAACGGAACATGACAGATGGTTGTGAGGGTCCACTTACCTGTGCCACGGACGCTCAGACCGCTGATGAGGAGCAGATAACATACGACGTAGGTTCGCCACATGTTGTTACAAGTGATCGTCTGTGAATGAAAGACAGCGGAATTTTAGTAAACAATGTTTAACTTAAGCATGTGAACATTTTTTACATTACACAACATTTGGGAGTATATCCTCACTTCTTTATTCACCTGATGTAGGGGTAAGGATATACTCTGAAGCGTTGTATTCCTCATAATAAAGAAGTTGTCAGCCATAAGATACTCTCCTCCTGACGCCTTAATCATCTGTGTAAACAAATATGAACATCATTCTCTACTGGCTGACAATCAACATCTTAATCTCTTACGTAAACGACGTATGTATATCCTCTCAACTGGCTTCCAATCAACCTACTTAATCCTGTATACCATCTGTGTTTTCAACCTCTTCTTTTTCATAAACAACCCATTTTCGCCTCATCCCTCATCTGTTGAATAAACATCACATGTATATAATCACCCAAATTACTTCCCATGTACCACTTGCTTGACAACGACATCAGAATCTATGTCGAAACGTCGCCTATGCAGAATAAATAAGTTGTATATCGATAAATAAATGTCCTCATTCTTCATTCCACATTAATTAAATATCGATGACATCTTCATTTTATCACATTTGATCACGTGAATGTAGCCGATAAAGTCCCATATCTTCCTTCGCCATAAAGTGGGTTTGGCGGAAATTGTTCGAAAGCCCAGGACCCGGTTGTATCAAACTTTAATGACGCATTAACGTGCCATTAAACGTTCATTAAGTAATGTATCATTATATTCTGTTGTACTAACGTTTTAATGACGTCGTGTTGTCATTAGTCATTAGCGCGTCATTAACTTAATGAAGGTCCTGGGGTATCATTAGAGCGTCATTAAACTTACTGGAAATGAGTGAGTGGGTGAGTGAGTTTAGTTTTAAGCAGCACTCAGCAATATTCCAGGTACATGTATATGGCGGCGGTCTGTAAATAATCAAGTATGGACCAGGCAATCCAGTGATCAACAGCATGAGCATCGATCTGCGCAATTGGGAACCGATGACATGTGTCAACCAAGCGAGCCTGACCACCCGATCCCGTTAGCCGCCTTTTACGACAAGCATAGTCGCCTTTTATGACAAGAATGGGTTGCTGAAGACCTATTCTACCCCGGATCTTCACGGGTCAAACTTACTGGAAAAGTGAACATTGCGCCAGAATTTCGTTTGCGCCGCACTGGATCTACCTACAGCTATAAAATTACACAGAAATGTAGAGTATTAAATGTCCTATCTCAAGGAGTAGTATATATAATGATAGTCCGGGATCAAGTCCAACAAAAGCCTCTGCAAAGCCTTATTTCACAAATAAAGCTTTTGTCAGGCCCTTAGATTTCGCCCCCATCGTATCTACTACTTTTGATCCCCCAGTTAACTTCCCGACCACGCGTGACACTATTGTGCCGCTATGACGTGTTGACATCGATGAAACAGTTTAATGTGAATCGCCTATGATCTCTTTGGTGTTCGTAATAAAGGCTTGCTGGGCTTTTCGTACCCCCTGTTCTATGTCCTTTTTTTTCTCGTCTTCGCTGATAGCAGACTTACGAGACTTGGACCGGATTTCTTGTTTCATCTTACGGTACTTGTCGAGTTCAGAGAGGATTGAGCGAAACTCCTCCTCCGAGATCTTACTGTCAGTGAGTGCTGCTGATATATGCTCACTTACCGTGTTCAGTTTTGCTTCAGCCAGAACCCTGATCTCGTCGTGTTTCAATGCCTTACGATGCAGTCTGCGTGATGCAAACTTAAACACCAACCCTGCCACCCCTACCACCCCAGCTGTTATTTCGATGCCTAGCACTATAGGTGCAGCCACGATGGTAGCTAACAACCCAACACCTGCCGCCCCTAGTCCCGTGCTGGTTGCCATAAGGGCAGTATCAGTCCCGTCCACGATATTGAAAGCTCTATGGTACTTCTTATATAGTGCTTTCCGCGTGTCGCGGTCTTGTTCTAGTTGGCCTTTTACATCACTCACATAACTGTCTCAAGCAGAACCCGTCTACGGTTTCCAAGGTCTTCGCTACTTCCTCTACGACCAGGTACAGCCCCATCCTGTGTGCATATAATATATCTTATAAGATATTTTTTAATTGGGCTTCAGTTAATAGCCGATCAATGTACTTGAGGCTTATAACGCTTAGATTCTCGTATGTGGAGATACGGGAAGGATCAATAGGTAAATGCTGACGTATGCTAACATTCTCGTCGTCTATTTAGTGGGGCAGTAATCCCAGTGGCTGGTCCCCCAATCGTATAATGATACGGCAACGTATGGAGATGTGTGCGAAGGTATACCAACTTATTTTCACCCCATCTAAAAGTCGCAGCTCTGGGTTCAGGTCTGAATCATCAAACTCGCCCTTATAAGCGACTTCTATGATGAGTGTGGAGCCTGGGGCCATAGTCCTAAACCCTGCTATGGCATCGTATCTGTTGGCTATTAACTGTGACCACCCGGATGAAACTAACACGTTGCCCGAGTAAAATGGTATTTTAGAAACTATCATCTTTTCGCGAGATGGAATGAAAGACGTGAGGATGAAGCCGTTGTTCTTAATTTCGGAGACATAGCCATCTTTGTCTAATGATATATAAGGTGCGGTGAGGGTTATGCTGATCAACCATTTGGGTTCTTTATAGTCTGCTAGGGACACCTATACACGCCTACACAAGTTGTCTTTCAAGTGTAGGACGCACAAGGCGTCTTCCTCACCGGTCTGGTCGAATCCCTCCGCGTCTCCTAGATCGTTAAGTGTGACGTTGGGGCGATCGACTATTGCTGCCCGCCTATACACGTTGTCTTTCAAGCGTAGGGCATACAAGGCGCCTTCCTCGCCAGGCTGGTCGAATCCCTCCATGTCTCCTAGATCGTTAAGTGTGGCGTTGGGCCGATGCCGATTGGCCATTGCTTTAATACTATTACGATATAGTTTCCAATTGTTTTTCTGATAATAGTTCAGGGGTGCACTTCACCCCCATGAAGTGTATGTTGTCGGGTAGGAAGATCTTGGTGAGTGATATCGTGTCTTCCACGGCCACGATGACCCCCCTGCAGACTGGTGTGGGAATCGACACCCAACCGCACATCAACAGTGCAAACCTGATACTGGTGCCGTTTCACCCACCCGAGTTTAACCCCCTTCACGATTTCGACTTCATCCGTCGATGGTTCCCCTAGGTAGACTTTGATGATCAGCGTGGAGTTCGCCGGTATGCTCACCAGGACGTTGACCACGCCAGTGAATTCAGACACCAACTGCAATGCCCGGTCTTGCACTCCCGGTTTACTCGATAGCATGTGGGCTGCCATACTGGCGACTGGGCTGGTGACTACGCTACGCCTCTGAGCCGGGACGTAAGCCACGAGCAGGGTTCCGTTGTTCACGACTTTGTTTCGGTAGTTGTCTTTGTTATCCGTGAACACGAAGGGGGAGCCGAGCCTAATATTGAGAAACCAGTCGCCTTTAGCGGGTAACAACACCCACTTGTCATCGTCGGTGAAGACGAGCGTATATGGCTTGTTTCGGGCGACGGTAGTGCTCTCAACATCTTCTAAGTCGTACAGTTTGCCCCCGAACGATGGGTATACTATCCATTTATCATCACCGGTGTTGGCTAGGGCGTACCGAGTGTTGACGACCGCTCTTGAGGTATCTACTATATCACTTAGGTTTCTAGTACCACTGATGGAGGGGACTTCAACGCGTTTGTAAATGTTGTTTCTCAGTTGCAAGGCGTACAATTTACCATCTACTCCGGGGTCGTCGAATCCGCGTGTGTCCCCGAGGTCGGAGATCCCCGCATTGATGCATTTTTTCAACTTCATCCCGGGGCCTTGTGCGCTAGTCATTTTATGTGCAGCGTTATGCTGAGGTATCCTATATTCACAGGGTTATGATTTATATCTAACACCGATATTATCAGCTCAGGGATGTTGCCCCGGGTTAACCTCTTATACTGCCGCGGTGAAAACGACTCGGTTCTGCCGTCGTTGTATTTCTCTGTTTTCACCGGTACGGCTCTCAGTATCGTGGAAGGGTGACCCCCTTGAATGTTGTCCGTTGTGCTCAGCTGGTTGAGATGAATGCACAGCTCTCGGTACGGTACTAGGTCGGGTAACTTCGTGCCTGTGTCGGTAGTTGTTGGTTTTATCTCGTCAGGTGACAAACTGAGTGTCCTCGCCAATGGTCAACCGAGCCTCAAGGAGTTTCTTCCATTGTTGATTAACACCACTGTGCCGTTTGAGTCGTTCATCTTGAGTTCGGCTCCCAGGGGCTTGAAGACCTCGTCGCTTAGCGAGCACACGCTGTAGTAGCCGTCAGTTATCTGATTGCGGGCGCCACTGACGAACAGCTTGTTGTTGTTGACATTGATGTTAGTCCATCGCGGTAGGTAGGGGATATCGCAGAGTGCGACTTCGAGTTGACCCGATGTGTTATCGATCGCGTGCATCAGCTGAACGGCCTCGCCGCTCGTTATTCCTGGAAGTGTTACGTACATGTTAGAGTATATATATCCATTATATAATACTTTAAAAATGTACAAGCCGGGAGTGTTTTACCCTAAACTGGACATAGATTTCCCACACAAGATCGTGGTCGCTGCTGGGTTGTATTTCAACGACCAGTTTATAGATGTATTTGCTAGGTATAGGTTTTCGGTGACTAACGCTAAGGTAGTCCACGCTTGGTTCAACAACCCGATGCAGTTCTGGCAGAATCAACTCAACTTCGCCGTGTTGTTTGCTACAACAGGGTGTGGTGTGACATTGGCCGACATTCGGTGGGGACCGCTGAGTCAGTCTGTGTTCACGTTCCACGTGTACTACCAGGTCAGGCGTATCCTCAAAAAGATCAGCGCTCCGATCCCACAGCACAAAGCATGGGACGCAGTAAACAACCAGTACGATAGACGGGCCTACGAAAGTATTTGCAACAAATTCGAACTAGACCCGAAGACGGATTGGCGTTTGCCGGGCGCCCGAACCATGGGTTGGGTATCCCAATCGCTCACAATATGCATATCGCGGAAGCCAGCAAACAGCTGGTGAAAGATTGGGGTTACAAGTCGTATCATATCACAACAAACAAGTGTGATGACCGTTACATGGCTTTCGATGACAGCAAGGATTACCGAGTCTGGAGTTCGAGCAGGGGCCCGCGGATGATTGGAAAATGTTCATGCTGGACACGTCGAAAGGGTTTACTCGTGCCGGCACCGAACGCTTGAACGACTCGATTCGAACGTACGTGTGGGGGCTGTTGGGTGCACAGACGCAAACGCGTTCCAACATCCTCGGTAAGGGGACTGCTTACGACCCGCAGAAACAGTTTGTTGTTAACGTTGAGGATGCTATCAATGCTCCAGTTGATCTACCGAGTGCCATCAAACGCTACCAAGACGTGTTGTAATACGCCCGGGTCGAGAGTCGACTACGTGTTTGACGTGGGACTGAGAGTAAACAAAGTGGTGGGCTACAACAACGAAATAGTCATAGCCACGGCAGACCAAAAAGTTGGGCGTCAACCCCGATGTTAACACCCCCCAAGTCCCGCCACCCACGACCGGTGAAACGGGTATAGTGGCGCCACCCCCAGAGCCTAGGGTTCAACCCACACCCCCACAGCCCCAATCCAATCAGCAGCACATCGACCGTAAAACAGCCCTGGTGGTTGGTGGGGTCGCGGCCGGATTGGGACTCATTTGGTTAAAAATTCCTTAGCCGCTACGTACACCCGACCCGCAACGGCGACATGGCTGCCCACAGGTTTTGACTGAGCCACGTGGCAGTTTTAGCCAGAGCACTCAGCAACCACGAGATGATGCTACCCAGGATGCCGGGCAGGGCTTCGGCGGCCTTACAAGCCAGTTTAGCCAGGGCCTCCCCGAGGGATTTCAGGTGGTTTTTTATCCAGTTACCACCACTTGGTGGTGTGCCACCACTTGGGGGTCTTGGTGTACCACTGCCGCTGGCAGGCATCAGTGACACCACCAGGGTTGATATGATGAAGCCCAATGCAGTCAGAATGCTGGCGATGGTGATCCCTTGCTCCCGGAAGAGGATTCGGATCCTGTTGGCCAACGTGGTGTCCTCATTTAGGACTTGATCGATGGTTTCCCGTACACTACTGATCTGTGATCGGAGGGCTTCACGGTTCGAGGAAGCGGATTCCAACCGGGTCCGTCTCTCGTCTTCCAAGTTTTTTATTCTACTAATCGACGCTTCATATCATATTCCGTCCGATTCGGCGAGTTTTATTTTCTCGCGTTCCCTCAGGGTAAATTCGAGGCCAGGCAAGGGGTGGGCATGGTATGTGGCCAATATTTTGCCGAGACTGTCTGATGTTTCTTTAGCACGTTGGGGTATGTCCCCGGTATTACTGAGTTCGGGCCTGGCTGCTTGCAGATCTTGGTCGACCTTCAGGGGAAGCTTAGGCCGTGCGCCATCGTAATCTATGAAGCCTAGTTCATCACGGATCAGTTGACTCCCACCAGGGCGACTGGTGAGTGTTGACAAAGCATACGGTCCTTTTCCGTCTTTTTTTATGATATCGACCCCCGGGTGAGCCTTCAATCGCATCGTGTGCCCTTCTTATTGACGGTAAACTTGGCATAGTCCCGCCCCAACGGCTTGATGTTGTCTCTCTTTTCAACTGCGTCGTAATAATCATCGACGGCCGGCTGTACAAGTTCAGCACTTGCATCCCACATATCATCCATAGGGATGTACTCATGACCGCCTTCAGCCATTATTTAATATTAAACTTTTATATTTTATCTATATAACAATGTATGGTAGGAAACTAGATCCTTTCCGAAGATCAAGAGAGCCTCTAGGCATCAGAGCCGTGCGCCAGTCGGTGACCATCACCAACAATCCCAGCAAGATAGACCAGAACCAAACGCTGCTGGTTAGATTTCCAAACCTGGGCCAGAATGACCTTATCGTACCAGGCACGGTTCGACTGACGTTCAACCTCACGTTGACCTCCGACAACGACAAACGCGAGCTAGTGCAGAACGTAGGTCGAGCCATCATCAAGAAAACCACCATCAAGATCAGCGGTAACGAGGTGCTGAGCATCGACGACAGCGACGTGTTTCACTGCTACGGGGACCTCTGGAAAAGCGAGGGAGAACGCGTCAATGACGTGTACCAAGGTATCAGCAAATCGACTCGGTTGCGCATGGGGTACGGCTTCACGGCAGACCAGCTAGACAAGATCACGGACGGTGAAAAGGCCATCGCCCAAGCGTACGGGAACAGGTTCCGCGTGCCGCTCGACTTCGACCACCTGACCACCAAGTACGCGCTATGGTTGGACATGCGATCCACCGATGACGATAAACTGCACGGTAGCGGTCGCCGCATAGACAACGGCAGCGAGGGGATAACAATCCAGATTACCAAGAAGGCTCAACCCGCGGGCAAGTTGAAATTACATCTGTACGTTATTATGGACGCGCAACTTAATTTAGAGAATGGGAGATTCGTGCAAGTCATCTACTAATGGCGGCAGGCCATCTATTGATTTGCCCTGCGACCCGCACTGCGCCATAGTGTGCGGACAGACGGGCTGTGGGAAGACCGTTTTTCGTGCTGGATATGTTGGAGGGGTACTACCGGGATGTGTTTGATAACATTGTTATCATGTGCCCTACTCTGCACAAGAATAGAACGTACACGGAAAGACCTTGGGTGATGACGGACCCGGACGTACACAGAGTCGACCAGGGGACACGTCTGCAGGACTGGTTGAAGGCTTATCACAACAAATTTAAAGGGGAGTCGATGCTGTTCATACTGGACGACTGCAGCGCTAATCGTGAGATAACAAAAAAGAGAGACATGCTATCGTACCTGGCCTTCTCCGGCCGGCACGCGAAGCACAGCATCTGGGTACTAACGCAGAAGTTCAACTCGGTGTTGAAAGACCTCACGGAGCAAACGCGATGGGTGGCCTTAGTCCACTGCAAGGACAGGGATTCGTTCGAGGAGTGTTTGAGAGAGAACGATGTGATGAGCAAACATGATAGGGAACGTGTGAAGAAACAGCTCGCTGAAACTAAACATGCTAAGCTCGTCTCAAGACCGACCAACCCGTAGCCTATAGGGTGTTTTAGCTTAGCAATGCTCAGCAAATGCTTAGCAAAGCTTAGCAAAGCTTAGCAATGCTTAGCGCTTAGAAATTAATTGTTACAGTTCTATAGTTCTTTAAGATCTCGTTGTGTGCAATTTAACCTTCTCGGGGCCGAGATGACAAAGACTATAGGATCGGCTATGACCCAGATATACACTGGTATTGCATCGTACTTCCTTCCCATTCCCCAGGAACGCCGACTTTACCTGTGGGAGGACCTTGAGAAAGACCCTTTTATTGAACACGCCTTGAGCTCTATCAGCTGCGTGCTGTACCACAAATACGGTATGTTTTTAGCCCCGGTGACGGCGGCGATTATCACGGCAAAGCATTGCCAATTTAAGGATGGGAAAAATAATGATAATAGTATACAAGATGGATGCTGCCCAAGAAATGACACAGGAGGTGACACCTCCGGAGGAGACCCCACCCCAACTGGGGGAACCCCAAACCCCTTCAGAGGAAATCCCCACGTTGGGGGAACCCCAAACCCCCAGGGAGGTGACCCCTACAGTCACCAGGCAGAAGAACCCTAAGAGAGTAGCTGCCGGTAAAAAAAGGTGGTCTAACCAACATAAAAGTAACACGTGGAGCCGGGCTCCACTCCTGTTGATTGCAGGCGCAACTGCTGTCGTGGCTATCTCATGGTTATATAACAAATAACCCCACAGGGAGCCCTGGGAGGAACCCCCACAATTAGAGGTCAACCCACATATCATGTTATAAATATATATTTTTTTATATAATATACATAATGTCTGAGGGGAAAACGTTTGTCAACGACGCATACCACGCCACCGTGGTCGCCAGTCTAGCTGTAGGGTACACTAGGTTGACAAAAATGGTGCTTAAACAACCGACTATCAAGCTAGATTTCAACCTGCAGGATATGGGTATGCTCATAATGTACCTGGGTATGGCGATGGCCACCAAGGACATCCTAGTAAAACAAGGGATCCTACCGGAAAATATTTTGAAGTAAATGTAACTATATATAGGATGGCTACGATTGCCATGATGGTCGGCGGGGCGTTAGTAAACGCCCTGGCATTTTCCAGGAGTAATTTCCTCTTCTCGAAACTACGGGAGTCACACGCGGCTGAGATACAAGCTGAACGGAAGCGTCACGATTTGGCCTTTGAGAAATTTCAAGCAGCGCAATCTGAGTACGCGAAGAGACGTGTCGAGAGGATCGATTACATTAACGAACAACTCAGGCGTGAGAACCATGCCGTTAAAACATTCCATGATGTCGACGACGCAGCGAGAGAATACTACCTACTAACAGGTAAACAGCTAGAACCACTCCATAAGCCCACACTCGCTCAGTACTACACACCATCCCCTGGGCAAATGGACCGGGAATTGATCTTTATCGCGCTGGGTCTAGCAGCGACTGCGTTGGTTGCAAAACAATTATACTAAGTACTCATATGGGTATACCAAAGATGAGACCTGCTCCGTACCGATACCAATATATACTTAAGGAAGACAGAGGCCTGTGGTAGAAACTGCAGGACTGAGGGGTACTGTTGTTTCCACATGGGAAGCCCGAACTACACGTGTTCTGTGTGTGGTATTGGGGTGAAAGGGCACTACTGCCTATGCAAAGCTCACGGGGCAAACGTAGTCAGGCATCATCTCATCTACGAGGTGAAAAAGGACTACAGAAAAGAACGTAGGCGCCTCCTCAGGATAGCAGTGTAGTGCCCCAATTAAAGACTGTGGGCACACCTAGGTATAACAATGTTTGTGGAAATTGAGCCCAGGGAAAGTCGTTGCCTGAGAAGCTGGAAGATGGATGTGGGGGAAAGTATAGATATCAGGGTCCTCAAACCCATGATTGTTAGCGAACTATATAAGGGGTGCTTGTTTACAATCATGGTGAAAGTAGGGTTTGATGTTCCGTGGGCTGGGCACACTTGGAATTACTTTGATGGTGGCCGAGTAGATGTGCATGGGGAGATAGATATACTTGTTGATGACTCGTTGCAAGTAATACAAATCACCCTACTATGCTGCGCATGTTCCGGGTGGGTCGAGGGTATAATCGATAAGGTTTATCTAGATATTTACTAAAGGATTTTATGGGCGCCTCACTATTTTTTTATCAAGGTACCTCCCTTGCCGGCGGCCCAATTAGAGATCGATATACTTAGGTGTGTACGCAACTATGTCTACTACTCGCGAGCTCCAGCAGATCGCCAGGCGGCGGGGTGTAATTGGTTATTCTCGAATGACCAAACCAGCATTGTTGAGGTTACTTAACATACAAGCCCCTCCCACGGTAAAACAACTAAAACTCCGAGCAAAAGAGCTAGGGTTGACGGGTTATTCCCGCCTGGGGAGAGCCGGGTTAGTGGCATTATTATTACACGACCCCGTAGCAAAGCCCCGCACTGTAAAACAATTGAAGAAAGAGGCACACGATTTGGGTTTAGTAGGTTATTCCCGTATGAGGAAACCACAGCTTGTAGAACTATTACGGCAGAATAGAGCTATTGACCTAGAGTTCATGCGCACTGAGCGCGCTGTAGGTAACTATTTGAGAGGCTGGCGCATGCATGTTGATAGGAACATAGACATTGCCGATATCAAGCTTCTAATCGCTGATAAAGTCAATGAGGAACTCAATGATTTGGGAAGTATAAAAGTTCAAATCACAGTGAAAATGTCGCTCGATAAACAGCAGAACGTGGGGGGAAACCCCACTGCTGGGGTCATTGAGTACGTTCAGCCTTACTTCCGAGGTAAACAAGAAGTCGTGACTCATATCGAGACTATAGATGCTTCAATCGATATCAGTTTTCAGCAGATACGAGAATACCTAGAACGCTACACACACATGGGGTCCGGGTGGGTCGTGGATAAAATCGATAATGTTTATCTAGACATAGCTAACTACGTGCCGTTCAGAGGCGGGTCGTACCTAGACTTGCCCCCCTACTACAAAGCAAAACAGGCCATGGTCAACGTCAAGAATAGAGGAGACGATTGCCTGAGGTTAGCTATCAGGTCAGCCTTGTTTCCAGCTGACACTAATTCGAACAGGCCTTCCAGCTATCCCCAAGATGATGGGCTCAACTGGGATGGTATAGATGAACCCACCCCCATATCTCAGATCACTAAAGTAGAAAAACAGAATAATATAGCCATAAACATCTTAGGGCACGAAGGTAACACAACAATAGTGCACAGGGTCAGCTCAGTGTTGGATCGCCGCGTTATCAATATATTCATGACCCAGCGAGGCGATAAGTATCACTACACGTGGATAAAACACCTTAGCAGGCTGTTGCACGACCAGTCGAAACACGTTGGGAAAAAACACTTTTGCATACGATGCCTACACGGCTTCACACGAGCTGATTTATTAGAATCCCACCGGGGGGATTGCCAAGGTGTGGGACAGACGGCAATACGAGTCGACATGCCTAAGGAAGGTGACAATATCCTAAAATTCGACAACCACAAGAACCAAATGTCTGTGCCTTATGTCATCTACGCCGACTTTGAAGCCTTGGTCAAACCCGTTGAGGCTGCAGCCGGCGGGGCTGTTGGGGGTACCCCAACCACACAGAAAACACAGGAGCATGAGGCCTGTGGGTTTGGATACGTGCTTGTCCGATGTGATGGGAAAACGAAAGCTCCGGTAGTGTAGAGGGATCCCGACGCGGCTGAAAAGTTTCTAAAGTGTTTGCAGGAGGAAGAGAAAAGTATTAGGAATACACTGTATACAGTCGCTCCCATGCGTATGACCCAAGCCGACAGGCTAGCTCACGCCTGCAGCACTCTATGCCACGTGTGTGACTCACCACTGAACGGTGATTCGGTGAGAGATCACTGCCACGTCACCGGTAAGTATAGAGGCGCCGCTCACAACGCGTGCAACCTCAAGCTTAGAATCACCCCCAAGACAATAAACATCCCCGTGGTCTTCCACAACTTGAGAGGGTACGACTCTCACTTGATCATGCAGGCCATCGCGAAAGTCGACGGCAACCTGACATTTTACTACTTTTTAGAACCTTTCTCTCTTTCTCTAGGTATATTCGAGGTCATAGCGTCGGGAAGTTAAAAAATAGTACATACAATGGTGGCGAGATCTAAGGGCCTAACAAAAGCTTTATTTGTGAAATAAGGCTTTGCAGAGGCTTTTGTTGGACTTGATCCAGGACTATCATTATATATACTAGTCATGGTATAAACTCGGTTTGAAAAGCAGACACTGCTAAATGATACTCCTAATTTTGTTATGCGTTAAAAACAGTAAATTTCTCTGCTTTTTATCGTGCACTGATAATAGTACTGTGCTACTATATTTTCAATTTGGCATCTTTACGGAAAGTGTGAGCGAAGAAAATTCTGCCTGATACCTGAATGACATAGGTATGTATTAAATTAGTTTGTGTTCTTGTATATAACGTTATACACTCAATCTTGTATATGTGTTGAAAATGGATTTTCCCCTATCACGTCAAATGGCTACATAAAGGTCATGTATGCTTATAAAGATAAGGGGGCCTCACTCCGCTATGGTAATGCAAAATCATCGCTACTGTGCAAGTCTAATGGCAGTACCATGATCAGAGATGTACACTTTTTATATTGAAAACTAATGAAGACTGATTTTTTCATGATAAATAGAATCTCACCCTCGTGTCTTCTGATATCAAATACATGTATACCAACACTCGTTTATAAAAGTAAAAATATCCTCGACATGCCTCGGATATTTGTGACTTTATCAACTTGTGGTGATATATTTGATATCAAAGACACTCGGGTGAGATTCTCTATACATGTGTATTAAACGAGTAAGTTGAAGTTTAATCATCAGTCAATTACAAAATGAAAATGCACAAAATAAACTCTAGATTTAGACAAGACATTCCTGTCATAAAAAATGTAAGCTCTGGTTTATCTTTAATACCGAAGCTGAAAATGTTACATCTGTATCTAGATAATCTGAAATGATAAAAATATATTTGTAGAAGCTATATGCAAACTTAAATGCAATTATCAATAATCCATGGCGTTATTTTTTAAAATGGAAAAACAATTACATAACATTCAGTATGTAAAATGAAAGTTCAATCGTGATATTAAGAGATTATTTTAAAACTCATAAAAAGAATATGAATAAGTAAAATTTAAAAATTATATTTTACTTGTTTCAAATGTGGTATTTACCAGTATATCAACACTCGTTTATAAAAGTAAAAATATCCTCGACATGCCTCGGATATTTGTGACTTTATCAACTTGTGGTGATACATTTGATATCAAAGACACTCGGGTGAGATTCTCTATACATGTGTATTAAACGAGTAAGTTGAAGTTTAATCATCAGTCAATTACAAAATGAAAATGCACAAAATAAACTCTAGATTTAGACAAGACATTCCTGTCATAAAAAATGTAAGCTCTGGTTTATCTTTAATACCGAAGCTGAAAATGTTACATGTGTATCTAGATAATCTGAAATGATAAAAATATATTTGTAGAAGCTATATGCAAACTTAAATGCAACTATCAATAATCCATGGCGTTATTTTTTAAAATGGAAAAACAATTACATAACATTCAGTATGTAAAATGAAAGTTCAATCGTGATATTAAGAGATTATTTTAAAACTCATAAAATGAATATGAATAAGTAAAATTTAAAAATTATATTTTACTTGTTTCAAATGTGGTATTTACCAGAAAAAAGTGGCAATTACCAGAAAAAAGTGGTAGTTACCAATTTTAAAACAGAAAATTCAAAAAACCATTTTGACCCCTCTGGGCTTTCGTACGAAAATATAGTGTCCTTATTCACAGCAAATTCTCGCCAAGTGATCTGAGTTGCAATGACTTGGTATGCATTAAGGATATAATGTATCATTAGGGTTTAAGGTTGACATTAGTTAATGAAGCAATGATACAACTGGATCCAGTACAATAACTAAGAAAAACTAGACGGCCAGTTTTGATAAGAAACTGACTGGAAAGGAATGAATGACTTACCGAACAGTCTTATGTGTACCGTCTTCTGCGTGTGTTGTGAAGCGCTCGGCTTTTATATGGTTGTAATACCCGTGACGTAAGCTCGTCAGTCAATGTATGAGCTACGTGGCATCACGTGGAATTTTCCTAAAGGGGCGTGTATCTACCAGAAACCGTTCTACTTTCACTTTCGTTTCTGGAACTACGTTATTAGTCATAGAATAGCAAGTGACCCTCACAGCTGCAAAGCGATTTTGACCGAAAGGCAAGGCGCCCCGCATGGGTCGTTAGGTTTGCATATTTAATTTGTGCATGAATTTGTGAATTTGGAATTTGGTGTTTGGGACAAATGCCAGGTTCATTCTCCACTAAATCTGAATACGATGTATGTACATTATTTTTGTGTCTTGGTGTCAGTAAGAAAGTACATGCTGGGTTTGATGTGGAACATTGTTTCTAACACATGCATGATAACCTTATGCTTGATGCTATGAAAGCTAACTTATAGCCGGATGTAACCTTAACCTTATTTGTCAATATAACTCGTGTCACAGGTTACATGTAACACAATACACACGCTCTGTTGGGTTATTTACCTGTTGCTGCAATCATTTACCTGTTGCTGCAAGCATTTACCTGTTGCTGCAAGCATTTACCTGTTGCTGCAAGCATTTACCTGTTGCTGCAGGCATTTACCTGCTGCTGCAAGCATTTACCTGTTGCTGCAAGCATTTACCTGTTGCTGCAAGCATTTACCTGTTGCTGCAATCATTTACCTGCTGCTGCAAGCATTTACCTGTTGCTGCAAGCATTTACCTGTTGCTGCAAGCATTTACCTGTTGCTGCAAGCATTTACCTGTTGCTGCAAGCATTTAGATGTGGCTAAACATTGCATTACACAAGTCTATGAACAACTGAACAGAAAATCAGCTAAGTTAGGATTTGTTCCACTTCAATATCCATGTCTTTAAATACCCAATCAGATCTCTTCCACACCCCATTTAAGAAATATATGGAAGGGGCTTGTGCTGATAAGGGGCTTGTGTTGGTTATAATATTGTCAAAATTGTTGCAAAAACAGTCAATATATGTTCTATAAGTACATTGGGTAACGCATCTGGTTTTATTATAATGGACGGGCTGACTTTACGGTATCGAATTATTATGGTGTATATTTGAACATATCACGTTCGGTGGGCATTAAATTTGGATACATTACCACTGGGACTCATAGATTAATTGTTTTGAAAAAGAAATGAAAAGATTGAGAAGTTTTATTTGGTCGGCTATTCATTCACAGCGTGCAACTTTAGTCGAGAATAAACCACCAAATATATATGCTGGAGTCGGGCGTGTCTGGGCTGAGGCTCGCCAACGTTATTGATAAATTAGTTATATACTGTATTAGCAATGTCGATACAGTTGCCATTGTCGCCATCTGTGACTATATGCATAGTTCCGACCGACGCTACGAAGCCACGCCTACATTGGGTACTGTTGCTATGTCCCCCCAAGCTTTACCCCTCACTGCTGCCCCTGTCAATGATCCAGCTGACTCATACTACAATTATGAAAATTCCCACGATGTGCTCAGTGTCTTGATAGTGCGTGACTTATGAAATGCTCAACTCCCAAAATAACTTCAGCTGTACTTTACTGAGAAAGGGTAATCCAGAATATGCATATGAGCTATGACTTTTTTGGTCCCCTGTGATAATCAGTGACTGAATAGTTCACTGAATACCTGAATAGCTCCCTGAAACACTGAATAGCTCACTGCTGCTTCGCGTAACAGATTTTCACCAACCTAGTATTGATCCAGAGGCGTAAACATACCACATGCTGCAATTAATCATTTCTAAAAGGCATTGTATATTCACATTACATTTCATAGGAAACTGTCTAGACGTGCAATTCAATATGCCTACATAGCTGACAATTTCACATCCGGGTACAACATTTGCGTGATCGTACTGCCACGGGTGAGAGCACAGAAGCCAGGGTGCCTGGACTTCGGAGGATATCCAGTCAAGCTGTACGGAACAGGTTGAGAGAGATTGGACTGAGAGCCAGGAGACCCGACATCGGGACCGTGCTACGTGGTCACCATCGCGCTCAACGTCTCCGTTATTTAAAATTATCCACTTGGTTGTATAGACATTAACTTCTTCTAAACTGATGTAAAATTTCATTGCTGAAAGTCTATTTGTGGACGAGTTATACATGTTTGAAAGTACAACATTTTCGCAACAGTAATGGATGCAGGACGTCACAGGTCAGATAGGTTAAAGGTCACATGCAACGTAAAACACAACTTTGCAGATTCTGATACCTTTCGGTAGGGACTTACCGAAACAAATCGTCAAAAAATGCAAATTCAACTTATAAAGTTGAAAAATAACGCGATGAAAAAACCCGCGCGAAATCGTAGTTCAAACGATTCACTTATTTTCCCCCAGCGTTTGGGGGGGGAATTCAAGTGGTTTCAACAGCTGGGCTGCGCTCAGCACGTGCGCAGTGAAATAGTTTCGCGCAGCTTGGAAGCAGGTTGTCCGGTGAATACTCGGTGAAGGCTTTGGTCAGGCCTACCATACAAACGGTGAACAAATCATCAAAACTGAACTCATATACACCAAAACAGAACAAAAACCACCACAACTGCAACAATATCCTCTAAAACCGAAACAATACATCTGTAATGGAAGACTAATCGTTTGAAATGGAAACAAAACTCGCGTATCAGCTACAAGAGCGCGCGAGAACGGTCGCCGAGCGTACAAAACAGCATTCATAGCATCCCAACACGGCAGTCATAGCATCCCGAAACGGCATACAAATCGTCAAAGATGGCGGCGAGGGGAGACGAATAGGCTTTGGTACATAATTGTTTTTCGTCACTATGAGTCTAATCTTGAAAATTTGATATCGGGATGCAGTGCATAAACCCCCCTATTGTAGTAAGCTTCAAATCTATGTCCATACTTCTCAGTGTCAGGCTTGCAATTCTACACAATGTGGTCCCTCGTTCGACCGAATAGGATTTCTTGTCAGCATGCCGTGGCCCTGTTTCTCTTCAGTTTTGTAAATAAAGTGTTCATAGCGTCACATTCAACATTACTATATTTTATTGATTTAAAAAGTTTACAAAAACTTTGTTCATTCTCTGTGAATTGCATACCTAAGTGATCATTTCTACTTTGACTTCCCAAACTGCCTTTTTTTTTAATTTCTCAAACTTGTATTCACAGATTCCTGAGAGAGACGTGTCAGTCCTCTCGTCATCTGACATATTCTTCTTAGTTTGTATGTTTGTATGCCACCGCTTCACACTGCACGTATGGTCATGTTCTCAGACGAAGATCTTCTAGTTTCATCTTACTTTATGAAGTCATTCAGTGAATATATTTCTTACAGATATCTCTGTGATACCAAAACATTGCATATTACAATGAAAGGATATCGCCTGTATACTGTGCATTCTTAGATAATGAAAAGGCATTTGATCGGGTGTGGCTTGATGGCTTATTTATTAAACTGTATGATATTGGAATAACGGGTAAACTATGGAGAATATTAAGGCTCTCCTATAGCTCCATGAAATCATTTGTATGCTTTGAAGGGTATAAATCGGATACATTCCCCGTCAATCAAGGAGTAGGCCAAGGTAGAGTAATGTCCGCCTGGCTATTCACATTATTTATTAATGACCTCCTATATGAACTTGGGAATTCAGATTCTGGCTTAATTTTGCCATGGGGTAAATGCCCTGGGATTCTTCTTGCTGATGACACTACTCTGATGAGTTCCTCTACCAAAGGCCTGCAAAATCTTCTCGATGTCGCTAAAAACTATGCTCATAAATGGCAGCTAAAATATAATGTAAGCAAGAGTGCGGTTCTACACTTTGAATGCTCAAACAATAACGTTAACATCAGTAATGTATTAATTGGTGATATACATGTTCCACAAAGGAAATCTATTAAATATGCAGGTGTATATCTCAGTACAGATAGATCATCACTTGAACGTACAAAATCTGCATGTGAAAAGCTACGAGTACTCATGAACACTAATCATAATAATGGATTGTATTTTGGAGGTCTTAACCCAATATCTGCAGCACGTATCTGGGAGAGGGTAATCTTATCATGTGGCCTCTATGGATGTAACGTATGGGGTAAACTTCCTCTTAAAGAGTATGAAATACTTGAAGTTGTACAACGACAATTTTGTAAAGTTCAGGGACTACACAAGCGCACTCCCAGTATTGTTGTATTGATTGTATCGGTATCATGCCACTACAGTATTACATAGATAAAACAGCCCTCTACCTATTAGGAAAGTTATGTAATGCAAAGTATAACTGTGTTTTAAAGTAATGTTTCTAGTTCGCCTTGGTCAATTTATGTGTACAGATAGCCCTACATGCAATGTATATAGTAGAAAATCCCCGATATACAACATGCTGCAACTTGTACATAAGTATAACCTAAACACGATATACTAGCTAACTATGTCAATAATGGTCAATTCATCAGTAAGAAATGCTGGTCCAATGCCGTAAATGATGCTACTAAATCTCATCGAGAAAAATCTATTTTATGTTCATCTTAATTCAGGACTTAGTCTGTCAAGATATATCAATATAAGATCCAATAATGAACACTATCTCTGGATGCTAGCTGCAGAGAAGAACGACCAGTTAATTGATATTGCAAGACTTGTATACTATGGATCAGCTGAAATTGTTTCAAGAGAATGTTCATGTAAAACTGTCGCCAATGATATTGTAAAGCACGTGTTTATGTCATGTACGATAAATATGAATGACAGAAATGAACTTTTAACTCCATATGTGATATTCTGGATGTAGAAACTTTGTTAAGATCTGGGATCAAGATGATGATGTTATTCTTGCATTTTTACTTGGTGGATGTCCAATTGCGTGCATAATGGAACTAGAAAGAGATGTATGGGCAAAAGTAATAATTAATGTAAGCCATTTTATAAGGAAATGGCGATACTTGCTAAAACACTTGTATGTATATGAACATTTGTGACTCTATCAATAACCTATCTTAATCATTTGATGTAAAATATATTATCACCACACATTGTAATCTTCATTCAGTTGGAGGAAATAAAGAATATCTATCTATCTATCTATAAAGAGAAGTTCAAAACTCGGGTAACATTGCGTTCTCATCAGAGAAGGAAACATGAACTTTCTTATGCTTTCAACTGTGAATTATGTGTCAGGAAGATTTTAGGGGTAATAATTTATATTATTAAAGTTTAACTCCAGGTCATGGACAGACGGGCGCCTCACCGCCAGTATCGGGAAAACGGCACCCCGCCACGCAAGCTTGCACGTGCGCGGCGTGCGTACGGGCATGCGACTCGTCGTCATACGGGACGAAGAGTCAGTCTCGCGGCTGCAGTCGACGTGTAAATGCATGGTATGCTTGTGTAATGAACATATCAACATCAAGGAACTTGCGATCGTTGGCGTGGCGGCGAGGAGATGGGCGGCGGCATGGAGCGGGAAACATGTGATTATTTATACCGATAACTCGGCAACTATGTACGCTATTAACAAAGGTACCTCACATAACCCAGCAGCAATGAAGATAGTAAGGCATTTATTTTGGCTAGCTGCATCCTACGGCTTTCACTTAACCTCTAGACACATTCCGGGTGTGAGGAACACAATCAGTGACAAAATCTCTCGGCTCCACAGAAAAGACAATATGCCATGGTTACAAAATGCTGGTTATGACATGAATTTGTTAAACCATATGACTCTCAGTTCTATGACGTTTTGCAGGCCCAGTGGTAGCAGATCTGTGTCGGTTAGACGCCGAGCTGACATCATACAAGCAGGCGGCCTATGCATACACGACTAAGAAAACCTACTCTGCGATGATACGATGTTATCTCAGGTTCTGCGTATATTTCAGTCTTACACCACTTCCAGCTTCTACTTTGACTATAGGCCGGTACATAGCCTTCCTAGCGCTCTCTCAACGCTAACAGTATACCCGGATACCTCAACGTCATCAGACTACTACATCTCAACTCTGGCTTTGACAACCCCTCACTGCATGGACGTTAAGTCTAGTTAGAAGGGGTGTCATGCGTATTAAAGGCAAGCCACCGGCACAGAAATTACCTATCACGCCAACCATTCTGCGACAAATCAGATCTAAACTCGATTTATCTATCCCATTTAACATCGCATTTTGGAGTGCATGTTTGGTGGCTTTCTTCACCTTCATGAGAAAGTCTACACTGTTACCTGGTAAACAAAGTAAGTCTCCTGATCGCCAATTGTGTGTTCGTGATGTTATTGTTAATGATGCTACTGCCTATGTGACCATTCGACATTCTAAGACTATTCAGTTCGGACAGAGGGTGTTACGACTGCCACTGGCCAGTCTGAAGGGTTCCCCTTTGTGCCCCGTTACAGCGCTCAGGTCACTGCGTGAGATCCAAGGCAAGATACCGCCTACAAATCATCTGTTTTCTTTCATGTGTGATGGTAAGATCTGTGGTCTAACGTATACCGCCTTTATTACAGCACTAAAGAAAGTGCTGGGGGCCTGTGGGTACCCGGCAGATAGCTACAGTGGCCATTCGTTCAGGCGAGGGGGGTGTACCTTCGCTTACAAGATAGGCGTGTCACCCATGCTCATTAAACTCCATGGAGACTGGAAATCAAACGCTTACGAAAGATACGTTTCTGTAGATGGAGTAACCCATGATAAACTTTCAAAAGCAATGATAATAGCAGCATCATGTGCAGAATAGGTGTTGGGGGTTTGGAGGATTTTATGTATTTATATGAAAAGTTTGTTATTTTATGTGTCAATGTGAATAAAAATTGGCATCGTATCCCCAACACCTATTATGTTATATCATGGAAAGAGTTAAGGGGTAATAATTTATATTATTAAAGTTTAACTCCAGGTCATGGACAGACGGGCGCCTCACCGCCAGTATCGGGAAAACGGCACCCCGCCACGCAAGCTTGCACGTGCGCGGCGTGCGTACGGGCATGCGACTCGTCGTCATACGGGACGAAGAGTCAGTCTCGCGGCTGCAGTCGACGTGTAAAGACACCCGCCCACCTCCCTGGGCAACCTGTTTTACTGATAGATTTTTACTAGTGTTAAGAGAGGAGGATTTTATGTATTTATATGAAAAGTTTGTTATTTTATGTGTCAATGTGAATAAAAATTGGCATCGTATCCCCAACACCTATTATGTTATATCATGGAAAGAGTTAATCATTCTGCAATTTGATCTTTTCCATGTACTTCAAAGTATTCCATGCAATCCCAAACATTTTACATCATTTATCAAAAAATAAAGCTTAACTTGAGGTACAAACATGCGTCCGTCTTTGTTATTGTAAGTCTCAAGAAGTCGCCTCCTGTGGACTTGAAACAGAAGTCCCTGCCCTAATCAGTGGATTGAGTTTGCACTCGTACACTTTAAAAATGATCACTTATATATGTAATTCACGAAAAATGAACATAGGTTTTGTAAACTTTTTAAATCAATAAAATATAGTAATGTTGAATGTGATGCTATGAATACTTTATTTACAAAACTGAAAAGAAACAGGACCACGGCATGCTGACAAGAAATCCTATTCGGTCGAACGAGGGACCACATTGTGTAGAATTGCAAGCCTGACACTGAGAAGTATGGACATAGGTTTGAAGCTTACTACAATAGGGGGTTTATACACTACATCCCGATATCAAATTTTCAAGATTAGACTCATAGTGACGAAAAACAATTATGTACCAAAGCCTATTCGTCTCCCCTCGCCGCCATCTTTGACGATTTGTATGCCGTTTTGGGATGCTATGAATGCTGTTTTGTACGCTCGGCGACCGTTCTCGCGCGCTCTTGTAGCTGATACGCGAGTTTTGTTTCCATTTCAAACGATTAGTCTTCCATTACAGATGTATTGTTTCGGTTTTAGAGGATATTGTTGCAGTTTTGGTGGTTTTTGTTCTGTTTTGGTGTATATGAGTTCAGTTTTGATTTGTTCACCGTTTGTATGGTAGGCCTGTTGGTGTGAGCTATTTTTCTAATGTTTTGTTGATATCTGTCAGGCGCGAGCGTTTTATATGTTATGACAGTAAATTAAGTGTTTATATAATTTCATTTGTCTTTTTTCACCACACGTTCTTCTTACCGAGTCACTTTCTCAGTTTGATACTTAAAAGCGATGTCATTATTTAGCGTTGACAGAATTTCTAACTGTGATATAGATATGTCGTTGTCACAGACAAAACTCAATGTCTTGTTTTATTGACACCTGTGTGTCTGCCTGCCTGTCTTCTAATGGCAATATTCAATACACAGCTGCTATCACTGACCACATGCAATTTGAACTTAACACCAATCAGGCTATACACCATAAACAAAATGCATTGATTTATGGCCCGAGTTCGGTCTCTGTCACATTATGTAATTACACAGACAGGCAGGTGTGATACTTGAACACATGACATGTTATGATGTCTGTTGATTGTAAAATGTTATACACAAAATGAGCATGTATTTACAAAACCCAACATCTCTAAATATACACACACAATGAGCCGTGAGTACATCTGCAAATGAACCAGCCGTTACACTTGAGTGCACACCCACCCGCTCTGACTGGGTTCGGTATCCCGGCTGCTTCGTTTCTTGGGAAGTAAACCCAAGTACACAATATTGCACTTTTGATTTGCGATTGTACTCTTATAATTTTGTTTATATGTTTTTTCATAACCAGCAATGTATATTATATGTCATGAATAAGTGATAACTGTGTTTTAATTATGTTTGATTTTTTTGGTTGCATGTGACCTTTAATGAACCCGTGTTTGTTCTAGTGCGATCATGCCATCTGTAATGAAACCCTTCATGAAACAATAAACAAAGCCTAGTCCATGAAGGCCTTATAATACAGTAGGGCTGAAATCCTGTTTCAAATGTTTCACCAGCTTTTCTATTCAAAGCTGAATGGAGGGTGTGTGTTGAAAGTACATACTACCACAATGGAGACTGGTTGTGCCAACACGGGTTGGGAGTGGGAATGTATCATTCTAATAGATGTAGCAAAAATATGTAACATTTTAAGCTGAATGAAAGTGAGCAGAAAATGATTAAATTCGTATGATGAGCTGTTAAACAAATGGATAACTTTAAGACATCTAAGTTTCGGAGCATTTTAAACAGAAACTATTTTAGTATATTTAATATAGAAAATAATGTGTCATCTAGAAAGTGTATGGAAGTCATGATCATTATTGGGAAAGAGACGTAAACTGTTTTATCATGGAACTTTTGACGCGAGGAAAGTGATTTATGTTTAAAATGTTCATCCTTAATCCGAAGAGAGAAATTATTTTATCATCGAAATTGTAAATGCCAGGAAAATGTTCATACGTAGATACAGCTTCCTATTGAAAATTGGATACAGGGTGTTACTTGAAAGTTGACTAAAGGCTGCTGTATAAGGTTAGGCATGACTTATCACAGTTTACAGTTAATATGTCCTGGAGTGGAGTGTACAGGAAGGAGACAAATACAGCAGTTACACTAATAACAACAAGCGGAGATTTTGGTCAGGTTAGACATGCAATTACTTACACAGTCTTATTTAAACAGTTCAGTAATACCTTTGAATTGAGCATACAGGTACGAATCAATAGTTGTCTCCGTACATTCCAAGTCAAAATATTGATCAATAAATGAATCGAATCCCAGAATAGTTGTCTCAACGTTGAGAATGATTCATTCCAACGTTGAAAATAGATTGATCACACAACAACGTCTTGACGTTTCCTGATATCCGACGTGGAATCAACGTTGAAGTTTGACCGTCAACGTTGAATTGTATATGAACGGATTACGCTTTCCTGTAAATAGACTCGCACTTCATCTTTAAAACGCTACACTAAAGTAGCACCAAACTCCTGCATCCAGCTAAAATACCCAAAAGCTACCTGCAATAAACAGTGTTCAAACAGAAAATTGCAGTAAAATATTTACCTGATAAAATACTTGGTTAAAATTCCACATTCAATATAATGTTCATATAAGTTTTATGTCAGTTGGACGTATAATACCAGCAAGAAAGAAAAGTATTCCAAATTAAGAAAAACTATTTACTGTTGTATTGTTATCTTGAAAAGGTGGAAATTGTCCTGAGAAGACATTTTGTCTGGAGTTTCAGCTATTAGACAGACCCCTGAATAAACACGATGCAATTACTTTTCACCATGAAGGGATCCAAGATGACCAGGAACTATACCTTAAAACAGCACATAAAACAAGTCACTTTTCATGAAAATCTTTATGAACACACACGCACAGAGAAACGTGGTTTAATGCATAATGTAAAACATCACACATGACATAGTCTGTGCAGGTGATCTCACAGTGCTAATAACACAATATCATCTGCATATAGCATCAAAGTGACATTTACGCCACCAATTTCAATACCACAGTTCAGATTTTTCAACACAATTACAACTCCAAAAACACAATTATCAGCTCCCCTTCTTTCTGCCACTCCCAGCCTGGCGGTCAGGTGGATACTTCAGAAACGTCCCCTAACTCTTTCTTGAAATTTGCTTCGATGCATTCCATCTCATTCCCATGAGATAGGACACATTCTGAAATTTTGATATTTAAATACATGATAAGTTATATGGAAGATATATTGTCTTTAAAATAATTCAAGTATTTGTTTAATCAATCACTTGAAAGGTTCATTTCACTGCTGTAACTTGGCATGTGAACATATGAACAGCATCAATACAAAATATGACGAAAAGTGTAAACAATTTATATTTTCAACCGAAGGAATGGAAGTTTTCTTAAACATTTTCAAAGAAAATCCTCAATTGCAAGTTGATTATTCAATTAGACTATGAATTAGGATGAATTAAATGATGCTTTACTGTCATATATTATTTGCTATGGTCATGATGAATATGCTGCACTTGGTAATTAACTTACCAGAGATGATTGAATACAACCTTGTATTCTTAAAAGAAAACTAGCCGTTTTGCCCATCAACATTCACTCCTGACATCAAATTGTTTGACATTGTCCTGCAAAACAATGGAAGATTGTTGTTATTCTGTCAGATTTAGTTTTCTTTAGAGATTCTCGGAAATGATTATTTCAAATTAATAGGAGTTGTACTGATGTAGCAATTTTGAAGGTGAAGGTCGGGGGTAGAATAGCCCTTCAGCAACCCATGCTTGCTATAAAAGGCGACTATGCTTGTCGTAAAAAGGCGACTAACGGGATCGGGTGGTCAGGCTCGCTGACTTGGTTGACACATGTCATCGGTTCCCAATTGCGCAGATCGATGCTCATGCTGTTGATCACTGGATTGTCTGGTCCAGACTCGATTATTTACAGACCGCCGCCATATAGCTGGAATATTGCTGAGTGCGGTGTAAAACTCAACTCACTCACTCACTCACTCACAAAAGCCATTTTACATTAAATGATAAGAAAACAAAATGGGTGGTGGTTCACAGGTCAAAGAACAAGTCTATTGTGGGAGGTCTCCCAACACCATTTGTTCCCAAACACAAGGAAGTATGGATCATGGAGTTGTGAAAACAATAATGAGCTCTCATAAGTATACAATATATTCTCTATTATCTACTCTCTCTCTCTCTCTCTTTGTCATTTGTACACTCATAAAACTCAGATAAATAACTTCTTTATAATTCATAAATGTTTACACTTAATATCTTATAGGAACGCTTAGAAAATCTCTCATATAATGAATTATGTGGGCGTATTATCTGCGACGTCATAACTATGCTTCTCTGAATCATGAACAATAGAATAATGAGATTAAACTCTACACTGCCAGAAATAATCTATCATACCCTGAATAATAAGACATTGAATAACATCTCTTACAACTCCAATCTACACTCAAAAAGACTTAAATGTACTCGTAAAAAACATCGCTGGCACACGCAAATTCTTGGAAACAGTTCATCTCTGACTCTCAATTCCAAGAAATGGAAGTCCTACTCTATTTGACCAAAGGGGTGACAGGTGGCCAAAACATATGGAAATGTAGGTCATTCACTGAAAATAACTCTGATTTAAAACACTACAAATATACACCTTCTCTCTAATATACTCGATAGATGATCTTAACAAGGGAACATGTACATAAAATGCTGATATCTAACAACACCTGTACTTTAAATACTCGACTCTTCCAAATCTCAGTATGTTTCACTGCACACATATTAGATTGCAAATAATGAAAAACCTACCCTTTGACAATAATAAAAAACATCATATTCAAATTCTACAGCTGACCAAATACCTGAAGAGTGTGTCTTCCAGCAATAAACATCTATATATATCTATAAATGTATGACTTCTGTCCTCTCGCATCCTATCTCTCATCCAGCTGTTTACGGCGAAAAACAATATGGCGCCAAGCAAGGGAGTGCTCATTAAACTAAACATCTCCGGGAGAAATCATTGTCAAGTTTTTCTCTTAAATGATCAACCTTAATATATAAATGAAAATAAAGTCCAACTATTATCACCAAAAATGACAAAACATTATCACAAATATTCAAAACAGGTGGTAATGAAAGAGCATTATCATCTTTCTATTAAACTTTGTGGTGGATATACTGGAAACAAGTGAAATGTTAAAAACGTGTTACCTTAGCATTGCTCCTTTTATGTGATCCATAAAATTGCTGCCACCCAGTCTTCGAAGATGAGATTTCTGCAAATTCCATTAAAATGATACCTTATTTCATAATTAAATGTTCCTTACTTTAAAATTACTTCTTTTTTGTATGTAAGATTTTAACCTTTAAGAGACATGAATTATCATATCCCTTCCAAACAAGTGTAAGAATGAAAGTCTGTGGGTGCAGTTTTGTTAATTGTCCCATCAAAGAATCATTAGTGAAGTTACACTTTTTGTAAATAAATAAAAGTTCAAATAAATTATATACAATTTCATCCTTAACAAAGACTTTCACAAGACATTTTGATGTGAAAATTTCGTTGCATTTCCTTACGCCATTCTCCACCACCCCCTTCCCCCCAAATAATATACATATGTTGACAGGGTTCAGGGCGTGCTCAATGCATAATTTACTGATAGATCTATTCAAACGAACAAATGTTCATAATAATGGGATGCAATATAAAATGTTGATTAATCCTATCCGATTTTGTATAGCTGCCCTTAGGGACCGTTCATAATGTATGGCTTTGGGGTGATGTTGATTTTTATGGAGAAGCATGTACAATGTGAATTCCCCCAATGTGAGACGGCCCACCCTGCATGTCATGTACATTATCTATGACGCCCTCTCCCCTTCCAATAATTTCTAAGCATCATATTAAACATAGTGCGTGTGTACAAAAATGCTGACCCCTTAGCTCCCCTGAAAAAAATGGGTGACACCTCACCCCTTACAATCATCACCCCAACCCGCAGCCATATATTTAATTATGAACGGTTCCTTATATTGATGTACTTCATTGATTATTTGAAAATGTTTATTTGCAAAATTCAAACCAAGTGATGGGTACGAAAGGAAATCTTATTCGATTATATAATAAAATGCCAAATATATGCATGTAAATATATTGAAAAATAACAAAACAAGTTCATGGAAAACACGGGCTTCAACTAAATTTTGAGAAACATGTACTGTGACATACCGGTAACCTTGTGAGTTAAAACATGAGCCCTAATTCGGAGTTTCTTGCTACTTTGACCTGCTAGATTCCTACGTTTTCAGAATACATGAAGGACATACTTACCAAATAAACACCAGCATGCCGTGAAGATGGCGAAAATAGAACGATATTGCGTTGAACTTCGCCAAAGTGAACTGACAACGATCAGCTGCCTTTGCGCGCGCGATAATTGTGCGCATGTCCGGATATGGCCAAACGAGGCGATCGAAAGGTCAACATCTGGCATGTGTTTGAAAGCAAATTGTCGGGAATTATACAATTTTCACAGTTTTGTTGGAAAATATCAAATGTACTGCAATTTGGATAACTGATGACTTTATACCTAAAATTGCGATTTACGTAATATTTCCGTCCGTTGATCGATGCACAATCCAACAATATATAAGATTATATCTGTCACTAGCTCGATCTTGATCTTTTATGAAAATAATGTTCCGAAATGATAGTTGCTAAGTTGGATACCTATTACCAATATGAATTATGTATCAAATTTGCCAAGGAAACAATTAGTTGACATTTTGTTGGTTCCTTACGTTGAAACAACGTTGACAACTAAACGAATCTCGACTAACTTTCTTTGGTCGCATGATAAACGTTGAATCAACGTTTATGAAAGGTTGATCAACCAAACAACCAAAATTCAACGTTGATTCAACGTTGTGTGCCCGCTGGGAACTTAGTACAATAACCAATCCAGAATTTTGAGACCAATTCATTTAACTGGATGCATAAATATTATTCAGTATTATTTGATACATCTAAGCACTTGTATATTGCAACACTGCGCTCCTTCTAATCCTTGCAAACACGTTGTGCAGCGTGCTCTGTGGAACAGCGAGCACTGACAAACGGCAACCTGGAAATCGTGGAAATCTCAAAACGAGGCTCTGCCGCTAGACAAGTTTGGCGGTCTGGTACGGAATTGATATGATATCAATCACATTGTGCGTTACAGAACTACACTGAATGAGCGCAAAAAACACATAATAGGTGTAACCAATGAGCCAGATGCATTGTGAATCATTTTTCGACCTCATCAAACAGGGGCAGTCTGTGACGTCTTAGTTAAGGCCATGCTGCCTACACCTCGCAATAAAATATAGAAATACGATGTTTAAAATTAAAATTAATTTGTAAACACCATTTTCTGATGAAACAAGGAATTGGAATTCAGTGTAACCATGGTTGTTTGTGATGTCTAATTTCACTTTCACACGAGAAAATTCGGATCGGCTCAAAACTAGATCATAATCTGAATAGGTTAATGAGACTCATGTTTCGGTTTGAAGTCTATTCAGTCAGGGACAATAGAAGACGTAGATTATCCCAGATTCAATCTATTCGTGACGAACGTATTTGCTTAACCAGTGAAGCGATACATTCACCGTATATATTACATTATAGGTAAGAGCGGATGCATTTTTATTTTGAAGGTAGTTAAATCAAAGAGGTCATGGGTTTTTGCCATGTTGAACCTTTGTTTATTTGTTGTGTATGTGTTATCTGTCATAAATGTAACCAGTATTAAATATATTTAAATGAATAGTGGTGAAGTATGAATGAATGTTCATGTAGGTTTTTATCCCTGGACAAGTAATGAATGTATCACGTTTTGGAATAAAACACAGGTCTACAAAACCTTCTTCGACTATATATAGACTGTGATAAAATGAAAACAGTTTGAGGTCAGTCTCTATATTCACATGCTGCTGATAGGCGTGGTAGATAGTTTATACTTCAACAGTTCTGCAGTTGTATAAGTCCATTGTAAACACAATTCACGGTATAAGTGTTGTGTTTGAATTTTTAGTTTGCCTTTCCTCAGCTTCCATGTCAGTAAATGTACAGCCCTTTCTGGGAGGGTAAGTAGTTAACATCATCATTGACACTACCGTGCTCGCTCTCGTATCTGGCACATTTTCTCTTTGGTTTCAGGGCATTTTCCGGATAACAAGTTTTGATATGTCGTTGTAAGTCGGGCATGTTATCTATGAGCACGCTGCAGTCTGCACACGCCATGGCCATAGTAATGGATCCCTCAAATCTCGTGTCTGAATCTATGTCTCCTTGTCGAGTGAGTTAAGGATCGGGAGACGACCTCTGTTCTGTTGTTGTTATCTCGGAAGTCAATGAAATATCAAAAGAGTCATTCAAGGTGAACTGGTCTACCAGCAGGTTGGGTTCAGACTGAGCTGTTGCTCTCCCGTGGTCTTCTTTTATGAAGTTGACATGCAGTTGATCCTTGTCTTTCGTGCTAGATTTCAGATCAATTGTGAGCTGTCCAATGTTTTTTTCGGCATTTTTCGGGTTTTTCATACATGGCCATCATGTGATCAATACTTTCGGGGAAAATTGTCCAGACAAAGACTTTGATTTGTCATTACAGTCTGACGTCATGCAAAACGTGTACTACAGAACAAAATTCTTCCGCAACCTCTTTATGTAACCGGTTTCGGTTTGAAACCGTAACAATAACAAAAATACGCTATTTTGTCAATTTAATGCATGTAAGACGTGGGTAATAAATAAAATACCACACTCGGTCTCACAACATACGAATTATACGAAACTCGTAACCTTCCTATGGTTTCTGACCTCGCTTTCGCTCGGTCAGATACTACAGGAAGGACACTCCTTTCGTATAATTCGTATGTAATGAGACCACGTGTAGTATTCCCTATAGAGCTGTCAAGGTTAGCGTCTGTGCGGCAATTTTTACTTTGACAAGCAAGGTAGGGTTCCAGGGTTACGTCACAGCTAAATTCTCATTTTCACTTTATAAGACATTTTTTTGTATAACTTTTAATTGACAATGCTATTATTAACACTTGGTCTGCTGTCTAAGTATCCAGTTGTGGATAAGTGATTTTAGGGGGGTTATTATCAACTTTGTTGACATCCGGATTTCGCCTGACAGTTCCGAGAATCCGACAGTCGATCCGGATTCATTCCGACGGATTTAAATGTACCGAGTACAAATACAGTTATTAATCACAGTCACAGATAGCAATCACAAGTCGCAGGTGATTTATTGTCAGTACGAAATATTACAGTTCACAGTTTATTCATTGCTTTGACAGTCGCTGATTGCATTCGCGATCCGGGGAGTCCAATGTCATTCCAACCTGCTATGTTTACATTATCAAGTTACAGTCTCTGCTAAGGGTTTCTTCCACGGGGTCTTTTGAAGCCGAGATATACGTACTTCACTGCGGGAACAGGTCACAATGGCCACACTGACCCTAGTCAAAATGGCCACACAAAAAAGTCAAAATGGCCACAACCCCTAGTCAAAATGGCCATACCAAAAAGTCAAAATAGCCAAAGAAAAAGTCAAAATGGCCATACATTATTTTTTTTTCATATTAATGAGTATTGTTCTTGAAATGCTTCCTTAATTGATACTTTGAGATTGTTACTTATTTAATATTTTGAGAATTTTTTTTGTCCTGTACTTTGAGATGTTTTCTTATGTAATACTTTGAGCTGTATAAATACTCTCGCAATGTTTACTCAATTAATACTTTCATGTGTTATTTCAAAACCCTTTGATCATTGGGCAGTGTTTTTGATAACATGACAACAAGTGACCAGGACACCTTTACTAAGGGCTCTTCCCCACACTCCCATCCGGGGTAGTCCTGTAAGTTCGACCTTTGGGTCGAGGTAAAAATCCTTTGATATTTGATGTTGTGAAAACGGTTATGTACTAGCGGGTTGACATGTGAACCAGCGGGTTAGTGAGTAATTTAGTTCACTCAATTCATTTGTGAGTTGTTCAATTTCTTACATAAACTTGCATGCTATAATAATGTTTGACCTGACAGTTTTCATCATCATGTCCACAAATGCAGTTATGGCAAATGCACAATAAATTTCTTCCTACTTCTCGTGATGGAAGATACATACATGTAAATGGTTATATGTTTATTGTAAACAAGAAGAAAAGGGTAGAATGGACCTAACCTCCCATCCCTTTGAGTCAGGAGTCACAACTTCAGGAGTCACAAGTGAAGATGAAGGTAAGATGCATGGGTATTAAAAAAATGATCACTTATCCTTTAACTGGCTCGTTAATTACTAATCAACATGTGATTACATACATTGGGTAACCTTACTTAAAGATCACATGCAACCAAAATACAAAAACATAATTAAAACACAATTATCACTTATTCATGACATGTAATATACATAGCTGATTATGAAAAAACAAATAAACAAAATTATAAGAGTACAATCGCAAATCAAAAGTGCAATATTTGGTACTTGGGTTTTATTATATTAACAAATATAAATATAACAAATACAAAAGTGCATGTACATGAAGAAAAAACCTACATTTATCTGTCTTGTTATTTGTTGATGTGTAATAAACATCAAGTTTTGTCTGATATAACTTCTTTTGTCATTTTTACACCTTGTTATCACATAAAGCAACATGGGGAAAGTTATCAGTATTAAAACATATATAAAATAAATGAGTGGCCATTTTGACTTTTTCTATGGCCATTTGTACTTTTTGGTGTGGCCATTTTGACTAGGGGTTTGTGGCCATTTTGACTTTTTGTGGCCAGTTTGATTTGGATTTTTTATGGCCATTTTGACGTGTGGCCATTTTGACTAGGACCCCTTCACTGAAAGTCATAATTAGGATTTGTTTCCTTTCTTACTTGTATCACATTTTGACAGCTGTCGGAGGCGTGGCCTCCTTGGTATTCATTCCGGGTCACGTGACTTCCGGAATGTATTGTTTACATTATCTGGATCCAGTTCCGGTTGCTGCAAGTTCGTACACTTTAAAGTTTCGAAGTTTATTGTACTGTTAATTCGTTTTAACTGCCCAGGGATCTCTATCGCGAGTGGGATACAGTACTACAAGATTACTGTAAGACTACGACAGCCACAAGGACACAGGAAAACGAGCAAAGTATCCAGTCAAGATGACAGTCAGTATCGTGTCGAGACCTTGTATTTTCAGTTTGGTGCTTCATAAATAAACTCGTTATTGAAACTTTATCTACTTGTTGTGTGATCCTTCTGCATTTCACCACTTTCGACATTCACTTAGGAGATAAACATCATATGTTGGCAAATTTCCGGGTGTTATTGAGTATTTGAAGCACGGGAATTGAGGTTGCAAATGAAATATTTCCGTGCTTCAAATACTCAATAACACCTGGAATTTGGCCAACGCATGATGTTTATCGACATTGTAAACACAAAAGTAAACCAAAAGGTCCACACACGTTTTTGTGTCTGCACTCATTGACATCGAGTACGGGTACGGCAGTGAAATGTCATCAGCCGGCCGTTTCGGCTGTCTCCCATGGTAGCATCTGGAATAAGCTGGTTCCCGGCTCCCTTTGCGCGCGCTAACGTTCGACAAAGCTAGGAGCCGGTATAGGCTGCCATTTAAAACGCTCTGGGTGCCGTTCCACTAACCGATCTTAACTAAGATCAATCACATACAATAATGAAAGTCGCCATTTTGGTTTCTCTACGATTGATTTTAGCGATCCTAAGCTGGTCATGAGCAGCTTAGACTTTGGATCTTAACTTTACGATTGACTTAGGTAAGATTGGTTAGTGGAACGGTATGCCGATCTTAACGTCACGCTATTAAGATTGGGATTTAAGGGGTTTACGATTGGCGTAGGGCTAAGATCGGTTAGTGGAACGGCACCCTGCTCGTTTATTTGACGTTTGGTCAAGCTGGACTCCGTCGTACTGAATAATATAAAGTCTGAAAAGTGTACGTTGTGCGAGAATTGCGCTTGCGTGGTCCTGGATGTGCGTACGACTCTTAAAGTATGTTCAAACCAACTAATTATCAAATGTTCATAATCTTAAAGCTAAAGATCTGAATTGTTATGATTTGTTTACATTTTAAACAAGTACAGTTTGCACCGCCTTCGTTTTCACACCTTATCTATATTGCTCAATTTCATATGTTGTATACAGGCTGGAATAGACGAAAAATGACGTCATCATCGAACACCTGGCTGACCTCATTTCACAGGGGTGTCAATGACCGTGGGATCCGGCGTGACATCACAGCATCACACCATGACATCACGCCATTATTTTGGACCAATCAGCAACTATTAAATTCACTCCGGTGTGACTCACGCTGACTGAGGGGTCAATGGCCGCGCACCCCGTGGGAAACACATCATAGCATCACACCATGACATCACGCCATTAATTTGCACCAATCAGCGCATAGCACCTACGGAACTCACTTGACCACTGACCACAAACTAGTTTCATCCGGTTTCAATCTTACCTATTAAAAAAACCCTCTGACAGTGAGTTGAAGTTATCATTTTGTCCTCTTACAAAATGTTTATATTTTCCATACTCAATAACCTTTTCTGTGGCCTGTGGAGAAAATCTGTTATCTCAGAGCGCGCGCCGTTGAGGCATGGGGAATTAAACTGGCTGCCTTCACACACTTCCCTCGTCTCACTCAGCCAAGGTGCAATATGATACCTCCTCAAGTTGTATTCAAAACCATTGGTCTAACATTAGCCTGTCTCACGGTCCCTGAACCATATTATTTTGCCTACAGCCTAGCCCTCCCTGCAGTGCTAAGGCTCTAAATGAAGTCTAGATTTCCCCCAGGTCTTCCGGGACTCCTTTTCAATTTAAATAGGTTTGTTTGTTACTATCAAGATAATACATTCAGAGACTAAACATTAGTCTAGTCTAACATGTGCACACATATGTGTAAAAGAAATTATACGGGTTCAGTTCACGGGTTTTATAACACATTTGTTCAATGCAATCAGCGTTCAATGCCACATGAAAATGGTTTGAGTTTGTCTTGACCATCACCAAAACAACCCAACTCAATAGAATTTCAAATGTATTTCAAACCTACCGCTATTCACATTCCATATTTGAATATCCAATCCATATTGTCATTGTATCCTGCCTTGTAATGCCATAAATTTAGGAATCAGGGATGATATTGAGATGTTATACCCAAATCCAATATTTTTGTGATTGTATTGAATGAATCAACCACCAAAACACATGAGACTAATATTGCACCTTCCATGTAAATATAACATATGTTATATCTGGGATTGTGTCGTGTGTCTAGACGCGATCTGGTGACCCACATTTGCGTGTGTGGGACTATACTGTGACGGGAGGGGTAGGGGAGGGGCGGGGGGCACTGCTGTGGCAGAGGGAGGGAGGTTTATGTCGACAGTTAGCCTGACGACATTTCTCGCGAGTGTAAAAACACCCATAAATAAAAAATGTTCGTTAGAATGAACACTAGCTAGGGCGTGTCAGCTTTGACTGTAGAAATGTGCATTCTCGTCATGGGGTTTGTACATCATATTTGGGAATGCAACTTTCAACTTTCTAAAATTTCATCAGGAATGGGGTGTAATTGTATAGTGTTAGCATGAAAGAGTATGACAACGCACTGGTGTATATTATTATTATATGGGTATTTATATAGCACTATAGTCCATCCCGCATGCATGCTCAAATGCTTCCTTGGATGTCAATCACAGCCATATTACCATTCTCAACTCCCCGGGGAGCACCTTGCTGCCACTAGGCGCACCAAGTTAATGTGGCTCCTAACGAGGTATACATGACAAAAATAAAAGATAAACTGATTTCATTTTTTTTATTAGCTCCGTTTCAAACGAGTTAAACTACGGGATAGGAGCGCTCCCAGAAGTCTACTTTACATCTGTTGTCTTATTACCCTTCCTCATCCATCTGGCCTTCACTCTCTTCATCAGATGTTATGTCTGCATTATCATCTTCAGTCATGCCTTCGACCCAAGACTTATATTGGTACAGATTGGAAAACACGTCATGATACAGATTATTTGTGTCTCCTACTTGTTTCAGTATTCCTTGTGTATTTGGACCATAATGCATATGGTACAGATAAGTAATAAACCGGGCATACGTCTCTTTAAACGTGCTCCACATGGATTTGTTCAGTTTGGCTTGAATCGTGTCTTCGTTTAAACCTCTTTTCATGTACAGCTGTCGTTTCTCATCCAAAAAAGTCTTTATTCAGCTCACGTGTACGTGAATACATTTGTCTTATACCTTGCTCTTCGAGATCAGCCATCTTTTTTTTCCTGTTGTTTTGTGTGACATCGTTTAATGATTCATCATCATCATCATTTTCCACTTCAGGACATTGTTTATCTTGTAAATGTCTTTGTAAGTTGTGGTTATTGCTAAACACTTGACCAAAATAGTCACAATCTGACAGTGTACGTGGTGCCTTCACAGGAGAGAAGTTGTCGTCTTCCTCCCACTTCCTTTTAACTTGAGGTATTCCCGGTGGACCCACTGAAGACTTTACAGGACACCAGTTTCTTCTGTGTTTTTTGCAAATCATGCACGTCTTGAAACATGAGTCCACAGTCATCACAAGATGGCATGGCTGGGAAGTTTTCTTCACACGTCTGCTCACGCCGAAAGTCTAACTCGGACTGAATGGTCCTAGCTTGGATGTCTCCATTTAAGCTGAATGCATTGGGGCAAAGTCGCAAATGGGGAGGTGTTTGGGGTTTTAGATCAACCAACAAGTAGCCATATGGTTTCTGGATAGCCCTTTGAAACGGCTCCATGAAACGGTCTGTGTTACCTGGATACATTTGCCTCGCCAAAGTCCTGCCAGAAGCAGATAGGCAGTTTCTTCGTTGTGTGGGATAAAATACATGGGTTTCACTGAGTTACGAAGGTTCCTTCCGTAAACAGATTATACTAGGGCTGCCATTTTTCGAGATCGCCTTAGGGATAAACATGGGTTTGAGAGCGTTTGTAGAGCCAAATAATACGTTGAGGATAAGGTTTAATGTTCATCCATTCTAGAATCTGTTTCACTAAGTACGTTTTCCCACAGGAGGTGGGCCCTGAGACAATCATGGTGAAGGGGTGTATCAGTCTAAATTCTTCCAAAGCACCCACATGTGGTTGCACTGGTTGCGTCATAGGTGATGGTACTTGTGGTGGTGCTCGTGGTCGTGGTCGTGGTGGTTGTGCTCGTGGTGGTGGTGGTGGTGGTGGTGGTGCTCGTGGTGGTGGTGGTGGTGATGGTGTGGTGCTCGTGGTGGTGGTGGTGGTGGCTACATTGCTCGTCTGTGTTGATTCCTGAGATGTCTAAGTATGGCATCCCTTCTGGAAAACGTCTGATAGCACACGGGACACTTTGCTGACTGCATGGTGGTCCGAGTCTAAATGGCAAAGAACCTGTCTACTAGCTGCTTTTATCTAAAAACTCGTCTTCCGTTTCTTTGTGCGACACTGGGAGGAAGTCATTATTTTGGCTTCAGTTTCCCCGTTCGCCTGCAAAGGGATTGGGATATCCTTTAGCCTGCAAATAGTAATATTTGGTCCATTTCTTAGGATCGTCCAAATAGGGTCTTCAGTATCTTCTGTGCATTTTCTTGTTCAGAATGAATACTGACTCTCAAACAGAGGTTTCAGATGAAGTGTCACTATCACGGGTCCACGGCTAAATGAAGCTAAATCACCGTTTCTGTCCTTTATATAGATGTATGCTAGCCCTAATTCTAACTCCTAAAAAACATGTTGCTAGCAGGGCGTGGTTTCGATCCACGGTCCTCTGGGTTATGAGCCCAGTGCGCTTCCACTGTGCCACTCTGCTCTCCCTTCACCTACCTTTTTGTTAGGACTTTTATACACCACGTCAACCAATGACAACCAAAATTGATTTATTCTCAAATTGTCACAAATACACACAGTATTGTACAATGAACATCACACTTTTACACATGTAAATCTACATGGGGAGTGTTCGGGGGCCTTATATTGCCCACTTGAGTCTAAAAATACCCCTTGGAAAGTGGTTTATCCCAAGGTCAGCTCAGTACAAGGTCATTGACACCCCTGTGAAATGAGGTCAGCCAGGTGTTCGATGATGACGTCATTTTTCGTCTATTCCAGACTGTATACAACATTCATATAACCACTTTGTATTGATGACAAGAGCCTACCCATATTGATTTAATATTTGGTGAAAATTGATGAACAAAGAGTTTGCCGCGGTGTTGATGCATTGCATCAAAAGTTTTCTTGTTGCTGTACTAAAGTGTCTACAGGACAAAGTCAGCCTTTTCTAAGTTAATAAATCAATACTTATATATCGCCACAAAATCGTATAAATTCATTTTCCGACTTACTACTGATTTTGTGCCAATGTTGGCGCAACTACACGCTCTAAAACACACATACCTTTCTAATGTCATCTCCGAGGAAGTTTAGAATATTTGCAATACGAGTTTTAATTTGCTCCACCGATGTCCACATGTATAAATTACCTGCATATTTGTCTCGTTCATGCATCAGAGATGATTTTATTCGTTCACAGTTTTCTCACAAGCTCATAATAAAGATCTTTGTCGCATAGGGAAATTAGGGTGTGCATTTGGAAAGCAACGATCCTTTCACACAAATAAAACGAATATTTACGTTCACTGTTATTTCTCGTGAATATTGACATCATATATGTAAAATAACAGAATGTAAGAATTTTGAAAAAGAAGTTTCCAAGAAATAAGAACAATTCATATTTTCAAAGGTCTTTCAAACGCCTGCACGACCGATTTTTAAAAACGATACAAAATGTGTTTTGGACGTCTTCCAATGAAGGACAGCGCGGCCGTCTAAAAATAGCAACCAATGGAAAATGACATAACATTGTCAATGTTGGTTTTCGTAGGCCTTCACAGCCATCGTCTCTTTGGCCTGTACCGGCTCGTATATAGGGCCCGTAAGTCTCGCGAGGCACTACTTCCGCTACTAGATTTCCGGTGACAAGCGAATACGCATGAACCAGTTGTGGTGCCAAATTGCGCGACCGCCTAATATGACCTTACTAGACCGGACCAAGTGTACTACCATGCTTGGCTGTCATAGCTGGTGACAGTCGTAACAGATCGAAAAATTATTATTCCTTCAAGGATTATCGGTTCCTTACTGACAACCGACAACCATGAGTCAATTCGAAAACATATGAGTACCTTTCTTTAGCTATAATATATTTTTGACAACCAGTGCAGTTCTATCGCTAAACGTGTTTCTTTTCAGTATCGCGGACAGTGTTTGTTGTCACAAAACTGTATTTCGGGAACCAATGACATGGTTAACGTAAAATGCATTTGAGTAAACTGTATTTATATTGAAGTAATAAAACTATTAATTAATATACTGCTATTCATAAAACAGCCATGTGTTACCAACTTTATCAAGTTGATGTTCTATTCATATTTGGCCACATTGACTCTGTCATTTCCCTTTTCAATTAAAGTATGTAATTCCAAATAGAATATTTTTGTTTGTTTAATTTGTTATCTATTTTCTAAATACATTTGTTATGCTGCAGCAATATTTTGTAACTATTCCAAATTAAAAACTATTTTTTACATATTCAATATATTTATATTTGTTAGGAACTATTTGAGATCAAATAGTTTCTAACAAATATCAATATTGATATGTAAAAAATAGTTTTTTAATTTGGGATAGTTACAAAATATTCAATAGAGACAATTGGCTTAATGCAATGCAAAATGCGTGTGTATAAATACTTGAGGTACTAATATAAATACTTTATAAACTAGTTGGTAGGCTTATTAATTTTACTCTCTTCCAAGTCCAAGGGATGACTGTGTGCAAGTTCAGGTGACAGAATGACTCAAAGATACAAGAAATAAATTGTTTGTTGTTTTGCAAATGTGAAAGAAAATGCATTATAAATTTTACTTTAGATAGATGACAGGGATCTGCATGTGTCAGATTGTTTCTTTGCCATGCTGTAAATATACTGATAATGATATATTGAATACAGGGATTGGGATGGAGACCTTCGACAATTTCAGGATTATTAGCCATTTTCTGAATTTAGAATGGGCCACTGCCCTTGTATCAATAGTAAACTTCAAAATTTTAATGGGGCATGTTTATTCTAATGTGCAAAATGGCCCCTGTCTTTCCCAATGCCTGGAATAAATAGCAGTTCTTGTAACATTATAATTTTTTTTTATAAATATATGAACTTTCCCATTTATGGTGACGTTTTTATTCACACAAGAAGTCATAGTGTCACAAATCAATCAACAGCTCGACAAAATAACCTTGATGGCATGGTTACAATTATTTCGGTTACTACTGTCAGATATTCAAAACAAAAATGTGAAAACCCTCAGCCATATGAATATTCATCATGAAACAATTATTTATCAAATTATGTAAACATTATTTTAGAGGTGATATATAAAAACTGGTTGTTTGACAATATTTAACACACTTTGTACTAGATGTCTTGGAGTGAGTGAACTATGTAGCATGATCTAAAGTACATGAGTGTTACTTAGTTCTTGGTTATGCAGGGGTGAGGTTCTGCTATGCTGTAAGCAAAATATGAAGCAGCACACAGCAAAATTGGCAAAAATGCAAGACCAAATACACTCAAAATATGGAGTAATCACTCAAAGACATTTCCTGTATTGTAAAATATACTGATCAATACATGGGGAAACTAAATGTGCATATATACTATGTCATGACTGTAGATTCTGCAGACACTGGCTGATAGCAGCATGAGTATGATTACTTGTCATGTAATACAGTGTTTTTCACCCATTTTTAGTAACTTATATATTCCAAATATTCTGCCAGTGAGGCCAAGGTTGTCAACTGGCATTCCATATTTTCAACTATACAGTTAGACCAATATGTTGTAAAATAATGGAAAAAGAATAATGTGTACTGGTTATTGTGCTATGAACCAGTGTTGTAATCTTACAGCAAATAAAAACAAAATTTCATATTTCAACAAAATTCAATGTCATGTAAATCACATGCCTATGCATTGACTAGAATTTTTTAATTGGTAAATATGTTTTTTTCATGGAAACTGGAGAAGTAGGGTAACCTAGTGGTTAAACTGTTGACATTTGTCACACTGAAGGCCCGGGTTTGATTCCCCACATGTGTGCAAAGTGTGAAGCCCATTGCTGCTCTCCCCAGCATGATGTTGCTGGAATATTGCTAAAAGCGGTGTAAAACCCAACTCTCTCACTTGGAAACCTTTGCTATATACACTGAAAATCTAATCTCCTACATCCATCGTTGTATATTTACTGTCAATCAATATCATGGCTAAAAGCAGAAATCTTCCAAACCATTCAATTTGTGCTTGCGTTATCCACACTTAAAAACAAAAAACAAGTTTTAGAACTATTCTGCAATTTTATTCCAAAGACATAATTACTGATAACATATCAAACATTCTTTGCATTTCCCAGATGCTAAACCTGAAAAAATACTGTAACAGTATCATCTGGAATACAAATGTTCTTTCATGGTCACTCATCTAAATTCTCACTGAATTATCTGAGAGTCCCAAGATGTCACAAGACTTTCCACAACACCTTGCTTGTTACAAGCATTTCCTGTTCCAGCAAGTGTCCAAAGGATGATGTGTAGGGCTTTATTATGTTTTATAACTGTATATACAACACTTCAATGTCTTGCTGTTTCTTCATTTGCAATGTATATTGCTTGACCACCAGATGTTAAAAGAAATCTAAAGGTCTGTTTCAGTTTGTGTTGCTCTTGATGTCAATGGTAATTGTGGTGATAAATAAATCTATTCCTCCTTCTTTCTCCTCTTAAAGATGTGCATCTGTTCCAACTGAAAAAAATACATAACACACGTGAGACCAAGTATGATATACTTAATAAAATGTAAACAGTTCCTTACAATGTTGACATCAAGATATTATTGATAAATTAAGCATGTGGATGTTATGTTTAACTGAACATGCTGCACCATAAACAAAGGCTAAATGGAGTTGTAATAATATATTAATCAAGCTCATATTGTAGAATACCTTTGTGAGAGACACCTATTCAGAGCTATTGGTATCAATCAAAGTGTGGATATAATCATCATTGTTTACGCGCTATTAAATTATTATTTAATTCATTACATTTATTTTTTTAGAATTAAACCTGGATTTTCATTGCACATTAAGTTATCTTCTGGATAATTCCAACTGCAAGATACCTCATTTATTAACACAGTTTTTTATGTACACATGCATTATACCGGATACCTGCCTGCCACTGTAAGATATCAAATGCAATCAAACAATTCACCAATCTGCACACATGTCAACTTGGTAAGAGTTCCTCACGTTCCCCCATCCCAAACAATATGTATAAATATTCTAGAATTATAAACGAAACTTAACGCAACAATTACTAGAGAACACACAAAATGATTAAAAGTCCAAAATTTAAGTTAGGGCTAGGTTTAGGGTTAGGTTTAGGGTTAGGTTTAGAGTTGGAGGCGGAAGGAACTCTTTCCGTCAACTCCACCCTTACTGTGCGTGCCATGCTTAAACAATACCAGCCTTTAAATGAAAACAAAGAAATCCATGCAACAAACTTACCTCGACTAATGAATGGGCCAGCCTGAAGACGACGCTGTGACAACTCTGGGTACACTTACAGAATACCGGATACCTAATTATATACATTTTATTGTGTGCGTGAGGCTCCTATATAGAGAAGAAACAGAGAGCGCGAGCCTGCGAGCGATCCAATAAAAATACGACTTTAAGGTAAAAAATAAGGTTAAAATCGAATTCCTCACCTTACTTCCGGTTTAGGAGACCTAAACTGGGGATTTTAACAGCGTTCACTGACGTAAACAGAGTAAAAAGTAATCGTGTGTTGAAATTTTATTCAAATGCATACTGGGAAAAGGAACTCTTGGCAAGATTACAGAATACCGGATACCTATCCGCCATTTTGATTGCGCATTTATTTTTGCACACTTCCGTTTTGTTTCCTTAGCAACGGCACGCCATGAATGAAGGCCGTGTTGAAGCAGCGTTCAATATTAAATATTAAACAATATTAAAGCTAAAAAAAGGTAAGATAATGGGGGTAAAGGGGATACCCCCCTTTATTTAAAAGCCTTACCTACCTTACCTTACCAATCAAAAAACACTGACCATCAGAGTGTTCCCACACTGTAGAGTTCGGTGCACTTACAGAATACCGGATACCTAATTATATACATTCTATTGTGTGCGTGAGGCTCCTATATATATATGTTACATGGCATAGGTTTCTGATTCACACAGCCAGTGTCGAGTATGATTATCCACGGCATACCCCATGTAACAGTGTTATCGCCATTGCCAAAAAAAGGTTGTTTGTCACCGGAAGTACTAAACAACGGGCCTACCTTTAGAATACAGCACCACAAACTTTAAAAATACGTCATAATACCCTTTTACGTAATGTAATGTGATTTTGTTCGAAAGCACGTTCTCGAAACAATGCCCTATGACGCCTGCATGGCAACGCGGTTGTCTGGCTCAGCGAGTGCGTATAAGCTCCGCTCACTGGTGTTTCATCTCTACGAGCTATTTCATTGCATAAGCCCAACGATGTTGAGAGTTTCCAGTAGTTGTATACCGGCGGATGCGCAATATTTTGCAAGCACCAGTTTGAAATATTTTTCTTTTTTCACTAATACGCTCATATATATTTGTATTACGGGGTGCTGAGGTGTTATGTTTTGTGTATTTTGTATTTTGTAATTTTTTTGATTTACATATATATTTTTGTCATTCAGTAATTTGCACCATTACATAGAAAAGTGTTTTATTAGTATTTTATTTTTCGAAGCGGTAATAATGCATTACACTAGACACGTCAGTCGTGTTTGTGCCGGTTCGGTCAATCTTGGGTCAATGCATTCTATTTATTAGGATTAATTCAGGGTTAGGGTTAGGGTTAGGGCTAGGGCTAGGGCTAGGACTAGGGTTGGGGTTAGGGCTTAGGGTTTAGGGTAAGGGTTGGGGTTGGGGACCTAATGGAATATAGTAGGTACATGTCCGGTGGTTCGGTCAATGCATTCTAATTTATTAGGATTATTTCAAGGGGTTAGGGTTAGGGTTAGGGCTGAGGGTTTAGGGTTAGGGTTAGGGACCTTATCCAATATAGCAGGTACATGTCCGGTGTGAGTACCATTTGTTGTTTTTCCTTTTTGCATTTTAATACTTTTTTTCACACAAAAACGGGAAACCAAAAACGTCGAAAGTACATTATGAAATGGGTTAATGTAGAAATTTTGGGCTAATGGAAATTGGTCTGGAATTTACACTCAAGACTCTTTCACACGCAACATATATTTTGTAAAGTAATGATTCGAAGGCTAACTCACCCGAGTGCCGTCACTACACATGCTCATGTTTCCCTCGTTCCTTAGTGCGATCCACATTATCCTTACAGTGTTCCCTACATCACTTTTCTGTCACAAAATCACCGATTTATATAAAAGCGCGTCATTCATGCACACACCTTGAAATCTACGTCTGACGCCTGACGTCAACAACCCTTTTCAGTTTCAGGCATATCGGCTCATTCCACGCCACACGTTAATTTGTAGATTACGGAATGGGACGAGTGTGCCAAATGGCATCGGATCCATTCGGCAACTGTCCGGAGAATAAAATCACGAGACACCAAGTCTACCCGTAGCATTCATAATATTGTCCGTGACCTATTCGACTCTTTCCGTTCATTTCCGTGACGTCACAGGAATGACTCGATAAATTTGCACATTGTGCAACAGTGTGGACGTAGCTCAGTCGGTTAGCTGTCGAGCTAACAATCCGAAGGTCGCGGGTTCGCGTCCGACGGGTTCTCACAAACTGGTTGCTTGTCTTAATGACACGTGACCTACGGCAGAGATCGTCCTCACGAGAAGTTGTGGTGCTGTATTCTAAAGGTGCTCTCGCCGTGACCTACTTACCGGCCCTATTGCGATATGCGAGACGGGGCCCAGCTAAGCATCTGGAACTGCTCATTTGTGACGTCATTCGGACTTTACGTCACAATATGATTTTAATGACGTCATCACAGCTGACGACGTAACAATACAATGGTGTGAGCGATGTTTTGGAGTAAACTGGGCCCCATCTCGCAATATACCATGTAAGCGCAATTCTTGCACAACGTTAACTTTATGATTTCCAGAACTTACCAGTGTCACCAATCCGGATGTGACGTCAAATAAACGAGCAGAGCGTTTTAAATGGCAGCCTATACCGGCTCCTAGCTCTGGCGAACGTTAGCGCGCGCAAAGGGAGCCGGGAACCAGCTTATGTTTGGGAGCATCTTTACAATACAGCACCACAACTTCTCATGAGAACGATCTCTGCCGTAGGTCACGTGTCATTAAGACAAGCAACCAGTTTGTGGGAACCCGTCGGACGCGAACCCGCGACCTTCGGATTGTAAGCTCTACAGCTAACCGACTGATCTACGTCCACACTGTTGCACAATGTGCAAATTTATCGAGTCATTCCTGTGACAGTCACGGAAATGAACGGAAAGAGTCGAATAGGTCACGGACAATTACGAAGGTTAGAGGTAGACTTGGTGTCTCGTGATTTTAATCTACGGACAATTGCCGAATGGACCCGATGCCATTTGGCACACTCGTCCCATTCCGTAATCTGCAAAATAACGTGTGGCGTGGAATGAGCCGATATGCCTGAAACTGAAAAGGGTTGTTGACGTCAGGCGTCAGACGTAGATTTCAAGGTGTGTGCATGAATGACGCGCTTTTATATAAATCGGTGATTTTGTGACAGAAAAGTGATGTAGGGAACACTGTAAGGATAATGTGGATCGCACTAAGGAACGAGGGAAACATGAGCTTGTGTAGTGACGGCACTCGGGTGAGTTAGCCTTCGAATCATTACTTTACAAAATATATGTTGCGTGTGAAAGAGTCTTGAGTGCAAATTCCAGACCAATTTCCATTAGCCCAAAATTTCTACATTAACCCATTTCATAATGTACTTTCGACGTTTTCGGTTTCCCGTTTTTGTGTGAAAAAAAGTATTAAAATGCAAAAGGAAAAACAACAAATGGTACTCACGTATTACACCGAACATGTACCTACTACATTGGATTAGGGCCCTAACCCTAACCCTAACCCCTCAGCCCTAACCCTTACCCTAATCCCTTGAAATAATCCTAATAAATAGAATGCATTGACCGAACTACCGGACATGTACCTACTATATTTGATTATGTACATTTAAAAACTACAAAATACAAAATACACAAAATATAACACCTCAGCACCCCGTAATACAAGTAAATATGAGCGTATTAGTGAAAAAAGAAAAATATTTCAAACTGGTGCTTGCAAAATATTGCGCATCCGCCGGTATACAACTACTGGAAACTCTCAACACCGTTGGGCTTATACAATGACAAAGCTCGTAGAGATGAAACACCAGTGAGCAGAGCTTATACGTACTCGCTGAGCCAGACAACCGCGTTGCCATGCAGGCGTCATAGGGCATCGTTTCGAGGACGTGCTTTCGAACAAAATCACATTACATTACGTAAAAGGGTATTATGACGTATTTTTAAAGTTTGTGGTGCTGTATTCTAAAGGTAGGCCCCAGTCTCGACTGTGGTAGTATGTACTTTCAACACCACCCTCCATTCAGCTTTGAATAGAAAAGCTGGAATAGAAAAGTAGGTCGGGCTGTCGGTGAGCGCGGGGGCCATTTTAAACAGGGTTTCAGCCCCTTCATGGACTTGGCTTTTGTTTTCCGTTTCCTGAAGGGTTTCAAAAATAGCATTATAAAAGTGATGACGAGAATGGCCTGAAAACACAGTTTCTATTGTCATCAGTATACCAAGGTTTCGTGTTTTTTCATGTCATTAATATTATTTTCCCATTTATGTGTCGGTGATGGAAATATAAATTACATTTTGTAAAAGGTCTTTCGGCCAAAACAAAAATAAGTACTGTATGTGTGATTTTTGTTGATAAACAGTCAAAGGGGTTAGTTAATTAGGCAAAGATTATTAATTAAACTTTAAATTAAAGGGGCACTGATCCATAGCAATTTCCGTGGACTGGTTGTTGCATTTGTGATTGTTTTTCTCCCGAGACTACCCTGGTTATATCCCATGATTCCATGTATCTACTAGGTAGAGATCTCTGCTACGCAACCCAACAAGCGCAATTGTAGTATAAGGGTGCATCCTTACATTGATAAACGAGGGTGAAATTAAGTTTCGTCTTGGAATTAATTGGAAAATGTAGTCATCTTTTGTCCCCATTAATATTTCCATCTTCGTGATCATGATAACAAATGAAACCTTTTTGAAGTTTAACTTTATCTGCCAAGGGTAAAAAATGTTAGATCTGAAAGAAAACGAAGTCAATGTATGTTTTTGCATTTTTGCCATATAATCCTAGCATAATTAATTTATCATCATATTTTTCATCAATTTTAAATTCGCGTAGCTATTGAAAATCAACATATCGACGACTGTGAAACGTTCATCACTTCACAGATTACGAGGCTTCAGAAACGAAAATAAACAAAAATGACAGTTCGGAACTAATAATTTCCATTGAAATTCTCCCGACCCTCCCATACAGTCATCTTGCTATTGCCCGCCGCGTAATAACATACTCTGGAACCCTGTTCCTCGACGAATGCAAACAGGAACTAATGGAGGATTTACTGTATGCATGTTATTTAATTCATGTATCCATGGACACTTTCACTAACGCTCTCACGTTAACGGTGCAAATGGCCCTCGAAAATATTGAAAAAATTATCACGTTGTATTTGAGTGAAATCACTTATTTTGCTAGGGTAACATATTGGGCTGCTTAAATCCAACAGGAATTCAACAAGAATTGAAAACTTTTGAAAATATAACAAGTTAACAAGATAGGTACACTCTTAGAGAATCCTAACACTGAAATGGTCGTTATAACAAGGGATAACCACCTAAACCGATGAAAACACACACCTATAAAGCAGTCATGGCCCTTATTACCAAGCCTTGGAGTACACGTTTCCTTAACATTGTAACTGTGTTCTTGCTTGATAGACTAACTAATCCCCAGCAAGTACAGTGCAGGATAAAACATACTGAACTTGCAAACATTGACCAAACTGTGTGAAAGCAAACTTTAGGAAAGCAGGATACACATTAAACAAAATGCCATGAAGTGACAAATACTTTCAAATCCTCTGAAAGTTCAATCACAAACCATATGTGTCGTCTATTTAAGGAGGAAACATGGTTTAATAGTTTTCCAACCACTAAATATAAACCAATGTATAAGTAACGAACATTTCAGACAACGCCATCTCTTCAGAAACACTGTCTTGTCCTCAGATGGACTTAAACTGGACAGATTTCAAAATATTGAAACTGAAAACAATCATATAAAGATTCAATAAGCATGCCTGGGATCTATTTTTTTTTCAAACTAAAAATTGACATTATCTTCATAAATCTTAACAGTTTAAATGCAGAAAGTAAACTATTCTCAAATCTACTTATTATCATTCAATCTTTTTGGGGTATAAATTTCAAATAATGATGCTGTAATTATTTAACATGAGACAAGCAACAAAAAATCTGGAAATAATAGGACTGAAGCTCAATTTAATCCAATCGAAGAGACAGAAATGTCCGTTACTAGGATGAAATGTTCCTTGTGGTTGTTATTGATGTTATGGTAATGTTTCTATTGCCCAAATGTAAGTCTGTCTTATCAAATACAGAGTGACATTACTTTGTAAACTCCGAAACGTTACTAATAACTAAACAGTAAGTGATGATGTCAATCTTTTATTTAGAAATGAAATGTTCGTTACATCGTTACTTCCTATTTCACTTCCCATATGGGATAGCAGTGACGTGATATTTGAAAATAGTATCAGAACTTCACAAGCAATTTAGTTCGAATATCCTGGTAACGAACATTTCAGTAACGGAGATTTCATATTCTGGCAAATCAAGCAGTAAGTTACCGTTAACCACACACTAACATTGAATTGTTTTTTTCTTTTCCCATCTGGCATACTTTGTGTTCTAAATGTAACTTAAACTATGTGAAAAAAAGTTCAATTCCCTAATTTGGCGGTGGTAACACATTTCGCTCTTATTTAAACACATGGAATGTTTTCTGTTTATTGAGATATACTATGCAGAGAGATATTCTGAGCCCAAATAAATGACAAGTACCATTAATGTAAACGTATGCTTTGTTCTACATATGTACATGTCAACCTGAAAATTGGTCACGGACATTTCCTCGAGACGTGGCATTTGAACACATTCATTTGTCTAAAAAGAATGCATTGTCTTGACAATTTGCAGAAAATGAAACTTTTGACCAATATCAATGTCCTAATGTACTAATATCCAAGTATTTGTATACCAAACTGCATAAGTTTAACTGCAAAGTAAGGTTTTGTTACCGGCGACAGTAACGAACATTTCAAATTGGCCGGAGCTGTAACAAATATACTTTTTTGTGTTATTGGTCTGTTTATGCATTATAGATGTTGGCCAGGGTGGTACCATATGCATTATCCAACCATACTCGTAATAACATTTGCTAATGAAGTTTATTAGAAGCATGGCGGCGACCGCATTTGCACCCAGTTATTGAGAATGAATGATAATGGCCGAAGCTCATACACAGGGGCTATTCGACTGTACCAGAGACGATATAATATATACACAGGGCCTATTCGACTGTACCAGAGACCATATTATATATGCATATATATGGTCACTGACTGTACATGAAAACCGGATGTTGCTCCTTTGCAACAACCCATTTTCCACTGTACAGATTTTAAGGGACAACCCAGGCTTCACGTTCACGGTATGGTTAAGGTATTCCCCACATTTAACAAATGCAACATTTTAAATATGAGAATATAAAGACTTTCTCCACATATTTGGAATCAGACAAATGTCTATTTCAAGCGGCTCCCCGACTGAAGCTCACCAGAGACCATATAATATCTATATTATCAGTGAGCTGTTTATCAGAGCACGCTGTACGACAGAGCACGCTGCACGACATGCAAGGATTAGAAGGAGCGCAGTGTTGCAATATACAAGTGGTTAGATATATCAAATAATACTGATTAATATTTATGTATCGTGTTGAATGAATTTGTCTCAAAATTCTGGACTGGTTATTGTACTAAGTTACGCAATAGGACGGAACCCAGTCAGCAGGAAACGAGACTGTTGTGTAATCAATGTTTTGACTTGAACACATTCGAATCTCCATTTGTTCTTGTAGATGCAGTCAGGTTGAAGTTTAAAGCCACACTTAGTTTTGAAGCTTCGCCCGCATCCATCGCATATGAGTGTCGTAGTTGTGGTACTTGTGACAACTTGTAACTATTTTAAGGAAATGTTAGACTCGCCTAGGGCCTAATCATTCATTTCTGAAAAGAATTTAATCCGTGCAGTACACGTCGAACAGCATGTTCACTTTAGTATAGCACGAATTATTTTCCTAAATGAGTGTTCAAAACATAGCATATGGCGTAACAGTGATGTAATTAGTAAAGAAGTTGTCGGATAACTGAATCTTAACTATATACATAGCTAGGACTTCAAATTTACCTGCAAATGTTCACAAATATCCACCCGGAACTGATATACTGACACATTATTTATGATACACCAATAAACATGCAGGTCTTTGAGAAATTACCTGTTCCAAAAACCTATCACAGGACTCAGTCACTCTGTAAAGGCACAACTACCCGTACAGTCACAGCCTGGGACAGTAGCAACTACCCGTACAGTCACAGCCTGGGACAGTAGCAACTACCCGTACAGTCACAGCCTGAGACAGTAGCAACTACCAGTACAGTCACAGCCTGGGATAGTAGCAACTACCCGTACAGTCAAAGCCTGGGACCGTAGCAACTACCCGTACAGTCACAGCCTGGGACAGTAGCAACTACCCGTACAGTCACAGCCTGGGACAGTAGCAACTACCCATACAGTCACAGCCTGGGACAGTAGCAACTACCCGTACAGTCACAGCCTGGGACAGTAGCAACTACCCGTACAGTCACAGCCTGGGACAGTAGCAACCACCTTTCAGCGTACAGTTTAGTTTCAGTCAAAACAAAGGCTTGAAACATTCACAATACATGCATTCGGCATGTATATAATAAAATCTGCCTGCACAGGAAAACACTGTATGAAAGAAACCATCTATATCACTGTATTCGACACATTTACAAGAAAGCTTCATCTGTAGACACACACACTTTAAGCCGGTTCTATTCAAAATAGTGTGTGTAATTTCCGTGAACGTGAAGCCTGGGTTGTCCCTGGAACACTGTACAGTGGAAAATGGGTTGTTGCAGAGGTACAACATCCGGTTTTCATGTACAGTCGAATACCCCCTGTAATATAGTATGACCAGAATTTATTGAGAATTTTGGGAATATATTTAATTGGATTTCTACTAAAAACAACCTTGACCAGCTATCAAGTGCTTGGTTTCATTCAAGGGAGACAAGTCCGTTAATCCTTTTTCATTAGTTTGTGAAGAGTTATCCCCCTTTGTTTACTTGCTAGCAGACGACATTTTCAGTGATCCTCAGTATGGATGATTTAGAGAAGAGGAAGTTGATTTTAGAGTATTATAACAAGGACATCAGATAAGCTAAAGTGAATTCAAGTGGAACAGGCATCCCTTTGTCCACTGTTTATCGTGTTTTGAAAAATATTGCAAATGGATATGGCATTGAGCACCAGGGAGGCGCAGGTAGGCCCAGAAAATAGACTGTCGGTGACAGGAGGCGGCTTGGTATTCTTGTTTCTAAAAACAAATGAAGGAGTTTAGAAAACTTAAGGCTGGATATGATTGATAGAGGAACTGTGTCTGTCTGTAAGGAGACAATTAGAACTGAGCTGCATGCAATGGGTTGACAGAAAAGTCGAGGAATTCCATCACCGATCATGAAACCTGAACAAAAGGAGCGAAAGTTGAACTGGTGCTTACAGCATAGAAATTTTAACTGGGACAATGTGATTTTCTCAGATGAAAGTTCTGTGTGGCTGTTTCCTAATACACTGAAATTCTTGACCAAACAAACTGAAAAACCATAATATCAGCGCCCAAAGTACAGTCCGAAATTTAACGTGTGGGGTGGCATATCTGTGTTAGGGGCAACGCCCCTCTGTGTATTTGAAGGGAATATGAACAGTGAGCGTACACAGATATTCTCGAGGGACATTTACTTCCATCTGCTCACGTGTTCTATGGAAACTTTTGGATTTCCCAGCAGGACAACGACCCAAAACATCGTTCAAAGCATTCACAGGCCTGGTTTCGGACCCAAAATATGATATTATTAGATTGGCCAAGCTATAGCCCCGACCTAAATCCAATAGAAAATATTTGGGGACTTATGAAGGAAAGTGTCAATAAGAAAAATCTGACAAATATTGCTGAAAGGAAAGAAGAGGTGGTCCGATATTGGGACAGCATGGACCACAACTTTCTAACTTCTTTGATCAGTAGTATGCCCCGCCGCATTGAAGCCTGCATTGCTGCCCATGGTGACTTGACAAAATACTAACTGTTCACCTGTCTTTGAATCTGGAGTTATGTTCTGCTAATATTTGTTATTTATTTTTTAATGTTTTTATGTATTTCGAGTGCTCGGGTTGTGTCAGCCCATTAGTCATGCGTCTTAATAAACATGGTTGATTGCTCGTATATATGAACCCGTAGTACCTGTAGGTAAATTGAATGACCCATATTATTGAAACGAAACAAAATGAATTTAACACGAGTTTATTTGAGTCAGTCTCTAAATTTTTGCATATTTTATGTAGGCACGTTTTGTTTGCATGTTTCACTTTGAAATGTTGTTGATTACGTTTGTAGTAATCTGACTATGCAAAACATAAATTATGCTAGCTTAAAGACATTTCATTTATCATATTTAACCCTTTTTATTAGAAATTTCAGGAAATTGCGTCACTACCGTTATGAAATTTGTAACGTCATTTTGAAAAGAAAATAATTCCAAAACTGATATCATTTAATGTACATACATATTGGAATATCTAGTGACGGTTCTTCCATGTTAGGTCAATATATATGTAGTTATTCTTAAACAATCTACAACATCAGTAGACTCAAATTAAAAAAAATAATAGAGTATTTCCTTAAATCTGCATAATATACTGAGTCAAAAAAGAAACTTCACATTCTTTCTTCAGGGCACTATAAAAGAACAAGAGATGGTTAGATGGTTAAATTGTTATTATTTCATTGCTGAGATCTGTGTGATGTACTCGATACACTGACAGTGCCATAATCAGTTCCATTAGGCTACACCGCCGTTCCAAAACATAGGTATACAGAATGTCAAGTCACAAGAATAAAAATGCGAAATTTCTCAGTTCAATATCGTGTATGGCCGCCCCGCGCATTCACCACTGCCAAACACCGTCTCCTCATCGACTGCCTGATGCTTGTGAACACGTGGTTGGGGATTCTGCGCCATTGCTCTTGCAAGGCAGCGCCAAGTTCCTGCAAATTCTGAGGTTGGTTCCTAAGACCACTGAGCCTTCTCCCAAGTGCATCCCAAACGTGCTCTATTGGATTAAGGTCAGGGGACCTCGATGGCCAGTCCATGACGTTGATTCCAGCGTTTTGAAGGAAATTTCGTGTCAACATCGCGGTATACGGCCGAGCATTATCATGCTGGAACTGTAGACCTGGGCCATGAGCCGCCATGAAAGGAACGAGTTCAGGAGTGAGCACCTGGTCGCCGTAAGCAGCAGCTGTGAGGTTTCCACGGATGACCAGAAGTCGGGAACAGTTGTTCCCACAGAAAGCACCCCACACCATGCAACTTCCGCCCCCGAATCTGTCGACTTCCTGTACACAACATTGGGCATACCGTTCACGACGTCGTCTCCAGACTCTATGCCTGCCGTCGGCGAATCTGAGGGTAAACCTGGATTCATCGCTTAAGACGACTCGATTCCAGTCTCTCTGGGTCCATCGGAGGTGACGTTGAGCCCACAGCAGACGTTGACGTTGATGAAACGGCGTCAATATTGGCCCACGATATGGACGTCGAGAATGGAGACTGGCAGCCCACAACCGATTTCGAATGGTCTGTGAGGACAGTCGACCTCTAAACATCTCAGCCCTGGTTCGTGTAACCGGCAGAAATCTGTCACGTAGGTCACGTAGGACGATTTGACGGTCTTCTGCTCGTGACGTCACACGTGGACGACCCGACCTTGGGCGATCAGAAGTGGTGCCAGTTTGTTGTAGACGACCTCGCAAGTCATACACAGTACGACGGCTGCATCCCAATGCTCTTGCGACGTCAATAACTGATCTTCCCGCTTGCAACATGCCAACGGCACGTTGGCATTTCACAATCGTGGCATTTCAAGTACCATTAGAACTGTGGTTTAAAAGTGTTTTTTCAATTCTTGAGGCCAATGCAAACACGTGCATATGAAGAAAACTTCGGTGCGAAGATGACGTGATCGACTGCAGGTGCAAAACCTGATTTGGCACTAACGTCATTTGCACGACGAATGGATGGGTTTGAGTGGGTTTTGCTAACGTTTTTCTAGAGTCGAAAGATAGGGATCCCATTTCGGATACATAGATGTATCATCAGAGAAAAATTATTCATTATTTTTTAAATTACATTTTGTGAAGTTTCTTTTTTGACTCAGTATATTTACCCTACCCCACTCCACCACCCCCTTTTCTAAGAACATATTCAAAACAATCGGTATGCAGAGTAGACGTATTGAATAATGTTTGACTATCATCTTGTATCTCGCACAAGAAAAGCGGACGAGGCTATTGTATCGATGGGAGCATGCCCCTAATCCGATCCGTTCCGTATGACTAGTGGCCGTATGAGAAATGGGCGTATGACTAATGGGATACAACCACTCGGGTCCGAGTCGAGTCTGACCCCTCGAGTACACGAGTCAAAGAAAATGAATTCGTTGAAGCCCAATTACAGTTGGATAAATAAATCTCAGCCGTGCAAAGCACAGCCTGCCTTACTGTGTTAGATGTGTAGTTGTTAAGGGGCGTCACGGTCGGGTATAGGGCAAATGCTGTTCGAACGCCCAGTAAAATAACTAAGAAAAAACAGAAGGCAGGAATGAATGACTTACCCGAACAGTCTTATGTCTACCACTTCTCTTCTGCGTGTGCTGTGAAGCGCTCAGTTTTTATATGGTTGTCAACAGTAGCGTGAATACCCATGACGTGAGCTCCTCATTAAATGTTTAAGCTACGTTGCATCATGTGGAAGTTTCCTAAAGGGGCATCCATCTACCAGAAACCGTTCAACTATGTGCATCTGGGTCTCGTGTCGTTATCAGTGACTAAATAGCTCGTGACCCACACAACTGCTACATGTTGCTCAATGATAAATCCACCTGACACTAATCAGCGTTCGAAATAGCTGCTTGCCCGACCATCCGGGACGGGTTATTTTCAACACGACCTGCCAGATTCTCAAATTCACCTGCCCGACGGTCGGGTTAAAATTTAGACATGTACATGAAGACATTTTGTGGGCAGGTAAGTTTTGGTCAGGGCTGGCAAGTTTTACAACTAACCAACCCTGTGGTCGGGCTGAAATTTTTGGAGTTTCATACACTGCACTAATCAAGTTTGCAGAGAGACGTAAATCGAACATGGCCTCTGAAGGAATAGCAAACAAAAGAGACTTCGACATATTCAGACAGATTCACCCAAGAATAGAGACGCACTCCGCATGGAAGCTATGTAAGCTGTACCCCCATATTACAGTTCACACTTCCATGTTCTACTGTGTGCCTCTGTGAGTGAGTGAGTGAGTGAGTGAGTGAGTTTTACGCCGCACTCAGCAATTTTCCAGCTATATGGCGGCGGTCAGTAAATAATCGACTCCTGACCAAACAATCCAGTAATCAACAGCATGAACATCGATCTGCACAACTGGGAACCGATGACATGTGTCAACCCAGTCAGCAAGCCTGACCACCAGATCCCGTTAGTCGCCTCTTACGACAAGCATGGGTTACTGAAGGCCAATATTCTAACCGGAACCTTCACGGGTCGTGTGCCTCTGTGAGGAGCTCAACATCAGATGTACTTATCTTTTTACTCACACATTGTGAAACTGACCTTCCTTAATTCCAAGTCAAGGCCATTCTCTCAACAGGGATGCAATGTCTATTCCCTATTCGCCTACCTGTTTTCTGTAGGCAAAAAGGGATGTAGGCGAAATGGGACTCAACCATCAGATATACTGTGCTGTAAGTGAGGACTGTTTTACGACAATGTGACTGTACATGCAGTAACAGGCTGTGACCTCACGATGACACTCCGCGACAATCTCTGGACAGAACTAGCCAGTATAGGAAGTCTGGAGTTTAGTGTGTATCTGCACAATATATCAGATCTGGACATTAAATGCACACTCCCAGCTGCTGGGAGTACAGCCCTTCTGACACTCTGGGTAATGCAGAAGGCTGCAGTGTTGGGGAGTCTACATATTCTCCGGAAAGTTCTACTAGGCAGTGTTTCCTGGGAGAAGTCCCATTCGCTGTCTGGGCTGCTTGTAGAGGGTGCGAGGGTCCTGAGCTGGTGATGAGCCTTACCAGCCTGACTGTGCCAGGATCACCCAAACCCTCTCTTCTGCATTTTCATCTTAATCTGTAAAACATACTTTATTTGTAAATACCCACTGTGGAGATGCTCAGTGGCGCTGTGGCAATATTGAGGAAGGCGATGGTTCATATGTGTATTACAGAAAGGCAACAGTGAACAGAGAGGTATTTAGCTGAGATTGAAAAGTTTCGATGAAGTGTTCGTGATTTGTTTTGGAGGAGAGTTCCACAGTGGAGGGCTGGCAAAGGTGAAGGCTGGGTCAGACAGTTGGTTTGGAGATCTGTGTTGGGTGAGGAGACAGTCAGAGGAGGACTGGGGATTTCGTTGGGGTACATACACGGAGACGAGTAGTTTGAGATAGTCGGGAAAGTTATTGTTGTAGAGGCAGTCCAGTCTAAGTAAACCTAGGCTCAATATTATTCGTTACACTGCTATACTGAGTCTAACAAAACCTAGTAGAAGGTCGCGTTAGCTAACCTTTAGGACTGACCAATCAGAATACAGCTTACCAAATCGCGAAAGTTAACATTCGCACATACCGTTTGAACCTTTACCTCAAAAACTCGAACGATTCCGAATGCTATTTTCCGCACGATCGCTTCCGAGTGATACACGCAATGAGTAAACAGTCGCTAAAAATAGCGTTTTTGTCAATATTCAAGGATGTCACCTTGCGAAAATATAAGCAAATAGTAACCATGTCATCAGAAACCCATAAGCGTCATTCGTGACCAACTCGTGTTATACCAGGACAAGACGAATAGCGTCTTCTTGGAGGTTACGGAAAGAGGCGAGTGATGACGAATGGAGGTTATGGAAAGAGGCGAGTGGTGACGAATGCCATAAGCGTATATACTGCAGGTCAAATATCTCTGTTTTGTGCGGATTTTTGTTTGTTGATAGATCAGTGTCAGCGATCAGGGAAGAAAAATCCCAAAACCGTTTTGTAAATCCCGCCGAACCCTAACAAGTAGTCGGACTGGGTGAATCCGTTCGGCAGTCTCCCGTTTGATTGGGCGGTCATAGGTCGCTGAAAGGTTAGCTGACGCGACCTTCTACTAGGTTTTGTTAGACTCAGTATAGCAGTGTAACGAATAATACTGAGCCTAAGTTTACTTAGACTGAAAGGCAGTCATGAGTCAGAAATTCTTGCAGAGATGGGGAGCCCGTGTAGAGACTGTAGTACTGGGTGATATGGTCATGACGAGGAGTGTGGGTGATACATCTGGCAGCGGAATTTTGGATATTAAAAATATTTTTCGAACCGAAACGAGGGAAGCACGTTGCCAACATTTGCTAACTTCGCTCGCATATAGAAAAACTGGTAATTTTTCTCTCTGCTGCGCAACCCAATTGCTCATGCTGTTGATCACTGGATTGTCTGGTCCAAACTCAATTAATTACAGACCGCTGTCATATAGCTTGAATATTAAGAACAATGCCATTTAGAAAGTGGTCAAATACAACATATGTATACCGCTCAGCCACACGATGGAAGCCGCGGTGGTTGGGCGTGTTGGGCGGCTGACTTTGTGTGCTGCCGACTAGGTGCCTGACTCTGAGGGTGTGGGTTCGAATCCTGGATGGGACTCAATAAAAGTACTAGAATCTGTACTTTAGGGAGAAAGTGGAATCCCAATATAACATATGTTACAGCTGGAATATTGCTGAGTGCGGCGTAAAACTAAACTCACTCACATTATACATTAGAAAACACTTGTATGAATGTCAACGTCTTTATTTAGAATACACTGTTGAAGTTCGCCAAATAACATCGACTATGTATCAAAGCTTAGTTTGCATCAAATATTAACTTGCAGATTGGACAGTTGGATGTGTTGTTTTGTATAGTTCAACATCATGGTAGATCAAATGAAAGTGTTTGAAACATCAGGAAACATGTTTTTACTATTTAACATCAAATTCAAGGTTTGAAATATACTATGTATTAGAAACTGTGATCGTGGGCCACATGGATGTTTATTTGCGACCTGCAACCAGTTGACATCGTCAGTTTCTTATCTAATTGTTTTCGTCTCCTTCACAATTTGGCTCCTTGCACCCGCTGGTGAAGTAGCCTACGGCTGCCCCGCCTGCGGCCATTGCTACCTTCGTTCCTACAGCTACACCAGCAGCCCCTGTGACAAGACAAAAGTATTTCATAATGCAAGATAATGGCTGACAACATATATTTGATTTACCAAGGTCGAATAAAAATACAAGAATGTTATTAATGATTATGTGATTAATAAACTAGGAGAAGCTCCAAATGTACCTGCAGACTGTGCTACTGCAACGAGCCCCGCGCCCACTCCTGTCGTCGCAGCTGTAGACATCGCACCCGCTGCCAGGGAGCCTGCTGTAATCCCTGTTCCTGTGAACCCCATTCCTGCGAGCCCGGCCCCCAGAACAACTGGACCCAGTACCGCACCTCCTACAGCTCCAACCACAACAGCGGGGCCCACGCACCACGGGTCATCCCAGAAACTCTTCTCCTTGTCCTCTTGAATAAATATTTCATGCATTAGGATTCTTATTCTTCCAAATTGTTATTCGGGGCTAGGGAGTAAGTCAAGATGACAAAACTGACGACCTCGATCTTACACTTCAGCCACAAACATGTGAGAACATTCTAGTTCTGGGAGTGTTAGTTCACATTGTCTGTATTCACTGTGTTCACATTAGTTTAAAAATGGAATAATCATTACACATGCCACATGTTTATTTATAGTTTGTCGTCAGACTGACAAACGGTGACGGTTAAGTCCACGTTTCATCAAACGTGCTCCCCTGACCTTGATCTTATAGGTAACCGTAACATAAGGCGATAGAAATCTCATCTTGAGGATAATGTTCATTAAGAGGCTTGTACACCTTTAACATATTCCATTTATATGACAGATATTTTGCCATTAAACGCGCTCGGTTGAGAACACCATTTGCGGCCACCCTGGTCAAATTTGAGCAAATACATTCTGCATTCCCATTGTATCTGAGAGAAGCTGAAGTACCGTCAGTACAGCCGAACATTGTCGTGTGAAGAAGCTGAAGTACCGTCAGTACAGCTGAATATTGTCATGTGAAGCAGCTGAAGTACCGTCAGTACAGCTGAACATTGTCGTGTGAAGAAGCTGAAGTACCGTCAGTACAGCCGAACATTGTCGTGGTAGGAAGCTGAAGTACCGACAGTACAAGCAAACCTTGTCGTGTGAAGAAGCTGAAGTACCGTCAGTACAGTCGAACATTGTCGTGTGAAGAAGCTGAAGTACCGTCAGTACAGCTGAACATTGTCGAATGAAGAAGCTTAAGTACCGTCAGTACAGTCGAACATTGTCGTGTGAAGAACCTAAAGTACCGTCAGTACAGCCGAACATTGTCGTGTGAAGAAGCTGAAGTACCGTCCGTACAAGCAAACATTGTCGTGTGAAGAAGCTGAAGTACCGTCAGTACAGTCGAACATTGTCGTGTGAAGAAACTAAAGTTTCGTCAGTACAGCCGAAAATTGTCGAATGAAGAAGCTGAAGTACCGTCAGTACAGTTGAACATTGTCGTGTGAAGAAGCTGAAGTACCGTCAGTACAGCCGAACATTGTCGTGTGAAGAAGCTGAAGTACCATCAGTACAGCCGGACATTGTCGTGTGAAGAAGCTGAAGTACCGTCAGTACAGCCGAAACATTGTCGTGTGAAGAAGCTGCTTCCTAAGGGAACATGACAGGTGGTTGTGAGGGTCAACTTACCTGTGCCACGGACGCCCAGACAGCTGATGAGGAGCAGAAAACATACGACGTCCGTTCGCAACATGTTGTTACAAGTGATTGTAAATAGTCTGTGGATGAAAGACAGTTGTAAACAATACTGTAATGTGTAAATAGGTGAATAATGCCAAAAAAATGTCCGTTCGCTTAATTCGATGTGAAGAGTTGCGTCCGTTTGGTGAAACCCTAATGACCACATCTGAACATTGAAAGAAGACTTTCACCAGACCACCGAAGATGTCCAGAAATTGCGTGCTGAAAAAGATTATGCATGGACTTGGGAGGGTGACAAAATTCAACGAATGTTCAATGAAGAGACAATAAATTCACTAAATCAAATTCGCGTAGCTATTGAAAATCAACATATTGACGACTGTGAAACGTTCATCACTTCACAGATTACGAGGCTTCAGAAACGAAAAAAAAAAATGATACAAAACCAAGATTTGTCAGAGAGTGGTAAGGAGACAGTTCGGAACTATTAATTTCCATTGAAATTCTCCCGACCCTCCCATACCGTCATCTTGCTATTGCCCGCCGCGTAATAACATACTCTGGAATCGTGTTCCTCAACGAATGCAAACAGGAACTAATGGAGGATTTACTGTATGCATGTTATTTAATTCACATATCCATGGACACTTTCAATAACGCTCTCACGTTAACGGTGCAAATGGCTCTCGAAAATAATGAAAAAAAATTCACGTTGTATTTGAGTGAAATCACTTATTTTGCCAAGGTAACATATTGGGCTGCTTAAATCTAACGGGAATTCAACAAGAATTGAAAACTTTTGAAAATATAACAAGTTAACAAGATAGGTACACTCTTAGAGAATCCTAACACTGAAATGGTCGTTATAACAAGGGATAACCACCTAAACCGATTAAAACACACACCTAGAAAGCAGTCATGGCCCGTATTACCAAGCTTTGGAGTACACGTTTCCTTAACATTGTAACTGTGTTCTTGCTTGATAGACTAACTAATCCCCAGCAAGTACAGTGCAGGATAAAACATACTGAACTTACAAACATTGTCCAAACTGTGTGAAAGCAAACTTTAGGAAAGCAGGATACACATTAAACAAAATACCATGAAGTGACAAATACTTCAAATCCTCTGAAAGTTCAATCACAAACCATAAGTGTGTCGTGTATTTAAGGAGGAAACATGGTTTTCCAACCACTAAATATAAACCACTATATAAGTAACGAACATTTCAGACAACGCCATCTCTTCAGAAACACTGTCTTGTCCTCAGATGGACTTAAACTGGGCAGATTTCAAGATACTGAAACTGAAAACAATCATATAACGATTCAATAAGCATGCCTGGGATCGATTATTTCCCCACCTTTAACAAATGCAACATTTTAAATATGAGAATATAAAGACTTTCTCCACATATTTGGAATCAGATAAATGTCTATTTCAAGCGGCTCCCCGACTGAAGCTCACCAGAGACCATATAATATCTATATTATCAGTGAGCTGTTTATCAGAGCACGCTGTACGACAGAGCACGCTGCACGACATGTTTGCAAGGATTAGAAGGAGCGCAGTGTTGCAATATACAAGTGGTTAGATATATCAAATAATACTGATTAATATCTATGTATCGAGTTGAATGAATTTGTCTCAAAATTCTGGACTGGTTATTGTACTAAGTTACGCAATAGGACGGAACCCAGTCAGCAGGAAACGAGACTGTTGTGTAATCAGTGTTTTGACTTGAACACATTCGAATCTCCATTTGTTCTTGTAGATGCGGTCAGGTTGAAGCTTAAAGCCACACTTAGTTTTGAAGCTTCGCCCGCATCCATCGCATATGAGTGTCGTAGTTGTGGTACTTGTGACAACTTGTAACGATTTAAAGGAAAGGTTAGACTCGCCTAGGGCCTAAACATTCATTTCTGAAATGAATTTAATCCGTGCAGTACACGTCGAACTGCATGTTCACTTTAGTATAGCACGATTTATTTTCCTAAATGAGTGTTCAAAACATAGCATATGGCGTAACAGTGATGTAATTAGTAAAGAAGTTGTCGGATAACTGAATCTTAACTATGTACATAGCTAGGACTTCAAATTTACCTGCAAATGTTCACAAATATCCACCCGGAACTGATATACTGAAACATTATTTATGATACACCAAATAAACATGCAAGTCTTTGATAAATTACCTTTTCCGAATACCTATCACAGGACTCAGTCACTCTGTAAAGGCACAACTACCCGTACAGTCACAGCCTGGGACAGTAGCAACTACCCTTACAGTCACAGCCTGGAACATTAGCAACTACCCGTACAGTCACAGCCTAGGACAGTAGCAACTACCCGTACAGTCACAGCCTGGGACAGTAGCAACTACCCGTACAGTCACAGCCTGGGACAGTAGCAACTACCCGTACAGTCACAGCCTAGGACAGTAGCAACTACCATACAGTACAGTCACAGCCTGGGACAGTAGCAACTACCCGTACAGTCACAGCCTGGGACAGTAGCAACTACCCGTACAGTCACAGCCTGGGACAGTAGCAACTACCCGTACAGTCACAGCCTGGGACAGTAGCAACTACCCGTACAGTCACAGCCTAGGACAGTAGCAACTACCCGTACAGTCACAGCCTCGGACAGTAGCAACTACCCTTACAGTCACAGCCTGGAACATTAGCAACTACCCGTACAGTCACAGCCTGGGACAGTAGCAACTACCCGTACAGTCACAGCCTGGGACAGTAGCAACTACCCGTACAGTCACAGCCTGGGACAGTAGCAACTACCCGTACAGTCACAGCTTTGAACATTAGCAACTACCCGTACAGTCACAGCCTGGGACAGTAGCAACTACCCTTACAGTCACAGCCTCGGACAGTAGCAACTACCGTACAGTCACAGCCTTGGACAGTAGCAACTACCCGTACAGTCACAGTATGAGACAGTAGCAACTACCGTACAGTCACAGCCTGGGACAGTAGCAACTACCCGTACAGTCACAGTCTGGGACAGTAGCAACTACCCATACAGTCACAGCCTGGGACAGTAGCAACTACCAGTACAGTCACAGCCTGGGACAGTAGCAACTACCCGTACAGTCACAGCCTGGGACAGTAGCAACCACCCTTCAGGGTACAGTTTAGTTTCAGTCAAAACAAAGGCTTGAAACATTCACAATACATGCATTCGGCATGTATATAATAAAACCTGCATGCACAGGAAAACTCTGTATGAAAGAAACCATCTATATCACTGTATTCGACACATTTACAAGAAAGCTTCATCTGTCGACACACACACTTTAAGCCGGTTCTATTCAAAATATTGTCTGTAATTACCGTGAACGTGAAGGCTGGGTTGTCCCTGGAACACTGTACAGTGGAAAATGGGTTGTTGCAGAGGTACAACATCCGGTTTTCATGTACAGTCGAATACCCCCTGTGATATAGTATGACCAGAATTTATTGAGAATTTTAGGAATATATTTAATTGGATTTCTAGTATAAACAACCTTGACCAGCTATCAAGTGCTTGGTTTCATTCAAGAGAGACAAGTCCGTTAATCCTTTTTCATTAGTTTGTGAAGAGTTATCCCCCTTTGTTTACTTGCTAGCAGACGACATTTTCAGTGATCCTCAGTATGGATGATTTAGAGAAGAGGAAGTTGATTTTAGAGTATTATAACAAGGACATCAGATAAGCTAAAGTGAATTCAAGTAGAACAGGCATCCCTTTGTCCACTGTTTATCGTGTTTTGAAAAATATTGCAAATGGATATGGCACTGAGCACCAGGGAGGCGCAGGTAGGCCCAGAAAATAGACTGTTGGTGACAGGAGGCGGCTTGGTATTCTTGTTTCTAAAAACTAATGAAGGAGTTTAGAAAACTTAAGGCTGGATATGATTGATAGAGGAACTGTGTCTGTCTGTAAGGAGACAATTAGAACTGAGCTGCATGCAATGGGTTGACAGAAAAGTCGAGGAATTCCATCACCGATCATGAAACCTGAACAAAAGGAGCGAAAGTTGAACTGGTGCTTACAGCATAGAAATTTTAACTGGGACAATGTGATTTTCTCAGATGAAAGTTCTGCGTGGCTGTTTCCTAATACACTGAAATTCTGGACCAAACAAACTGAAAAACCTTAATATCAGCGCCCAAAGTACAGTCCGAAATTTAACGTGTGGGGTGGCATATCTGTGTTAGGGGCAACGCCCCTCTGTGTATTTGAAGGGAATATGAACAGTGAGCGTACACAGATATTCTCGAGGGACATTTACTTCCATCTGCTCACGTGTTCTATGGAAACTTTTGGATTTCCCAGCAGGACAACGACCCAAAAGATCGTTCAAAGCATTCACAGGCCTGGTTTCGGACCCAAAATATGACATTATTAGATTGGCCAAGCTATAGCCCTGACCTAAATCTAATAGAAAATGTTTGGGAAATGTTGAAGGAAAGTGTCAATAAGAAAAATCTGACAAATATTGCTGAAATGAAAGAAGAGGTGGTCCGATATTAGGACAGCATGGACCACGACTTTCTAACTTCTTTGATCAGTAGTATGCCCCGCCGCATTGAAGCCTGCATTGCTGCCCATGGTGACTTGACAAAATACTTAACTGTTCACCTGTCTTTGAATCTGGAGTTATGTTCTGCTAATATTTTTTTTTTTTTTTTTAATGTTTTTATGTATTTCGAGTGCTCGGGTTGTGTCAGCCCATTAGTCATGCGTCTTAATAAACATGGTTGATTGCTCGTATATATGAACCCGTAGTACCTCTGTAGGTAAAGTGAATTATCCATATTCATGAAACGAAACAAAATGAATTTAACACGAGTTTATTTGAGTCAGTCTCCAAATTTGTGCATATTTCATGTAGGCATGTTTTGTTTGCTTGTTTCACTTTGAAATGTTGTTGATTACGTTTGTAGTATTCTGACTATGCAAAACATAAATTATGCTACCTAAAAGACATTTCATTTATCATATTTAACTCTTTTTATTAGAAATTTCAGGAAATTGCGTCACGACAGTTACGAAATTTGTAACGTCATTTTGAAAAGACAAAAAAATCCAAAACTGATATTATTCAATGTACATACATATTGGAATATCTAGTGATGATTCTTCCATCTTAGATCAATATATATGTAGTTATTCTTAAACAATCTACAACATCAGTAGACTCAAATTTAAAAAAACAATTAGAGCATTTCCTTAAATCTGCATGATATATTAATTCAAATCGGAAATGGAATTATATTTACCCTACCCCACCCCCAACCCCCTTTTCTGAGAACATATTCAAAACAATCGGTATGCAGAGTAGGCGTATTGCCTTATGTTTGACTATCACCTTGTATCTCGCACAAGAAAAGCGGACGAGTCTATTGTATCGTAGGGAGCATGCCCCTAATCCGGTCCGTTCCGTATGACTAGTGGCCGTATGAGAAATGGGCGTATGACTAATGGGATACAACCACTCGGGTCCGAGTCAAAGAGAATTCATTGAAGCCCTATTACAATTGCAGAAATAAATCTCAGCCGTGCAAAGCACAGCCTGCCTCACTGTGTTAGATGTGTAGTTGTTAAGGGGCGTCACGGTCGGGTATAGGGCAAATGCTGTTCGAACGCCCAGTAAAATAACTAAGAAAAACCAGAAGGCAGGAATGAATGACTTACCCGAACAGTCTTATGTCTACCACTTCTCTTCTGCATGTGCTGTGAAGCGCTCAGCTTCTATATGGTTGTCAACAGTAGCGTGAATATCCATGACGTGTCGTTATCAGTGACTAAATAGCTCGTGACCCACACAACTGCTACGTGTTGCACAATGATTTTATCCACCTGACACTATTCAGCGTTCGAAATAGCTGCTTGCCCGACAACCCGGGGCGGGTTATTTTCAACACGTACTGCTAGATTCTCAAATTCACCTGCCCGACGGTCGGGTTAAAATTTAGACATGTATATGAAGACATTTTGTGGGCAGGTAAGTTTTGGTCAGGGCTGGCAAGTTTTACAACTAACCAACCCTGTGGTCGGGCTGAAATTTTTGGAGTTTCATACACTGCACTAATCAAGTTTGCAGAGAGAGGTAAATCGAACATGGCCTCTGAAGGAATAGCAAACAAAAGAGACTTCGACATATTCAGACAGATTCACCCAAGGATAGAGACGCAATCCGCATGGAAGCTGTGTAAGCTGTACCCCCATATTACAGTGCACACTTCCATGTTCTACTGTGTGTCGCTGTGAGTGAGTGAGTGAGTGAGTTTTACGCCGCACTCAGCAATTTTCCAGCTATATGGCGGCGGTTTGTAAATAATCGACTCCTGAGCAGACAATCCAGTAATCAACAGCATGAACATCGATCTGCACAACTGGGAACCGATGACATGTGTCAACCCAGTCAGCGAGCCTGACCACCAGATCCCGTTAGTCGCCTCTTACGACAAGCATGGGTTACTGAAGGCCAATATTCTAACCGGAACCTTCACGGGTCGTGTGCCTCTGTGAGGAGCTCGACATCAGATGTACTTATCTTTTTACTCACACATTGTGAAATTGACCTTCCTTAATTCCAAGTCAAGGCCATTCTCTCAACAGGGATGCAATGTCTATTCCCTATTCGCCTACCTGTTTTCTGTAGGCAAAAAAGGGATGTAGGCGAAATGGGACTCAACCATCAGATATACTGTGCCGTGAGGACTGTTTTACGACAATGTGACTGTACATGCAGTAACAGGCTGTGACCTCACGATGACACTCCGCGACAATCTCTGGACAGAACTAGCCAGTATAGGAAGTTTGGAGTTTAGTGTGTATCTGCACAATAAATCAGATCTGGACATTCAATGCACACTCCCAGCTGCTGGGAGCACAGCTCTTCTGACACTCTGGGTAATGCAGAAGGCTGCAGCGTTGGGGAGTCTACATATTCTCCGGAAAGTTCAACTAGGCAGTGTTTCCTGGGAGAAGTCCCATTCGCTGTCTGGGCTGCTTGTAGAGGGTGCGATGGTCCTGAGCTGATGATGAGCCTTACCAGCCTGACTGTGCCAGGATCACCCAAACCTGCTCTTCTGCTTTTTCATCTTAATCTGTAAAACATACTTTATTTGTAAATGCCCACTGTGGAGGAGCTCAGTGGCGCTGTGGCAATATTGAGGAAGGAGATGGTTCATATGTGTATTACAGAAAGGCAACAGTGAACAGATGGGTATTTAGCTGAGATTGAAAAGTTTCGATGAAGTGTTCGTGATTTGTTTTGGAGGAGAGTTCCACAGTGGAGGGCTGGCAAAGGTGAAGGCTGGGTCAGACAGTTGGTTTGGAGATCTGTGTTGGGTGAGGAGACAGTCAGAGGAGGACTGGGGATTTCGTTGGGGTACATACACGGAGACGAGTAGTTTGAGATAGTCGGGAAAGTTATTGTTGTAGAGGCAGTCCAGTCTAAGTAAACCTAGGCTCAATATTATTCGTTACACTGCTATACTGAGTCTAACAAAACCTAGTAGAAGGTCGCGTTAGCTAACCTTTAGGACTGACCAATCAGAACACAGCTTACCAAATCGCGAAAGTTAACATTCGCACATACCGTTTGAACCTTTACCTCAAAAACTCGAACGATTCCGAATGCTATTTTCCGCACGATCGCTTCCGAGTGATACACGCAATGAGTAAACAGTCGCTGAAAATAGCATTTTTGTCAATATTCAAGGATGTCACCTTGCGAAAATATAAGCAAATAGTAACCATGTCATCAGAAACCCATAAGCGTCATTCGTGACCAACTCGTGTTATTCCAGGACAAGACGAATAGCGTCTTCTTGGAGGTTACGGAAAGAGGCGAGTGATGACGAATGGAGGTTATGGAAAGAGGCGAGTGGTGACGAATGCTATAAGCGTATATACTGCAGGTCAAATATCTCTGTTTTGTGCGGATTTGCGTTTGTTGATAGCTCAGTGTCAGCGATCAGGGAAGAAAAATCCTAAAACCGTTTTGTAAATCCCGCCGAACCCTAACAAGTAGTCGGACTGGGTGAATCCGTTCGGCAGTCTCGCGTTTGATTGGGCGGTCATAGGTCGCTGAAAGGTTAGCTGACGCGACCTTCTACTAGGTTTTGTTAGACTCAGTATAGCAGTGTAACGAATAATACTGAGCCTAAGTTTACTTAGACTGAAAGGCAGTCATGAGTCAGAAATTCCTGCAGAGATGGGGAGCCAGTGTAGAGACTGTAGTACGGGGGGTGATATGGTCATGACGAGGAGTGTGGGTGATACATCTGGCAGCGGAATTTTGGATATTAAAAATAGTTTTCGAACATAAACGAGGGAAGCACGTTGCCAACATTTGCTAACTTCGCTCGCATATAGAAAAACTGGTAATTTTTCTCTCTGTTGCGCAACCCAATTGCGTAGTTCGATGCTCATGCTGTTGATCACTGGATTGTCTGGTCCAAACTCAATTATTTACAGACCGCTGCCATATAGCTGGAATATTAAGAACAATGCCATTTAGAAAGTGGTCAAATACAACATATGTATACCGCTCAGCCACACGGTGGAAGCCGCGGTGGTTGGGCGTGTTGGGCGGCTGACTTTGTGTGCTGCCGACCAGGTGCCGGACTCTGAGGGTGTGGGATCGAATCCTGGATGGGACTCAATAAAAGTACTAGAATCTGTACTTTACGGAGAAAGTGGAATCCCAATATAACATATGTTACAGCTGGAATATTGCTGAGTGCGGCGTAACACTAAACCCACTCACATTATACATTAGAAAACACTTGTATGAATGTCAACGTCTTTATTTAGAATACACTGTTGAAGTTCGCCAAAAACATCGACTATGTATCAACGCTTATTTTGCATCAAATATTAACTTGCAGATTAGATTATAAGTTTTTACTATTTAACATCAAATTCAAGGTTTGAAATATACTATGTATTAGAAACTGTGATCTTGGGCCACATGGATGTTTAATTGCGACCTGCAACCAGTTGACGTCGTCAGTTTCTTATCTAATTCTTTTCGTCTCCTTTTTAACAATTTGGCTCCTTGCACCCGCTGGTGAAGTAGCCTACGGCTGCCCCGCCTGCGGCCATTGCTACCTTCGTTCCTACAGCTACACCAACAGCCCCTGTGACAAGACAAGAGTATTTCATAATGCAAGATAATGGCTGACAACATATATTTGATTTACCAAGGTCGAATAAAAATACAAGAATGTTATTAATGATTATGTGATTAATTAACTAGGAGAAGCTCCAAATGTACCTGCAGACTGTGCTACTGCAACGACCCCCGCGCCCACTCCCGTCGTCGCAGCTGTAGACATCGCAGTCGCTGCCAGGGAGCCTGCTGTAATCCCTGACGCTGTGAACCCCATTCCTGCAAGCCCGGCCCACAGAGCAACTGGACCCAGTACCGCCCCTGCTACAGCTCCACCCACAACAGCGGGGCCCCAGCACCACGGGTCATCCCAGAAACTCTTCTCCCTGTCCTCTTGAATTTCCAAATTGGTATTCGGGGCTAGGTAGAAAGTCAAGATGACAAAACTGACGACCTCGATCTTACATTTCAGCCACACACATGCCAGAACATTCTAGTTCTGGGAGTGTTAGTTTACATTGTCTGTATTAGTTTAAGAATGGAATAATCATTACACATGCCACATGTTTATTTATATTTTGTCATCAGACTGACAAACGGTGACGGTTAAGCCCACGTTTCATCAAAAGTCCTACCCTGACCTTGACCTTATAGGTGACAGTAACATAAGGCGATAGAAATCTCATCTTGAGGATAACGTTTATTAAGAGGCTGGTACACCTTTAATATATTCCATTTATATGACAGATATTTTGCCATTAAAAGCGCTCGGTTGAGAACACCATTTGCGGCAACCACGATCAAATTTGAACAAATACATTCTGCATTCCCATTTACATTTACTTTGTATATGAGAGAAGCTGAAGTACCGTCAGTACAGCCAAACATTGTCGTGTGAAGAAGCTGAAGTACCGTCAGTACAGCCGAACATTGTCGCGTGAAGAAGCTGAAGTACCGTCAGTACAGCCGAACATTGTCGCGTGAAGAAGCTGAAGTACCGTCAGTACAGCTGAACATTGTCGTGTGAAGAAGCTGAAGTACCGTCATTACAGCCAAACATTGTCGTGTGAAGAAGCTGAAGTCCCGTCATTACAGCCAAACATTGTCGTGTGAAGAAGCTGGAGTACCGTCATTACAGCCGAACCTTGTCGTGTGAAGAAGCTGAAGTACCGTCAGTACAGTCGAACATTGTCGTGTGAAGAAGCTGAAGTACCGTCAGTACAGTCGAACATTGTCGTGTGAAGAAGCTGAAGTACAATCAGTACAGCTGAACATCGTCTCGTGAAGAAGCTGAAGTACCGTCAGTACAGCAGAACATTGTCTTGTGAAGAAGCTGAAGTACCGTCAGTACAGCTGAAGATTGTCGTGAAGAAGCTGAAGTACCGTCAGTACAGCCGAACATTGTCGTGTGAAGAAGCTGAAGTACCGTCAGTACAGCCGAACATTGTCGCGTGAAGAAGCTGAAGTACCGTCAGTACAGCTGAACATTGTCGTGTGAAGAAGCTAAAGTACCGTCAGTACAAGCAAACATTGTCGTGTGAAGAAACTGAAGTACCGTCAGTACAAACGAACATTGTCGTGAAGAAGCTGCTTCCTAACGGAACATGACAGGTGGTTGTGAGGGTCCACTTACCTGTGCCACGGACGCCCAGACTGCTGATGAGGAGCAGATAACATACGACGCACGTTCGCAACATGTTGTTACAAGTGATTGTAAATAGTCTGTGGATGAAAGACAGTTGTAAACAATACTGTAATGTGTAAATAGGTGAATAATGCCCCAAAAATGTCCGTTTGCTTAATTCGATGTGAAGAGTTGCGTCCGTTTGGTGAAACCCTAATGACCACATCTGAACATTGAAAGAAGAATTTCACCAGACCACCAAAGATGTCCAGAAATTGCGTGCTGAAAAGGATTATGCATGGACTTGGGAGGGTGACAAAATTCAACGAATGTTCAATGAAGAGACAATAAATTCACTAAATCAAATTCGCGTAGCTATTGAAAATCAACATATTGACGACTGTGAAACGTTCATCACTTCACAGATTACGAGGCTTCAGAAACGAAAACAAAAATGATACAAAACTGAGATTTGTCGGAGAGTGGTTAGGAGACAGTTCGAAACTGTTAATTTCCATTGAAATTCTCCCGACCCTCCCATACCGTCATCTTGCTATTGCCCGCCGCATAATAACATACTCTGGAATCGTGTTCCTCAACGAATGCAAACAGGAACTAATGGAGGATTTACTGTATGCATGTTATTTAATTCACATATCCATGGACACTTTAAATAACGCTCTCACGTTAACGGTGCAAATGGCTCTCGAAAATATAGAAAAAAATATCACGTTGTATTTGAGTGAAATCACTTATTTTGCCAAGGTAACATATTGGGCTGCTTAAATCCAACGGGAATTCAACAAGAATTGAAAACTTTTGAAAATATAACAAGTTAACAAGATACGTACACTCTTAGAGAATCCTAACACTGAAATGGTCGTTAGAACAAGGGATAACCACCTAAACCGATTAAAACACACACCTAGAAAGCAGTCATGGCCCGTTTTACCAAGCTTTGGAGTACACGTTTCCTTAACATTGTAACTGTGTTCTTGCTTGATAGACTAACTAATCCCCAGGAAGTACAGTGCAGGATAAAACATACTGAACTTACAAACATTGTCCAAACTGTGTGAAAGCAAACTTTAGGAAAGCAGGATACACATTAAACAAAATACCATGAAGTGACAAATACTTCAAATCCTCTGAAAGTTCAATCACAAACCATATGTGTCGTGTATTAACGGAACCCAGTCAGCAGGAAACGAGACTGTTGTGTAATCCATGTTTTGACTTGAACACATTCGAATCTCCATTTGTTCTTGTAGATGCGGTCAGGTTGAAGCTTAAAGCCACACTTAGTTTTGAAGCTTCGCCCGCATCCATCGCATATGAGTGTCGTAGTTGTGGTACTTGTGACAACTTGTAACGATTTTAAGGAAAGGTTAGACTCGCCTAGGGCCTAAACATTCATTTCTGAAAAGAATTTAATCCGTGCAGTACACGTCGAACTGCATGTTCACTTTAGTATAGCACGATTTATTTTCCTAAATGAGTGTTCAAAACATAGCATATGGCGTAACAGTGATGTAATTAGTAAAGAAGTTGTCGGATAGCTGAATCTTAACTATGTACATAGCTAGGACTTCACATTTACCTGCAAATGTTCACAAATATCCACCCGGAACTGATATACTGAAACTTATTTATGATACACCAAATAAACATGCAAGTCTTTGAGAAATTACCTTTTCCGAATACCTATCACAGGACTCAGTCACTCTGTAAAGGCACAACTACCCGTACAGTCACAGCCTGGGACAGTAGCAACTACCCGTACAGTCACAGCCTGGGACAGTAGCAACTACCCGTACAGTCACAGCCTGGGACAGTAGCAACTACCCGTACAGTCACAGCCTGGGACCGTAGCAACCACCCGTACAGTCACAGCCTGGGACAGTAGCAACTACCCGTACAGTCAAAGCCTGGGACAGTAGCAACTACCCGTACAGTCAAAGCCTGGGACAGTAGCAACTACCCGTACAGTCACAGCCTGGGACAGTAGCAACTACCCGTACAGTCACAGCCTGGGACAGTAGCAACCACTCTTCAGCGTACAGTTTAGTTTCAGTCAAAACAAAGGCTTGAAACATTCACAATACATGCATTCGGCATGTATATAATAAAATCTGCCTGCACAGGAAAACACTGTATGAAAGAAACCATCTATATCACTGTATTCGACACTTTTACAAGAAAGCTTCATCTGTCGACACACACACTTTAAGCCGGTTCTATTCAAAATATTGTCTGTAATTACCGTGAACGTGAAGGCTGGGTTGTCCCTGGAACACTGTACAGTGGAAAATGGGTTGTTGCAGAGGTACAACATCCGGTTTTAATGTACAGTCGAATACCCCCTGTGCAGTGATATAGTATGACCAGAATTTATTGGGAATTTTAGGAATATATTTAATTGGATTTCTAGTATAAACAACCTTGACCAGCTATCAAGTACTTGGTTTCATTCAAGAGAGACAACTCCGTTAATCCTTTTTCATTAGTTGGTGAAGAGTTATCCCCCTTTGTTTACTTGCTAGCAGACGACATTTTCAGTGATCCTCAGTATGGATGATTTAGAGAAGAGGAAGTTGATTTTAGAGTATTATAACAAGGACATCAGATAAGCTAAAGTGAATTCAATTAGAACAGGCATCCCTTTGTCCACTGTTTATCGTGTTTTGAAAAATATTGCAAATGGATATGGCATTGAGCACCAGGGATGCGCAGGTAGGCCCAGAAAATAGACTGTCGGTGACAGGAGGCGGCTTGGTATTCTTGTTTCTAAAAACAAACGAAGGAGTTAAGAAAACTTAAGGCTGGATATGATTGATAGAGGAACTGTGGCTGTCTGTAAGGAGACAATTAGAACTGAGCTGCATGCAATGGGTTGGCAGAAAAGTCGAGGAATTCCATCACCGATCATGAAACCTGAAAGAAACAAGCGAAAGTTGAACTGGTGCTTACAGCATAGACATTTTAACTTGGACAATGTGATTTTCTCAGATGAAAGTTCTGTGTGTCTGTTTCCTAATACACTGAAATTCTGGACCAAACAAACTGAAAAACCATAATATCAGCGCCCAAAGTACAGTCCGAAATTTAACGTGTGGGGTGGCATATCTGTGTTAGGGGCAACGCCCCTCTGTGTATTTGAAGGGAATATGAACAGTGAGCGTACACAGATATTCTCGAGGGACATTTACTTCCATCTGCTCACGTGGTCTATGGAAACTTTTGGATTTCCCAGCAGGACAACGACCCAAATGATCGTCCAAAGCATTCACAGGCCTGGTTTCGGACCCAAAATATGACATTATTAGATTGGCCAAGCTATAGCCCTGACCTAAATCTAATAGAAAATGTTTGGGGACTTATGAAGGAAAGTGTCAATAAGAAAAATCTGACAAATATTGCTGAAATGAAAGAAGAGGTGGTCCGATATTAGGACAGCATGGACCACGACTTTCTTACTTCTTTGATCAGTAGTATGCCCCGCCGCATTGAAGCCTGCATTGCTGCCCATGGTGACTTGACAAAATACTAACTGTTCACCTGTCTTTGAATCTGGAGTTATGTTCTGCTGATATTTTTAATTTATTTTTAATGTTCTTATGTATTTCGATTGCTCGGGTTGTGTCAGCCCATTAGTCATGCGTCTGAATAAACATGGTTGATTGCTCGTATATATGAACCCGTAGTACCTCTGTAGGTACAGTGAATGATCCATATTCATGAAACGAAACAAAATGAATTGAACACGAGTTTATTTGAGTCAGTCTCCAAATTTGTGCATATTTCATGTAGGCATGTTTTGTTTGCTTGTTTCACTTTGAAATGTTGTTGATTACGTTTGTAGTAATCTGACTATGCAAAACATAAATTATGCTAGCTTAAAGACATTTCATTTATCATATTTAACCCTTTTTTATTAGAAAATTCAGGAAATTGCGTCACTACAGTTATGAAATTTGTAACGTCATTTTGAAAAGAAAAAAAATCATGAAAGGAACGAGTTCAGGAGTGAGCACCTGGTCGCGGTAAGCAGCAGCTGTGAGGTTTCCACGGATGACCAGAAGTCGGGAACGGTTGTTCCCACAGAAAGCACCCCACACCATGCAACTTCCGCCCCCCGAATCTGCCGACTTCCTGTACACAACATTGGGCATACCGTTCACGACGTCGTCTCCAGAATCTATGCCTGCCGTCGGCGAATCTGAGGGTAAACCTGGATTCATCGCTTAAGACGACTCGATTCCAGTCTCTCTCGGTCCATCGGAGGTGACGTTGGGCCCACAGCAGACGTTGACGTTGATGAAACGGCGTCAATATTGGCCCACGATATGGACGTCGAGAATGGAGACTGGCAGCCCACAACCGATTTCGAATGGTCTGTGAGGACAGTCGACCTCTAAACATCTCAGCCCTGGTTCGTGTAGCCGGCAGAAATCTGTCACGTAGGTGACGTAGGACGATTTGACGGTCTTCTGCTCGTGTCGTCACACGTGGACGACCCGACCTTGGGCGATCAGAAGTGGTGCCAGTTTGTTGTAGACGACCTCGCAAGTCATACACAGTACGACGGCTGCATCCCATTGCTCTTGCGACGTCAATAACTGATCTTCCCGCTTGCAACATGCCAACGGCACGTTCACGTTGCACATTTGACAATCGTGGCATTTCAAGTACCGTTATAACTGTGGTTTAAAAGTGTTTTTTCAATTCTTGAGGCCAGTACAAACACGTGCATATGAAGAAAACCTCGGTGCGAAGATCACGTGATCGACTGCACGTGCAAAACCTGATTTGGCACTAACGTCATTTGCACGACGAATGGATGGGTTTGAGTGGGTTTTGCTAACGTTTTTCTAGAGTCGAAAGATAGGGATCCCATTTCGGATACATAAATGTATCATCAGAGAAAAATTATTCATTATTTTTCAAATTACATTTTGTGAAGTTTCTTTTTTGACTCAGTATATTTACCCTACCCCACTCCACCACCCCCTTTTCTAAGAACATATTCAAAACAATCGGTATGCAGAGTAGACGTATTGAATAATGTTTGACTATCATCTTGTATCTCGCACAAGAAAAGCGGACGAGGCTATTGTATCGATGGGAGCATGCCCCTAATCCGATCCGTTCCGTATGACTAGTGGCCGTATGAGAAATGGGCGTATGACTAATGGGATACAACCACTCGGGTCCGAGTCGAGTCTGACCCCTCGAGTACACGAGTCAAAGAAAATGAATTCGTTGAAGCCCAATTACAGTTGGATAAATAAATCTCAGCCGTGCAAAGCACAGCCTGCCTCACTGTGTTAGACGTGTAGTTGTTAAGGGGCGTCACAGTCGGGTATAGGGCAAATGCTGTTCGAACGCCCAGTAAAATAACTAAGAAAAACCAGAAGGCAGGAATGAATGACTTACCCGAACAGTCTTATGTCTACCACTTCTCTTCTGCGTGTGCTGTGAAGCGCTCAGTTTTTATATGGTTGTCAACAGTAGCGGGAATACCCATGACGTGAGCTCCTCATTAAATGTTTAAGCTACGTTGCATCATGTGGCAGTTTCCTAAAGGGGCATCCATCTACCAGAAACCGTTCAACTATGAGCATCTGGGTCTCGTGTCGTTACCAGTGACTAAATAGCTCGTGACCCACACAACTGCTCCGTGTAGCACAATGATTTTATCCACCTGACACTAATCAGCGTTCGAAATAGCTGCTTGTCCGACCACCCGGGACGGGTTATTTTCAACACGACCTGCCAGATTCTCAAATTCACCTGCCCGACGGTCGGGTTAAAATTTAGACATGTACATGAAGACATTTTGTGGGCAGGTAAGTTTTGGTCAGGGCTGGCAAGTTTTACAACTAACCAACCCTGTGGTCGGGCTGAAATTTTTGGAGTTTCATACACTGCACTAATCAAGTTTGCAGAGAGACGTAAATCGAACATGGCCTCTGATGGAATAGCAAACAAAAGAGACTTCGACATATTCAGACAGATTCACCCAAGAATAGAGACGCACTCCGCATGGAAGCTGTGTAAGCTGTACCCCCATATTACAGTGCACACTTCCATGTTCTACTGTGTGTCTCTGTCAGTGAGTGAGTGAGTTTTACGCCGCACTCAGCAATTTTCCAGCTATATGGCGGCGGTCAGTAAATAATCGACTCCTGACCAGACAATCCAGTAATCAACAGCATGAACATCGATCTGCACAACTGGGAACCGATGACATGTGTCAACCCAGTCAGCGAGCCTGACCACCCGATCCCGTTAGTCGCCTCTTACGACAAGCATGGGTTACTGAAGGCCAATATTCTAACCGGAACCTTCACGGGTCGTGTGCCTCTGTGAGGAGCTCGACATCAGATGTACTTATCTTTTTACTCACACATTGTGAAACTGACCTTCCTTAATTCCAAGTCAAGGCCATTCTCTCAACAGGGATGCAATGTCTATTCCCTATTCGCCTACCTGTTTTCTGTAGGCAAAAAAGGATGTAGGCGAAATGGGACTCAACCATCAGATATACTGTGCCATAAGTGAGGACTGTTTTACGACAATGTAACTGTACATGCAGTAACAGGCTGTGACCTCACGATGACACTCCGCGACAATCTCTGGAAAGAACTAGCCAGTATAGGAAGTCTGGAGTTTAGTGTGTATCTGCACAATATATCAGATCTGGACATTAAATGCATACTCCCAGCTGCTGGGAGTACAGCCCTTCTGACACTCTGGGTAATGCAGAAGGCTGCAGTGTTGGGGAGTCTACATATTCTCCGGAAAGTTCTACTAGGCAGTGTTTCCTGGGAGAAGTCCCATTCGCTGTCTGGGCTGCTTGTAGAGGGTGCGAGGGTCCTGAGCTGGTGATGAGCCTTACCAGTCTGACTGTGCCAGGATCACCCAAACCCTCTCTTCTGCATTTTCATCTTAATCTGTAAAACATACTTTATTTATAAATACCCACTGTGGAGATGCTCAGTGGCGCTGTGGCAATATTGAGGAAGGAGATGGTTCATATGTGTATTACAGAAAGGCAACAGTGAACAGATGGGTATTTAGCTGAGATTGAAAAGTTTTGATGAAGTGCTCGCGATTTCCTTTGGATGAGAGTTCCACAGTGGAGGGCTGGCAAAGGTGAAGGCTGGGTCAGACAGTTGGTTTGGAGATATGTGTTGGGTGAGGAGAGAGTCAGAGGAGGACTGGGGATTTCGTTGGGGTACATACACGAAGACGAGTAGTTTGAGATAGTCGGGAAAGTTATTGTTGTAGAGGCAGTCCAGTCTAAGTAAACCTCGGCTCAATATTATTCGTTACACTGCTATACTGAGTCTAACAAAACCTAGTAGAAGGTCGCGTTAGCTAACCTTTAGGACTGACCAATCAGAATACAGCTTACCAAATCGCGAAAGTTAACATTCGCACATACCGTTTGAACCTTTACCTAAAATACTCGAACGATTCCGAATTGCTATTTTCCACACGATCGCTTCCGAGTGATACACGCAGTGAGTAAACAGTCACTAAAAATAGCGTGTTTGTCAATATTCAAGGATGTCATCTTGCTAAAATATAAGCAAATAGTAACCATGTCATCAGAAACCCATAAGCGTCATTCGTGACCAACTCGTGTTATTCCAGGACAAGCCGAATAGCGTCTTCTTGGAGGTTACGGAAAGAGGCGAGTGATGACGAATGGAGGTTATGGAAAGAGGCGAGTGGTGACGAATGCCATAAGCGTATATACTGCAGGTCAAATATCTCTGTTTTGTGCGGATTTTTGTTTGTTGATGGATCAGTGTCAGCGATCAGGGGAAGAAAAATCCCAAAACCGTTTTGTAAGTTTACTTAGACTAAAAGGTAGTCATGAGTCAGAAATTCTTGCAGAGATGGGGAGCCCGTGTAGAGACTGTAGTACTGGGTGATATGGTCATGACGAGGAGTGTGGGTGATACATCTGGCAGCGGAATTTTGGATATTAAAAATATTTTTCGAACCGAAACGAGGGAAGCACGTTGCCAACATTTGCTAACTTCGCTCGCATATAGAAAAACTGGTAATTTTTCCTCTCTGCTGCGCAACCCAATTGCTCATGCTGTTGATCACTGGATTGTCTGGTCCAAACTCAATTAATTACAGACCGCTGTCATATAGCTTGAATATTAAGAACAATGCCATTTAGAAAGTGGTCAAATACAACATATGTATACCGCTCAGCCACACGGTGGAAGCCGCGGTGGTTGGGCGTGTTGGGCGGCTGACTTTGTGTGCTGCCGACTAGGTGCCTGACTCTGAGGGTGTGGGATCGAATCCTGGATGGGACTCAATAAAAGTACTAGAATCTGTACTTTAGGGAGAAAGTGGAATCCCAATATAACATATGTTACAGCTGGAATATTGCTGAGCGGCGGCGTCAAACTAAACTTACTCACATTATACATTAGAAAACACTTGTATGAATGTCAACGTCTTTATTTAGAATACACTGTTGAAGTTCGCCAAAAAACATCGATTATGTATCAAAGCTTATTTTGCATCAAATATTAACTTGCAGATTGGACAGTAGGATGTGTTGTTTTGTGTAGTTCAACATCATGGTAGATCAAATGAAAATGTTTGAAACATCAGGACAAAAAGGTTTGAAATATACTATGTATTAGAAACTGTGATCGTGGGTCACATGGATGTTTATTTGCGACCTGTAACCAGTTGACATCGTCAGTTTCTTATCTAATTGTTTTCGTCTCCTTCACGATTTGGCTCCTTGCACCCGCTGGTGAAGTAGCCTACGGCTGCCCCGCCTGCGGCCATTGCTACCTTCGTTCCTACAGCTACACCAGCAGCCCCTGTGACAAGACAAAAGTATTTCATAATGCAAGATAATGGCTGACAACATATATTTGATTTACCAAGGTCGAATAAAAATGTAAGAATGTTATTAATGATTATGTGATTAATTAACTAGGAGAAGCTCCAAATGTACCTGCAGACTGTGCTGCTGCAAGGACCCCCGCTCCCACTCCCGTCGTCGCAGCTGTAGACATCGCACCCGCTGCCATGAGCCTGCTGTAATCCCTGTTCCTGTGAACCCTATTCCTGCTAGCCCGACCCCAAGGGCCCATGGAGCAAATACCGCACCTACTACTGCTCCACCAGCAACAGCGGGGACCCAGCACCACGGGCTATCCAAGAAACTCTTCTCCTTGTCCTCTTGAATAAATATTTCATGCATTAGGATTCTTATTCTTCCAAATTGGTATTCGGGGCTAGGTAGAAGGTCAAGATGACAAAACTGACGACCTCGATCTTACATTTCAGCCACACACGCCAGTTCTGGGAGTGTTAGTTCACATTGTCTGTATTCACTGTGTTCACATTAGTTTAAGAATGGAATAATCATTACACATGCCACATGTTTATTTATAGTTTGTCGTCAGACTGACAAACGGTGACGGTTAAGCCCACGTTTAATCAAACGTGCTCCCCTGACCTTGACCTTATAGGTAACCGTAACATAAGGCGATAGAAATCTCATCTTGAGGATAACGTTTATTAAGAGGCTGGTACACCTTTAACATATTCCATTTATATGACAGATATTTTGCCATTAAACTCGCTCGGTTGAGAACACCATTTGCGGCAACCATGGTCAAATTTGAGCAAATACATTCTGCATTCCCATTTACACCCCGACTTTGTATCTGAGAGAAGCTGAAGTACCGTCAGTACAGCCAAACATTGTCGTATGAAGAAGCTGAAGTACCGTCAGTACAGTCAAATATTGTCGTATGAAGAAGCTGAAGTACCGTCAGTACAGCCGAACATTGTCGTATGAAAAGCTGAAGTACCGTCAGTACAGCAGAACATTGTCGTGGGAAGAAAATAAAGTACCGTCAGTACAGCCGAACATTGTCGTGTGAAGAAGCTGAAGTCCCGTCAGTACAGCCGAACATTGTCGTGTGAAGAAGCTGAAGTACCGTCAGTACAGCCGAACATTGTCGTGTGAAGAAGCTGAAGTCCCGTCAGTACAGCCGAACATTGTCGTGTGAAGAAGCTGAAGTTCCGTCAGTACAGCCGAACATTGTCGTGTGAAGAAGCTGAAGTCCCGTCAGTACAGCCGAACATTGTCGTGTGAAGAAGCTGAAGTTCCGTCAGTACAGCCGAACATTGTCGTGTGAAGAAGCTGAAGTCCCGTCAGTACAGCCGAACATTGTCGTGTGAAGAAGCTGAAGTTCCGTCAGTACAGCCGAACATTGTCGTGTGAAGAAGCTGAAGTACCGTCAGTACAGCCGAACATTGTCGTGTGAAGAAGCTGAAGTACCGTCAGTACAGCCGAACATTGTCGTATGAAAAGCTGAAGTACCGTCAGTACAGCAGAACATTGTCGTGGGAAGAAAATAAAGTACCGTCAGTACAGCCGAACATTGTCGTGTGAAGAAGCTGAAGTCCCGTCAGTACAGCCGAATATTGTCGTGTGAAGAAGCTGAAGTCCCGTCAGTACAGTCGAACATTGTCGTGTGAAGAAGCTGAAGTGCCGTCAGTACAGCCGAACATTGTCGTGTGAAGAAGCTGAAGTTCCGTCAGTACAGTTGAACGTTGTCGTGTGAAGAAGCTAAAGTACCGTCAGTACAGCCGAATATTGTCGTGTGAAGAAGCTGAAGTACCGTCAGTACAGCCGAACATTGTCGTGTGAAGAAGCTGAAGTACCGTCAGTACAGCCGAACATTGTCGTGTGAAGAAGCTAAAGTACCGTCAGTACAGCCGAATATTGTCGTGTGAAGAAGCTGAAGTACCGTCAGTACAGCCGAATATTGTCGTGTGAAGAAGCTGAAGTACCGTCAGTACAGCCGAATATTGTCGTGTGAAGAAGCTGAAGTACCGTCAGTACAGCTGAATATTGTCGTGTGAAGAAGCTGAAGTACCGTCAGTACAGCCGAATATTGTCGTGTGAAGAAACTGAAGTGCCGTCAATACAGCCGAATATTGTCGTGTGAAGAAGCTGAAGTACCGTCAGTACAGCCGAACATTGTCCTGTGAAGAAGCTGAAGTACCGTCAGTACAGCCGAACATTGTCGTGTGAAGAAGCTGAAGTACCGTCAGTACAGCCGAACATTGTCGTGTGAAGAAGCTGAAGTACCGTCAGTACAGCCGAACATTGTCGTTAAGAAGCTGCTTCCTAACGGAACATGACAGGTGGTTGTGAGGGTCCACTTACCTGTGCCACGGACGCTCAGACAGCTGATGAGGAGCAGATAACATACGACGTACGTTCGCAACATGTTGTTACAAGTGATTGTAAATAGTCTGTAGATGAAAGACGGCAGAGTTTTAGTAAACAATGTTTAACTTAAGCATGTGAACATTTTTTATATTACACAACATTTCGGAGTATATCCTCACTCCTTCATTCACCTGATGTAGGGGTAAGGATATACTCCGAAGCGTTGTATTCCTCATAATAAAGAAGTTGTCAGCCATAAGATACTCTCCTCCTGACGCCTTAATCATCTATGTAAACAAATATGAACATCATTCTCTACTGGCTGACAATCAACATCTTAATCTCCTACGTAAACGACGTATGTATATCCTCTCAACTGGCTTCCAATCAACCTACTTAATCCTGTATACCATCTGTGTTTTCAACCTCTTCTATTTCATAAACAACCCATTTTCGCCTCATCCCTCATCTGTTGTATAAACATCACATGTATATAATCACCCAAATTACTTCCCATGTACCACTTGCTTGACAACGACATCAGAATCTATGTCGAAACGTCGCCTATGCAGAATAAATAAGTTGTATATCGATAAAAAAATGTCCTCATTCTTCATTCCACATTAATTAAATATCGATGACATCTTCATTTTATCACATTTGATCACGTGAATGTACCCGATAATGTCCCATATCTTCCTTCGCCATAAAGTGGGTTTGGCGGAAATTGTTCGAAAGCCCAGGACCCGGTTGTATCAAACTTTAATGACGCATTAACGTGCCATTAAACGTTCATTAAGTAATGTATCATTAAATTCTGTTGTACTAACGTTTTAATGACGTCGTGTTGTCATTAGTCATTAGCGCGTCATCAACTTAATGAAGGTCCTGGGGTATCATTAGAGCGTCATTAAACTTACTGGAAATGAGTGAGTGGGTGAGTGAGTTTAGTTTTACGCCGCACTCAGCAATATTCCAGCTATATGGCGGCGGTCTGTAAATAATCAAGTCTGGACCAGACAATCCAGTGATCAACAGCATGAGCATCGATCTGCGCAATTGGGAACCGATGACATGTGTCAACCAAGTCAGCGAGCCTGACCACCCGATCCCGTTAGTCGCCTTTTACGACAAGCATAGTCGCCTTTTATGACAAGAATGGGTTGCTGAATACGTATTCTACCCCGGATCTTCACGGGTCAAACTTACTGGAAAAGTGAACATTGCGCCAGAATTGCGTTTGCGCCGCACTGGATCTACCTACCGCAATAAAATTACACAGACATGTAGAGTATTAAATGGCCTATCTCATGGTATAAACTCGGTTTGAAAAGTAGACACTGCTAAATGTTACTCCTAATTTTGTTATTCGTTAAAAGCAGTAAATTTCTCTGCTTTTTATCGTGCACTGATAACAGTACTGTGCTACTATATTTTCAATTTGGCATCTTTACGGAAAGTGTGAGCGAACAAAATTCTGCCTGATACCTGAATGACATAGGTATGTATTAAATTAGTTTGTGTTCTTATATATAACGTTATACACTCAATCTTGTATATGTGTTGAAAATGGATTTTCCCCTATGACGTCAAATGGCTACTTAAAGGTCATGTACGCTTATAAAGACAAGGGGGCCTCACTCCGCTATGCTTCATACCAAGTCATTGTAACTCAGATCTCTTGGCGAGAATTTGCTGTGAATAAGGACACTATATTTTCGTGATGCTTTGTTCACGGAATTATCGAAAACAATTATACTCAAAACATTTGTGACAAACGCGCACCTGGCCAATGATTATTCGCCATTGTTTTGTCTATAACACAACATAAACAAATTCAATGAACAAGACATATCCTTTAAAACGTGTGCACATATACATTTCATGATATAAATAAATCATATTTATTTATTGTGTCAGTTTTACTTAGGTTTAAAATACTAAATGTTGATAATGAAGTTAGTTTCATAAAAACTAACTTCGATGTGAACGATACGCAAAGTATATACATTAATAATAAAAGTGTAATCCACAGGACAGTGTGATTGTGTTTACTCTTATTCAACCGACCTTCATCTCAAAGAAATTGCCGCATATGTCCAACAAATGTTGACATCACTAACGATGACAGATTTCTCATGAAATGGCGGCTTGGTGGATATGGGTGCCCACGATTTTGCGAGGGAACCTTTGTCCATAAATGTATGCTGTAAGTAATCGGAAACATTCTGACTATCTGCGTATGGTTATTTGTTTTTATTGTTTTCATTGAAAAAGTCAGAAATGCCGATAATTGCCTATGTGGTTCACCATATTTCCAAGAATAAGATCAGAAGAAGGCAGTGGTTGACGAAAATACGGAGAGATCCTGGAAAATGATTCATAGTAAGTACAAAATAATTACGGCACATGACATAGTCTAGATCTGCCGTGTAATGTGCAATCTGTTCACTATGCAAGGTTTTAATATCAGGGGCACATGTACAATGTGAATGTCACACACACACAGACACATTCAAACCCCACCCCCGCCCCCACCCCCACACATTGTCATGTTCAAAATCAGTGATCACCCCTAGTTCATATGTACACAATTGACCCTCCCCCCAAAAACAAACTGGGAGACACCCCAACCCCCACAAACACCGCACCTAAAATCATCATCACCCCCTTAGTCATAAATTATGAACGGTCCAATATATTAAAAAAAATTAAGCATATGGACATGTGCAGACACTCTTGTCATGATGGCATGGGAATTTTATTTGCAAATATTCTGTATCCGTGAAATTAGATTGGCTGCAAATCAAAGTAACATTTCAAGTACATATACATGTATATATGCAGGACATACACATGCTGTTAAAAAATCTTAAATATGTATCTACTTTCAAAATTACTGCATACTGACCAGTACTTCAGGGATACAGGACATATTACTGGACAATCTAATTACACCAACTGAAATATATTTAGTGTTTAAATATCCATTTCAGATGCTGCTAATTAAGAGTCAGAGAGCATGTCACCAGCTCAGGAACCTCCCATAAGGAATCTACCACAGTCACCATCTCAGATACAGTAAGAATGTCAGATCGTATTAAGTTAATATTGCCAACTGACATGGTTTTGAAGAATTTAATACAACTGAACTTTGACCTATATGCTATGTTATTTACATATAAAAATATTGATTGCCCATACTGTCTAAAATATGAAATGATGTTAGCCTCTATTCCTTGATGTATATTTGTAATTCCCAGTGTTTTCGCTGACTTAATTATGTATCGGACACTGTGTCTGGCGACCTAAAATGTTACCGGACATGAATGAAATTTGCCGGTCATATCCTGTTACCATACTGTAAGTACTCATTTTAAAGTTATTTTTAGCCTGGGTATTTCCAAAACATAATAATTTTTGCGACCACGGAAGCACAGCCAAGACTGTCATTTCGCTTACCCATGATTTTTTTATGTTAATACCGGTACATGATTATTTACCGGACACAGTGTCCAGCTGGCTTTCAATTTACCGGTCCCTAACAAATTTTCCTATATACCAGAGAACGGAAACACTGATTCCAGAGATATATTTATTGTTTGTGTGGTCGAAGAGATAATACTGATGCTTTACAATGCTTATATTACAGTGAAGCAGAGAGTGATACAGCAGCCACTGACCCCCAGTCCTACATGGAACAACTCCAGCAAACATTACATGAACAGGGGAGGCAACTCAAGGAAAAGGATGACAAAAAAGAAAAATTGAACAGAAAACTTGAACTTGGAAAGTTTGGAGTTTGTAAATTCATGTATGATGATAAAAATTGATTGAACATTTTACAGTATTCCATCATTTCAAACATTGGCACTGATTAGCTGGAACTTTTTCATTTGTTGAATATCTTCCCAGGTTTTGTGAAGTACCTTGCCCAAACAGCACAAAAATTGACAGACATGAATGTAAATGAAATTGTTTGGTGCTTTTGTGTTGTGTAAATGATGGATGAAAAAAGAGACAGCTGTAATACATACACATTGATGGATTTAACTGAATAATAGAAAGGTGTTTCATAATGGCATAGTTGTAGATGTAACTCATTTGCTGCTGTTTAATTAATAACTGATGAAAAAGAATGTATTTCATCCTGTTTGAAAAGTGTTAGTTGGGAATCAGAAAAAAATATCATTCATAGGTAAGAGATTATGATAATGTGTAAGGGCAGAAAACTATGATAAATTATGCATTGATCCAGCTGTAATTGTTGCCATTTATGTCAGACTAATCTAAAAGGATACTTCTATCAACATAAATATTGCACCCAATATATTTTCAATTTGCATCCTCTGAAAATTTTATTGTTATTCATCAGTATTACAGTTGGAAGCTATTGTGAATGTGTCTATTGTTATTGGACTTTTCAGACACCATTTCAAATTTTCTTTTTATTAACTGCACTCCAGGTGTTCGTTATTTATTTGGGTTAATTGTTTGCTGTAGTGTGAATCCTGTTATGTTAATCTTATGATATGTTCTCCTTAAAAATGTCTTCAGTTACAGTGGAACAGAATAAATACACCTGATCTACAATAAATCAATTTTATGGTATAGTAACACAGTATTGAAAATTGGTTCAAATATTCCCCATGCAGGTACCACTTGTCCATTTAGGTAAATTAATTATTCACCTCCAAATCAGTCAAGAAAAAACTTGAAAAAAATCATCCGGTTTTGTCTTGCACATTGTGTCCCACCAGAGACCATATAATAGATTGAAACCAGGAAGTATACATTGAGATTTGTCGCCATTATGCGATTGTGTCCTTGCCCCATTTAGCCTCGTTTTGGTACAGATATGAATATTCATGAGGCCTCATTAAGAATGGTCTATCCAATATGGCGGAAAGCTCACTTCGGCGTTCGTGTTCATGTATTTTCCAAAACATCCCAACCGATTCTTGATTTATCGGCGACGTTACAGAATTAGTTAGACGTGTTTCTTCACAGCGGCGAAATATTTGTTTTTGTTCCGAGGTTTAGCCGTGTTTACGTCGCGGAATTGTGGGAAAAATTTAGGATTTAGGATAAATCCCCGGATTTAATGAAAATATTTACATTAGGACGTCATTAGATAATGATACGCTCATAAGTGTTTGATACAACCGTTTTTAACGTTGCCATTAACTAATGATGCATTAAGGATTTAATGTATCATTAGGGTTGACATTAGTTAATAAAGCAATGATACAACTGCATCCAGTACAATAACTAAGAAAACCTAGACGGCCAGTTTTGATATGAAACTGACTGGTAAGGAATGAATGACTTACCCGAACAGTCCTATGTGTACCGTCTTCTGCGCGTGTTGTGAAGCGCTCGGCTTTTATATGGTTGTAATACCTGTGACGTAAACTCGTCAGTCAATGTATGAGCTACACGGCTTCACGTGGAACTTTCCTAAAGTCTACCAGAAACCGTTCTACTTTCACTTTCGTTTCTGGAAGTATGTTCTTTTTGGTCTGTTGACGTCATTAGTCATAGAATAGCACGATTAGTCATAGAATAGCACGTGACCCTCACAGCTGCAAAGCTTGGGGGCTGGGGGGCTAACAATAACCAATGTAGGGCGTAGAACTATACTCATGCCAATAATGGTTGCCACCCCCTAGCCTATTAATACAATTGAAGGGGGAAACAGCCATTATTAGCATGAATATATATGTACTGACACCAGCCTGGCATTGATTCTGTTTACACAGACATAGATCGATCATAGCCTCCTACATACCTTTAGACACAGCAAGGATTACTCAGAGGGGGCGGCGATTTTGACCGAAAGGCAAGGCGACCCGCATGGGTCGTTAGGTTTGCATATTTAATTTGTGCATGAATTTGTGAATTTGGAATTTGGAATTTGGTGTTTTTGGACAAATGCCAGGTTCATTCTCCACTAAATTTGAATACAATGTATGTACGTTATTTTTGTGTCTTGGTGTCACTAAGAACGTACATGCTGGGTTTGATGTGGAACATTGTTTCTACCACATGCATGATAACCCTATACTTGATGCTATGAAAGCTAACTTATAGCCGGATGTAACCTTAACTTTATTTGTCAATATTTCTCGTGTCACAGGTTACATGTAACACAATATACACGCTCTGTTGGGTTGTTTACCTGTTGCTGCAAGCATTTACCTGTTGCTGCAAGCATTTAGATGTGGCTAAACATTGCATTACACAAGTCTATGAACAACTGAACAGAAAATCAGCTAAGTTAGGATTTGTTCCACTTCAATATCCATGTCTTTAAATACCCAATCAGATCTCTTCCACACCCCAGTTAAGAAATATATGGAAGGGGCTTGTGCTGATAAGGGACTTGTGTTGGTTATAATGTTGTTAAAATTGTTGCAAAAACAGTCAATATATGTTCTAAAAGTACATTGGGTAACGCATCTGGTTTTATTATAATGGACGGGCTGACTTTACGGTATCGAATTATTATGCTGTATATCACGTTTGGTGGGCATTAAATTTGGATACATTACCACTGGGACTCATAGATTTATTGTTTTGAAAAAGAAATGAAAAGATTGAGAAGTTTTATTTGGTCGGCTACTCATTCACAGCGTGCAACTTTCGTCGAGAATAAACCACCAAATATATATGCTGGAGTCGGGCGTGTCTGGGCTGAGGCTCGCCAACGTTATTGATAAATTAGTTATATACTGTATTAGCAATGTCCATACAGTTGTCATTGTCGCCATCTGTGACTATATGCATAGTTCCGACCGACGCTACGAAGCCACGCCTACATTGGGTACTGTTGCTTTGTCCCCCAAGTTTTACCCTTCACTGCTGCCCCTGTCAATGATCCAGTTGACTCATACTACAATTATGAAAATTCCCACGATGTGCTCAGTGTCTTGATAGTGCGTGACTTATGAAATGCTCAACTCCCAAAATAACTTCAGCTGTACTTTACTGAGAAAGGGTAATCCAGAATATACCTATGAGCTGAATAGCACCTAGTATTGATCCAGAGGCGTAAACATACCACATGCTGCAATTGATCATTTCTAAAAGGCATTGTATATTCACATTAAATTTCATAGGAAACTGTCAAGACGTGCATTTCAATATGCCTACATAGCTGACAATTTCACATCCGGGTACTACATTTGCGTGATTGTACTGCCACGGGTGAGAGCACAGAAGCCAGGGTGCCTGGACTTCGGAGGATATCCGGTCAAGCTGTACGGAACAGGTTGAGAGAGATTGGACTGAGAGCCAGGAGACCCGACATCGGGACCGTGCTACGTGGTCACCATCGCGCTCAACGTCTCCGTTATTTAAAATTATCCACTTGGTTGTATAGACATTAACTTCTTCTAAACTGATGTAAAAATTCATTGCTGAAAGTCTATTCGTGGACGAGTTATACATGTTTGAAAGTACAACATTTTCGCAACAGTAATGGATGCAGGACGTCACAGGTCAGAAAGGTTAAAGGTCACATGCAACGTAAAACACAACTTTGTAGATTCTGATACCTTTCGGTAGGGACTTACCGAAACAAATCGTCAAAAATGCAAATTCAACTTATAAAGTTGAAAAATAACGCGATGAAAACAACCGCGCGAAATCGTAGTTCAAACGATTCAGTAATTTCCCCCCAGCGTTTGGGGGGAATTCAAGTGGTTTCAACAGCTGGGCTGCGCTCATAGCACGTGCGCAGTGAAATAGGGTTCGCGGAGCTTGGAAGCGGGTTGTCCGGTGAATACTCGGTGAAGGCTTTGGTGTGAGCTATTTTTATAATTTTTTGCTGATATCTCACAGGCGTCAGCTTTTTATATGTTATGACAGTAAATTAACTGTTTATATAATTTCATTCGTCTATTTCACCACACGTTCTTCTTACCGAGTCACTTTCTCAGTTCGATACTTAAAAGCAATGCCATTATTTAGCGTTGACAGAATTTCTAACTGTGATATAGATATGTCGTTGTCACAGACTAAACTCAATGTCTTGTTTTATTGACACCTGTGTGTCTGCCTGCCTGTCTGCTAATGACAATATTCAATACACAGCTGCTATCACTGACCACATGCAATTTGAACTTAACACCAATCAGGCTATACACCATAAACAAAATGCATTGATTTATGGCCCGAGTTCGGTCTCTGTCACATTATGTAATTACACAGATGCAGGCAGGTATGATACTTGAACACATGACATGTTATGATGTCTGTTGATTGCAAAATGTTATACACAAAAATGAGCATGTATTTACAAAACCCAACATCTCTAAATAAACACACACAATGAGCCGTGAGGACAACTGCAAATGAACCAGCCGTTACACTTGAGTGCACACACACCCGCTCTGACTGGGTTCGGTATCCCGGCTGCTTCGTTTCTTGGGAAGTAAACCCAAGTACACAATATTGCACTTTTGATTTGCGATTGTACTCTTATAATTTTGTTTATATGTTTTTTCATAACCAGCAATGTATATTATATGTCATGAATAAGTGATAATTGTGTTTTAATTATGTTTGATTTTTTGGTTGCATGTGACCTTTATAGGTCACATGCAACGTAAAACACAACTTTGTAGATTCTGATACCTTTCGGTATGGACTTACCGAAACAAATCGTCAAAAATGCAAATTCAACTTATAAAGTTGAAAAAAAACGCGATGAAAAAAGACGCGCGAAAAAGACGCGGAGTTCAAACGTTTCACTAATTTTCCCCCGACTTTTCAGGGGAAAACGGGTTTCAACAGCTGGGCTGCGCTTATAGCACGTGCGCAGTAAAGTAGGTTCGCGCAGCTTGGAAGCGGTTGTCCGTGAAGGCTTTGGTGTGATCTATTTTTCTAATGTTTTGTTGATATCTCACAGGCGCGAGCTTTTATATGTTATGACAGTAAATTAACTGTTTATATAATTTCATTTGTCTATTTCACCACACGTTCTTCTATTATAGGCATGAGATTATTGTACTTGCTACAATAATAGATATACAATTGACATTATTAATAAAAGGTGATTGGGAGGTGATAAGATACTAATTATGAGAGGATTTGATAATATATTTAAGATGTGAAGTGATTGATAACGTTGTAAGGTGGGAAGTCAGTAGCAGAGGTAATAAACATGAAAGTAGGTCGTTGGAGCTGATGGGGGCAAGATGAGGTGACTCATAGCTTAGGTAGGAAAAAACTACTACACTATCAAGACGGAGCGGCGTGTCCGGGACCTAGCTACCAGTTCTTGGTACTCTACGAGTCATATATGGCTAGGGGAGAGAGACTCTGAGATTCCTGGAATCCACCTCACAGTCTTACAAATATGGTATTGGGGGTACGAAATAGAGGTGGGGGAGAGTAATAGATAGTCAGGTTATGGGTTATTGACCAATAGAAAAAATGGGAAAGGGTGTTGGCTGTGACGTAGGAACCCAGCTTTAAGCTGGAGCAAAGCTCAGAGACGAGAGAGTGGTGCGAGACCTGAAGCCGAGAACGAGTGTGCTCCTAGGAACCCCAAGCCTGGGGTCTAGGGCGCATCAGCTCTCATCTGATTGTCACTAACTTTCGTACTAAGAAACAAACTCAAAGCACCAGCATTTCGACTGAGACTGAAGCTTCCCAGCTGAAGTCTTCTAATTATGTGACAAATAGAGTGGGTTGGACCAGCAACGCAGTGTTAATAAAACTGTGGAACGAAGATCATCGTCTTGTGGTTGCTGGAGGAACTACGGTAAAGGTCCAAAGGGCCCTCGGGTACTGACACGGTACCTCTCGCACATCCCTTATCGTCAGGACCGAAGTACGAGGGTATACCGTAGTTCCGGTAAGAAACGCCCTCCCAGGTGTGGGATAACTGACAGGTAACGCAACTACCTGGCAGGTAAAAGGGCTGGGTAAATTAAAAAACCCTTTGGATACTTCTTACCGAGTCACTTTCTCAGTTCGATACTTAAAAGCAGTGCCATTATTTAGCGTTGACAGAATTTCTAACTGTGATATAGATATGTCGTTGTCACAGACTAAACTCAATGTCTTGTTTTATTGACACCTGTGTGTCTGCCTGCCTGTCTGCTAATGACAACATTCAATACACAGCTGCTATCACTGACCACATGCAATTTGAACTTAACACCAATCAGGCTATACACCATAAACAAAATGCATTGATTTATGGCCCGAGTTCGGTCTCTGTCACATTATGTAATTACACAGACAGGCAGGTGTGATACTTGAACACATGACATGTTATGATGTCTGTTGATTGCAAAATGTTATACACAAAAAATGAGCATGTATTTACAAAACCCAACATCTCTAAATATACACACACAATGAGTCTATTTATATCATTGAATTGTCTGTCCCTTTTGACAGCAATGTGATTGGCAAGATTCAGGAAAAGCATACTAAGTATGCGGACCTCGCCTTTGAAATGTCTTGCGTGCATCCCAAGTACACTGTCGTCAGGCTCCCCATTGTTCTCGGTTCCCTAGGTTTGGTACCTCCTGATCTCCTGATCAGGAGAGTGCCCAGTTTCTCCACTGGGAGTACAGCCCTTCTGACACTCTGGGTAATGCAGATGGCTGCAGTGTTGGGGAGCCTTCATATTCTCCGGAAAGTTTTTAACTAGTTAGTGTTTCCTAGGAGAAGTCCCATTTGCTGTCTGGGCTGCGTGTAGAGGGGGCAAGGGCCCTGAGCTGATGATGAGCCTTACCAGCCTGACTGTGTCAGGATCACCCGAACCTTTTCTGCAGCATTTTCATCTTTAATCTGTAAAACATAATAATTTATAAATACCAACCGTAGAGATGCTCAGTGGAGCTGCGACAATATTGGGGAAGGAGGTAGTTCATATGGGTTTTTACAGAAAGGCAGCAGTGACCAGATGGGTTTTTAGCAGGGATTGAAAAGTTTCGATGAGGTGTTCCTGATTTCCGTTGGAGGAGAGTTCCACAGTTGAGGGCTGTCAAAGAAGAAGACTGTCAGACAGTTGGTTTGGAGATCTGTGTTGGGTGAGGAGAGAGTCAGAAGGGGATCGGAGACTTCTTTGGGGATACACGGAGACGAGATGTTTGAGATAGTCGGTAAAGTTATCGTTGTAGGGGCAGTCATGAGTCAGAATGAGGATTTTGAAGGTAATTCTTGCAGAGATGGGGAGCCAGTTTAGAGACTGTAGTACTGGGTGATATTATCATGACGAGTAGTGTGGGTGATACATCTGGCAGCGGAATTTTGGATATTAAAAATATTTTTTAAACCGAAACAAGGGAAGCACGTTGCCAACCTTTGCTCGCCTATAGAAAAACTGGTCATTTGTCTCTCTATTGGGCAACCCTATTTGCGCTACAGTTTGCCCGTGCTTGGATAACACATGTCATCATATTCCAACCGCGTAGATCGGCGTTCATGCTGTTGATCACTGGATTGTCTGGTCCGGACTCGACCATTTAGAGACCGCTGACATATAGCTTGAGTATTAAAAACAATGTCATTTAAAAAGTGGTCAAATATAACATGTATACCGCTCAGCCACACGATGGAAGCCGCGGTGGTTGGGCGGGTTAGGCGGCTGACTTTGTGTGCTGGCGACTAGGTGCCTGACTCTGAGGGTGTGGGTTCGAATCCTGGACGGGACTCAATACAAGTACTCAATAAAAGTACTAGAATCTGTACTTTACGGAGAAAGTGGAATCCCAATATAACATATGTTACAGCTGGAATATTGCTGAGTGCGGCGTAAAACTAAACTCACTGTACACATTAAAAAACACTTGTATGGATGTCAACGTCTTTATTAAGAATACACTGCTGAAGTTCACCTAAACAACATTGACTATGTATGAAAGCTTATTTTGCATCAAATATTAACTTACAGATTGCTAAGTTGTTTGGACAGTTGGAAGTGTTGTTTTGTATGGTTCAACATCAAATTCAAGGTTTGAAATATACATGTGCTATTTAATAGAATCTGTGATCTTCGGCCACATGGATGTTTATTTGCGACCTGCAACCAGTTGACATCGTCAGTTTCTTATCAAATTGTTTTCGTCTCCTTTTTAACAATTTGGCTCCTTGCACCCGCTAGAGAAGTAGCCTATGACGGCCCCGCCCGCGGCCATTGCTACCTTCGTTCCTACAGCTACACCAGCAGCCCCTGTGACAAGACAAAAGTATTTCATATTGCAAGATCATGCTGACAACATATACTAGTATTTGATTTACCAAGGTCGAATTAAAAATGTAAGAATGTTATTAATGATTATGTGATTAATTAACTAGGAGAAGCTCCAAATGTACCTGCAGACTGTGCTACTGCAATGACCCCCGCGCCCACTCCCGTGGTCGCAGCTGTAGACATCGCACCCGCTGCCAGGGAGCCTGCTGTAATCCCTGCTCCTGTGAACCCCATTCCTCCGAGCACGGCCCCAAGAGCAAATGTCCCGAGTACCGCCCCTAGCATAGCTCCACCCACAAGAGCGGGGCCCCAGCACCACGGGTCATCCCAGAAACTCTTCTCCTTGCCCCCTTGAATAAATATCTCATGCATTAGGATTATTATTCTTCTAAATTGGTATTCGGGACTAGGTAGAAAGTCAAGATGACAAAACTGACGACCTCGATACTAAATTTCAGCCACAAACATGCGAGAACATTCTAGTTCTGGGAGTGTTAGTTCACATTGTCTGTATTCACATTAGTTTAAGAATGGAATAATCATTACACATGCCACATGTTTATTTATATTTTGTCGTCAGACTGACAAGCGGTGACGGTTAAACCCATGTTTCATCACCTTATAGGTAACCATAAAATAAGGCGATAGAAATCTCATCTTGAGGATAACGTTTATAAAGAGGCTGGTACACCTTTAATATATTCCATTTATATGACAGATATTTTGCCATTAAACTCGCTCGGTTGAGACCACCATTTGCAGCAACCATGGTCAAATTTGAGAAAATACATTCTGCATCCCCATTTACACCCCGACTTTGTATCTGAGAGAAGCAAAGTCCCGTCAGTACAGCTGAACATTGTCGTGTTAGGAAGCTGAAGTACCGTCAGTACAGCCGAGCATTGTGCTGAAGAAGCTGAAGTCCCGTCAGTACAGCCGAACATTGTCGTGTGTAGAAGCTGAAGTACCGTCATTACAGCCGAACATTGTGGTGTGAAGAAGCTGAAGTACCGTCAGTACAGCCGAGCATTGTGCTGAAGAAGCTGAAGTACCGTCAGTACAGTCGAACATTGTCCTATGAAGAAGCTTAAGTCCCGTCAGTACAGCTGAACATTGTCGTGTGAGGAAGCTTAAGTACCGTCATTACAGCCGAACATTGTCGTGGGAAGAAGCTGAAGTACCGTCAGTACAGCCGAGCATTGTGATGAAGAAGCTGAAGTACCGTCAGTACAGCCGAACATTGTCGTGTGTAGAAGCTGAAGTACCGTCATTACAGCCGAACATTGTCGTGTGAAGAAGCTGAAGTACCGTCAGTACAGCCGAGCATTGTGATGAAGAAGCTGAAGTACCGTCAGTAAAGCCGAACATTGTCGTGTGTAGAAGCTGAAGTACCGTCATTACAGCCGGACATTGTCGTGTGAAGAAGCTGAAGTACCGTCAGTAGAGCCGAGCATTGTGATGAAGAAGCTGAAGTACCGTCAGTAGAGCCGAACATTGTCGTGTGAAGAAGCTGAAGTACAGTCATTACAGCCGAACATTGTCGTGTGAAGAAGCTGAAGTCCCGTCAGTACAGCCGAACATTGTCGTGTGAAGAAGCTGAAGTACCGTCAGTACAGTCGAACATTGTCGTTTGAAGAAGCTGAAGTACCGTCAGTACAGCCGAACATTGTCGTCTGAAGAAGCTTAAGTCCCGTCAGTACAGCCGAACATTGTCGTGTGAAGAAGCTGAAGTACCGTCAGTACAGTCGAACATTGTCGTTTGAAGAAGCTGAAGTACCGTCAGTACAGCCGAACATTGTCGTGTGAAGAAGCTGAAGTACCGTCAGTACAGTCGAACATTGTCGTGTGAAGAAGCTGAAGTACCGTCAGTACAGCCGAACACTGTCGTGGGAAGAAGCTGAAGTACCGTCAGTACAGCCGAACATTGTGATGTGAAGAAGCTGAAGTACCGTCAGTACAGCCGAACATTGTCGTGTGAAGAAGCTGAGGTCCCGTCAGTACAGATGAACATTGTCGTGGGAAGAAGCTGAAGTACCGTCAGTACAGCCGAACACTGTCGTGTGAAGAAGCTGAAGTACCGTCAGTACAGCCGAACATTGTGATGTGAAGAAGCTGAAGTACCGTCAGTACAGCTGAACATTGTCGTGTGAAGAAGCTGAAGTACCGTCAGTACAGCCGAACATTGTCGTGGGAAGAAGCTGAAGTACCGTCAGTACAGCCGAACATGGTGATGTGTAGAAGCTGAAGTACCGTCATTACAGTCGAACGTTGTAGTGTGAAAAAGCTGAAGTACCGTCAGTACAGCCGAACATTGTCGTGTGAAGAAGCTGAAGTACCGTCAGTACAGCCGAACACTGTCGTGTGAAGAAGCTGAAGTACCGTCATTACAGCCGAACTTTGTCGTGTGAAGAACCTGAAGTCCCGTCAGTACAGCCGAACATTGTCATGTGAAGAAGCTTAAGTACCGTCAGTACAGCCGAACACTGTCGTGTGAGGAAGCTGAAGTACCGTCATTACAGCCGAACTTTGTCGTGTGAAGAACCTGAAGTACCGTCAGTACAGCCGAACACTGTCGTGTGAGGAAGCTGAAGTACCGTCAGTACAGCCGAACATTGTCATGTGAAGAAGCTGAAGTACCGTCAGTACAGCCGAACATTGTCATGTGAAGAAGCTGAAGTACCGTCAGTACAGCCGAACATTGTCGTGTGAAGAAGCTGAAGTACCGTCAGTACAGTTGAACGTTGTCGTGTGAAGAAGCTGAAGTACCGTCAGTACAGTCGAACGTTGTCGTATGAAGAAGCTGAAGTACCGTCAGTACAGTCGAACGTTGTCGTGTGAAGAAGCTGAAGTACCGTCATTACAGCCGAACTTTGTCGTGTGAAGAACCTGAAGTACCGTCAGTACAGCCGAACACTGTCGTGTGAGGAAGCTGAAGTACCGTCAGTACAGCCGAACATTGTCATGTGAAGAAGCTGAAGTACCGTCAGTACAGCCGAACATTGTCATGTGAAGAAGCTGAAGTACCGTCAGTACAGCCGAACATTGTCGTGTGAAGAAGCTGAAGTACCGTCAGTACAGTTGAACGTTGTCGTGTGAAGAAGCTGAAGTACCGTCAGTACAGTCGAACGTTGTCGTATGAAGAAGCTGAAGTACCGTCAGTACAGTCGAACGTTGTCGTGTGAAGAAGCTGAAGTACCGTCAGTACAGTCGAACATTGTCGTGTGAAGAAGCTGAAGTACCGTCAGTACAGCCGAACATTGTCGTGTGAAGAAGCTGAAGTACCGTCAGTACAGCCGAACATTGTCGTGTGAAGAAGCTGAAGTCCCGTCAGTACAGCCGAACATTGTCGTGTGAAGAAGCTGAAGTACCGTCAGTACAGCCGAACATTGTCGTGTGAAGAAGCTGAAGTACCGTCAGTACAGCCGAACATTGTCGTGTGAAGAAGCTGAAGTACCGTCAGTACAGCCGAACATTGTCATGTGAAGAAGCTGAAGTACCGTCAGTACAGCCGAACATTGTCGTGTGAAGAAGCTGAAGTACCGTCAGTACAGTTGAACGTTGTCGTGTGAAGAAGCTGAAGTACCGTCAGTACAGTCGAACGTTGTCGTATGAAGAAGCTGAAGTACCGTCAGTACAGTCGAACGTTGTCGTGTGAAGAAGCTGAAGTACCGTCAGTACAGCCGAACACTGTCGTGTGAAGAAGCTGAAGTACCGTCATTACAGCCGAACTTTGTCGTGTGAAGAACCTGAAGTCCCGTCAGTACAGCCGAACATTGTCATGTGAAGAAGCTTAAGTACCGTCAGTACAGCCGAACACTGTCGTGTGAGGAAGCTGAAGTACCGTCATTACAGCCGAACTTTGTCGTGTGAAGAACCTGAAGTACCGTCAGTACAGCCGAACATTGTCATGTGAAGAAGCTGAAGTACCGTCATTACAGCCGAACTTTGTCGTGTGAAGAACCTGAAGTACCGTCAGTACAGCCGAACACTGTCGTGTGAGGAAGCTGAAGTACCGTCAGTACAGCCGAACATTGTCATGTGAAGAAGCTGAAGTACCGTCAGTACAGCCGAACATTGTCATGTGAAGAAGCTGAAGTACCGTCAGTACAGCCGAACATTGTCGTGTGAAGAAGCTGAAGTACCGTCAGTACAGTTGAACGTTGTCGTGTGAAGAAGCTGAAGTACCGTCAGTACAGTCGAACGTTGTCGTATGAAGAAGCTGAAGTACCGTCAGTACAGTCGAACGTTGTCGTGTGAAGAAGCTGAAGTACCGTCAGTACAGTCGAACATTGTCGTGTGAAGAAGCTGAAGTACCGTCAGTACAGCCGAACATTGTCGTGTGAAGAAGCTGAAGTACCGTCAGTACAGCCGAACATTGTCGTGTGAAGAAGCTGAAGTCCCGTCAGTACAGCCGAACATTGTCGTGTGAAGAAGCTGAAGTACCGTCAGTACAGTCGAACATTGTCGTGTGAAGAAGCTGAAGTACCGTCAGTACAGCCGAACATTGTCATGTGAAGAAGCTGAAGTACCGTCAGTACAGCCGAACATTGTCGTGTGAAGAAGCTGAAGTACCGTCAGTACAGTTGAACGTTGTCGTGTGAAGAAGCTGAAGTACCGTCAGTACAGTCGAACGTTGTCGTATGAAGAAGCTGAAGTACCGTCAGTACAGTCGAACGTTGTCGTGTGAAGAAGCTGAAGTACCGTCAGTACAGTCGAACGTTGTCGTGTGAAGAAGCTGAAGTACCGTCAGTACAGCCGAACATTGTCGTGTGAAGAAGCTGAAGTACCGTCAGTACAGCCGAACATTGTCGTGTGAAGAAGCTGAAGTCCCGTCAGTACAGCCGAACATTGTCGTGTGAAGAAGCTGAAGTACCGTCAGTACAGCAGAACATTGTCGTGTGAAGAAGCTGAAGTACCGTCAGTACAGCCGAACATTGTCGTGTGAAGAAGCTGAAGTACCGTCAGTACAGACGAACATTGTGATGAAGAAGCTGAAGTACCGTCAGTACAGACGAACATTGTCGTGTGAAGAAGCTGAAGTACAGTCAGTACAGACGAACATTGTGATGAAGAAGCTGAAGTACCCTCAGTACAGTCGAACATTGTCGTGTGAAGAAGCTGAAGGACCGTCAGTACAGTCGAACATTGTCGTGTGAAGAAGCTGAAGTACCGTCAGTACAGCCGAACATTGTCGTGAAGAAGCTGAAGTACCGTCAGTACAGCCGAACATTGTCGTGAAGAAGCTGCTTCCTAACGGAACATGACAGGTGGTTGTGATGGTCCACTTACCTGTGCCACGGACGCCCAGACCGCTGATGAGGAGCAGATAACATACGACGTACGTTCGCAACATGTTGTTACAAGTGATTGTAAATAGTCTGTGGATGAAAGACAGCGGAATGTTAGTAAACAATGTTTAACTTAAGCATGTGAACATTTTTTTTAAATTACACTGACTTGTGCGTGTTATATTAAGTATCAGCTCGCTATTGTCACGAAACTGTGCACACAATACATCGAACTGAACATTATAACAAGCATTGTCAGTAAGGTGACATAATCCCCAACCGCAAATTATCAAATCAAACGTAAAAAGTAATGAAAGTTTAAACTGAAGTTAAATGTCAACAAAAACATGACTAGTCAACCTCTCTTGATATATTGCTCTTTAGTTGTTCAAACACACAAATACTTTCAAGACTGACATTGACCTTGACATGAATACATAGTGTATGAAGTATGCAAAAATGATACAAAAGAAATTGCTTATTGAAAAACATTTAAGGAAAGTCTTGAAAGTATATGAAGTAAATCCAGTGAATTCAGGTTAACATGCTGAAATCTTCAAAGTGTCACAGTGACCTTAAAAATTGTGTGAATGTCACCAAAATTGACTGGGCCCTGCGCCTTCATTAGATGAAGCTTGCTGACTATCTCAACATACAATTTAACGTGCTGAAATATTCAAAGAGTCTTTGTGACCTTGAAAATTAAGTGAAGGGCACCAAAATCGACTAGGCCTTGCACTTTCCCCAGATTAAGCTTGATGTCAAATATGAAGTGAATGGTTCTTGAGATATCTCGTTGACAAGAGAAAAACTTTAAAGTCCCCTGGTGACCTTGAAATGAAGGTCAAGGTCACCAAACCTGACTGGGACCTTTCTTATACTGTGATGAACCTAGGTACCAAATATGAAAAGAATCTAGTCAATGGTTCTTAAGGTATCCCAATTCGTACGGACGGACGGACGGAGCCTAATACTATATGCCCCGCTTCGCTGTAAACGCGCGGCGGGGGATAATTAACTTCTCTGATTGGCATTCTAGAAGTTGAGGAGATGAAGAATGAGGTCTTTTGAATGTCATTAAAGAAGTGATACACACAAGGCAAGGAAGAGAGTTTTTTCTATGGATGTCAACTTCCTTATCATGAAAAACACAACATTTCGGAGTATATCCTCACTCCTTCATTCACCTGATGTAGGGGTAAGGATATACTCCGAAACGTGTATTCCTCATAATAAAGAAGTTGTCAGCCATAAGATACTCTCCTCCTGACGCCTTAATCATCTGTGTAAACAAATATGAACATCATTCTCTACTGGCTGACAATCAACATATGTATATCCTCTCAACTGGCTTCCAATCAATCTACTTAATCCTGTATACCATCTGTGTTTTCAACCTCTTCTATTGCATAAACAACCCATTTTCGCCTCATCCCTCATCTGTTGTATAAACATCACATGTATATAATCACCCAAATTACTTCCCATGTACCACTTGCTTGACAACGACATCAGAATCTATGTCGAAACGTCGCCTATGCAGAATAAATAAGTTGTATATCGATTAACAATGTCCTCATTCTTCATTCCACATTAATTAAATATCGATGACATCTTCATTTTATCACGTTTGATCACGTGAATGTCGCCGATAATGTCCCATATCTTCCTTCGCCATAAAGTGGGCTTGGCGGAAATTGTTCGAAAGCCCAGGACCCGGTTGTATCAAACTTTAATGACGTATTTACATGCCATTAAACGTTCATTTCGTAATGTATCATTAAATTCTGTTGTACTAACGTTTTAATGACGTCGTGTTGTCATTGGAGTGTCATTAACTTAATGAAGGTCCTAGGGTATCATTAGAGCGTCATTAAACTTACTGAAAATGAGTGAGTGGGTGAGTGAGTTTAGTTTTACGGCGCACTCAGCAATATTCCAGCTATATGGCGGCGGTCTGTAAATAATCAAGTCTGGACCAGGCAATTCAGTGATCAACAGCATGAGCATCGATCTGCACAATTGGGAACCGATGACATGTGTCAACCAAGTCAGCGAGCCTGACCACTCGATCCCGTTAGTCGCCTTTTACGACAAGCATAGTCGCCTTTTATGACAAGAATGGGTTGCTGAAGACCTATTCTACCCCGGATCTTCACGGGTCAAACTTACTGGAAAAGTGAACGTTGCGCCAGAATTTCGTTTGCGCCGCACTGGATCTACCTACAGCTATAAAATTACACAGAAATCTAGAGTATTAAATGTCCTATCTCATGGTATAAACTCGGTTTGAAAAGTAGACACTGCTAAATGTTACTCCTAATTTTGTTATGCGTTAAAAACAGTAAATTTCTCTGCTTTTTATCGTGCACTGATAAAAGTACTGTGCTACTATATTTTCAATTTGGCATCTTTACGGAAAGTGTGAGCGAACAAAATTCTGCCTGATACCTGAATGACATAGGTATGTATTAAATTAGTTTGTGTTCTTGTATATAACGTTATACACTCAATCTTGTATATGTGTTGAAATGGATTTTCCCCTATCACGTCAAATGGCTACATAAAGGTCATGTATGTTTATAAAGATAAGGGGGCATCATTCCGCTATGGTAATGCAAAATCATCGCTACTGTGCAAGTCTAATGGCAGTACCAGATCAGAGATGTACACTTTTTATATTGAAAACTAATGAAGAGTGATTTTTTCATGATAAATAGAATCTCTCCCTCGTGTCTTCTGATATCAAATGCAGGTATATCAACACTCGTTTATAAAAGTAAAAATATCCTCGACATGCCTCGGATATTTGTGACTTTATCAACTTGTGGTGATATATTTGATAATCAAAGACACTCGGGTGAGATTCTCTATACATGTGTATTAAACGAGTAAGTTGAAGTTTAATCATCAGTCAATTACAAAATGAAAATGCACAAAATAAACTCTAGATTTAGACAAGACATTAATGTCATAAAAAATGTAAGCTCTGGCTTATCTTTAATACCGAAGCTGAAAATGTTACAATTGTATCTAGATAATCTGAAATGATAAAAATATATTTGTAGAAGCTATATGCAAACTTAAATGCAACAATCAATAATCGATGGCGTTATTTTTTAAAATGGAAAAACAATTACATAACATTCAGTATGTAAAATGAAAGTTCAATCGTGATATTAAGAGATTATTTTAAAACTCATAAAATGAATATGAATAAGTAAAATCTAAAATATATAAATTACTTGTTTCAAATGTGGTATTTACCAGAAAAAAGTGGCAATTACCAGAAAAAAGTGGTAGTTACCAATTTTAAAACAGAAAATTCAAAAAACCATTTTGACCCCTCTGGGCTTTCGTACGAAAATATAGTGTCCTTATTCACAACAAATTCTCGCCAAGTGATCTGAGTTGCAATGACTTGGTATGGATTAAGGATATAATGTATCATTAGGGTTTAAGGTTGACATTAGTTAATGAAGCAATGATACAACTGGATCCAGTACAATAACTAAGAAAAACTAGACGGCCAGTTTTGATAAGAAACTGACTGGTAAGGAATGAATGACTTACCCCAACAGTCTTCTGCGTGTGTTGTGAAGCGCTCGGCTTTTATATGGACGTAAGCTCGTCAGTCAATATATGAGCTACGTGGCATCACGTGGAACGTTCCTAAAGGGGCGTGTATCTACCAGAAACCGTTCTACTTTCACTTTCGTTTCTGGAACTATCTTTGGTCTGGTGACGTTATTAGTCATAGAATAGCACGTGACCCTCACAGCTGTATGTACATTATTTTTGTGTCTTGGTGTCACTAAGAGAGTACATGGGTTTGATGTGGAACATTGTTTCTAACACATGCATGATAACCCTATACTTGATGCTATGAAAGCTAACTTATAGCCGGATGTAACCTTAACCTTATTTGTCAATATAACTCGTGTCACAGGTTACATGTAACACAATACACACGCCCTGTTGGGTTATTTACCTGTTGCTGCAAGCATTTACCTGTTGCTGCAAGCATTTACCTGTTGCTGAAAGCATTTACCTGTTGCTGCAAGCATTTAGATGTGGCTAAACATTGCATTACACAAGTCTATGAACAACTGAACAGAAAATCAGCTAAGTTAGGATTTGTTCCACTTCAATATCCATGTCTTTAAATACCCAATCAGATCTCTTCCACACCCCAGTTAAGAAATATATGGAAGGGGCTTGTGCTGATAAGGGGCTTGTGTTGGTTATAATGTTGTCAAAATTGTTGCAAAAACAGTCAATATATGTTTATAGGTTTATGGACAAGAAGTCGACCTTTTGAAATTTCGCTATGGACATGAAGTCGACCCCCGGTAAACTTTGATGTTGAAGGCGTTGCTAGAGTCACGCTAATCCGCTAGTAGGTGTTGTTTTAAGATTTTCCATAACCGGAGCATCGCGTAAGGCGTGAACATAGTTCACTCAACATGTCATCAATGTTATCATACATATGAGAGTGAATTTCACAATGATGAACATATTTAAGGAAGGAACACGCGGTAGATTGCATTCAATTTCGAAATGGCAAATACACAGTTACATCTGGTGGTGGAAGATACCTGTGTGTTGGTGGATTTATGAGTGAAGCGAAACTGGATATCCTGGAAGTGCACAGACAAGAAGTGTAATTTCACTGCGTCAACTGTCAGTGACATTGTGACGATGATGAAAGGTGACCATGCTCATCCCCGTGTCCAAGTAGACATAACGGTAAGCATCTTGTCAATGCCTGATATCAATCTGTTACTAAGGAACATATAAAAGTAAAATAGATATATCAAATCTGAATAATGTACGTGACCATGTTTTGCATATCGTTTAATAGATTTTGTTAACAATTCTTACAATTTATACATATATATTTATGTGTATATAGCAGTAGAGAGGTGTAACGTGGTCTTTGTAAAATAATGTGTAAAAGGAAATAATAAATTTACTTTGACTATCTTTCAGATGAACCAGTTTGCAAATGGTGCATCTCACCTACTTCATGTTGGATGATTTTGTATAAGAAATAAAATGGACGAAATACAGTACTTTTCTCCTGTTGTCTGTGCTCTCAACCGCATAATTGGTATTATCGCCTTGTGAAAACACTGGATTATTTCTTTGTCTTTTCTAATCCCCTGTTAATTGGTATAAGGTCAAATGGACAGGACGTCGACCTTTTTTCTTAACTGAACCGTGACATTTCACCCAAGGGTCGACGTCCTGTGCAGACACCGTTCTATAAGTACATTGGATAACGCATCTGGTTTTATTATAATGGACGGGCTGACTTTACGGAATCGAATTCTTATGCTGTATCACGTTCGGTGGGCATTAAATTTGGATACATTACCACTGGGACTCATAGATTAATTGTTTTGAAAAAGAAATGAAAAGATTGAGAAGTTTTATTTGGTCGGCTACTCATTCACAGCGTGCAACTTTCGTCGAGAATAAACCACAAAATATATATGCTGGAGTCGGGCGTGTCTGGGCTGAGGCTCGCCAACGTTATTGATAAATTAGTTACATACTGTATTAGCAATGTCGATACAGTTGTCATTGTCGCCATCTGTGACTATATGCATAGTTCCGACCGACGCTACGAAGCCACGCTGGGTCCTGCTGCTATGTCCCCCAAGTTTTACACCTCACTGCTGCCCCTGTCAATAATCCATCTGACTCATACTACAATTATGAAAATTCCCACGATGTGCTCAGTGTCTTGATAGTGCGTGACTTATGACATGCTCAATTCCCAAAATTCCTTCAGCTGTACTTTACTGTAATCCAGAATATACATATGAGCTGAATAGCTCCCTGAAACACTGAATAGCTCCCTGAAACACTGAATAGCTCCCTGAATACCTGAATAGCTCCCTGAAACGATGAATAGCTCACTGCTGCTTCGCGTAACAGATTTTCACCAACCTAGTATTGATCCAGAGGCGTAAACATACCACATGCTGGAATTGATCATTTCTAAAAGGCATTGTATATTCACATTAAATTTCATAGGAAACTGTCTAGACTTGCATTTCAATATGTCTACATAGCTGACAATTTCACATCCGGGTACTACATCTGCATGATCGTACTGCCACGGGTGAGAGCACAGAAGCCAGGGTGCCTGGACTTCGGAGTAGAGGATTATATGTTATTTAATTGTCTATGTTATACATGATGTGTTTACTCTCATTGCAGATCTCCATCATTTATGATCGACCGTGAATAAACAGTCATCTGTAAAAAGTATTGCCTACTTATTTATGATGGAGATCTTTCACCTCTGCAACTTGGTACATCAGAGATTCTAACCTACAGTTTCAAGACACAAACATGCCAGTCGTTGGATGCCCTATTCCGTCATGCGACTTCGTGACAGAAGACCTTGATTCTGTGGTGGTAGCAGCACTCTTAACAGCCCATGCAACAGTCCACACTACAGGACCTGCCGTCTCTGCCAAAGTAGAAAAAGTGAAACGACCAAGCATATCATCTGCCGGAACAAGCGAAGATTGGTCATACTTTAAATCCAGATGGAAAGACTATGTCCAGGCGACCAAGGTCACAGGGAAGGAAGCTTCTTGAATGCTGTGACGAGACACTGCGCAGAGATCTCACACGTTCGGCTGGCGGATCCCTCACAGAAAAATCCGATGAAGATGTCCTGAAGGCCATTAGACTCCTTGCTGTCAGAGAGGAGAACACCATGGTAGCTCGCGTTACCCTCCACAGCATGACTCAGGATCGAGATGAAACTGTTCGCTCCTTCGGTGCAAGGCTAAGAGGTCAGGCTGGCGTCTGCAAATTCACCATTGCATGTCCAGGGTGCTATCAGGAGGTGAACTACACGGAGACAATCCTACGCGATGTACTCACCCGTGGACTAAATGACCCTGAAATCCAGTTAGATCTCCTTGGAGACAAGAACCAAGACATGAATCTCGAACAGGTGTTTCAATTTGTGGAAGCCAAGGAATCAGGCAAAAGCTCGGCATCTCGACTTTTGGACTCCCAGTCTGTGGAAGCTGTTAGCAGTGGTTACCGAAGAAACAAGAACACAGCTGTTAATTCATCCAAGAAACTGGATACGTCCGAGTCATGCTTCTACTGTGGAAGAAAAGGGGCATGGAAAAAGTGCATCCCTGAAAATCAGGAAAAAAACACTGTCCTGCCTTCTGTCGCATGTGTTCATCCTGTAACCGCAACAATCACTTTGACACAGTGTGCCAGAGCAAAGTGAAACTGAGAGCTGAGAAGCCTCCACGGTGCGGTCTTTGACATGCTCTGCTCACTCACTGACATCAGCTGGCGCCAAGGAAAGAAGACACTTCACCTTGATCACCACCTATATGATCAGCTGATGGACACATGGACTAAACAAGCCTCCCGGCCCCAGCCCTCCCTCAACCTATCGATGGCTGTCCATGCAGAAGACTATGACAGACTAGGCTTTGGCTCAATGTTATCCTCAAGACCAAGAAGAGCCTCTGTTGTCGTCATGGCAGACACAGGTTGTCAGAGCTGCCTTGCTGGCATTAAGATCGCACACAAACTTGGACTGAAAACACAGAATCTCATTCCGGTGACTCTCAAGATGCGTGCTGCCAATAACAGGGGTATCAATATCCTTGGTGCCCTCATCACACGGCTGTATGGCAGGAGCCCAACAGGGAAAACAATTGAAACAAGACAGGTGGTCTATATCACAGACAACTCTGACAAGTTCTTCCTCAGTCGTGAGGCTTGTATCTCACTGGGGATGATCACAGGAAATTTTCCCACAATTGGGGAAGTGCCCAGAAATGACAGCTTCAATGATGATTCTACACTAAGCGATGCTTCAGAGATAAATGATGTGAAATGTGACTGCCCAAAGCGTGGACCACCTCCTAAATTGCCAACCAAACTACCTTTCCCCCGCAACAGAAGAGAACCGCGGTAAACTGGAAGAATACCTACTTGACCTCTATAAGTCCAGCACATTCAACATCTCCCTAGCACCAACCTCTCCCCCCTCATTGATGGACCTCCCATGAAACTGATGGTCGATCTGGTAGCCCAGCCTGTTGCTCACCACACTCCTGTCCCTGTCCCACTTCACTGGCAGAAAGACGTCAAAGCCGGACTAGACCAGGATGTCAGACTAGGTGTGCTGGAGCCAGTGCCAATTGGAGAAACGGTTACATGGTGCCACAGAATGGTCGTCTGTCCAAAGAAGAATGGCAAGCCGCGACGCACTGTTGACTTTCAGGCTCTCAATGCCCATGCCATTAGAGAGACACATCACACACAATCCCCCTTCCACCAAGCCAGATCAGTGCCACAGAATAAGAAGAAATCTGTCTTCGATGCATGGAATGGCTACCACAGTGTCCCCATTCGAGATGAGGATAAACACCTTACCACATTTATCACACCATGGGGCCGATATAGATATCGCACTGCTCCACAAGGATATATCGCCTCTGGAGATGGATACACAAGACGCTTTGACGAGATTGTGTCTGATGTGCCAAACAAAACCAAGTGTGTGGATGACGCACTCCTGTGGGCTGATGACATTGAGAGATCCTTCTTCCAGGCATTTAATTGGCTTGACATCTGTGGAAGGAATGGCATTACTTTAAACCCTGAAAAGTTCACTTTTGCACAAGACACCGTGGAGTTTGCAGGCTTTGAGATTACTCATACCAGTGTAGCAGGGTCACAATGACGACACGCAAAGTGAATGCAGGGTTGTAAGTTCTGTTTATTCCAAGTGGATGTAGATTTCAACATACACGATAAACCCCTATGTATGGCACAGGGGCCCGTGTTTATGCCTGGCTGCCATAGCAGACGATGGAATACTGTGTGCTGATGAAAATTAAGTTGACGCCTATGTTTGTCTGTCTCTCACACAAGTTTTGTCAGTTGTGTCAGGGTGCGAGGTGTTCAGGCATAGAAAAAGCATGCAGGTTTGAATGGACCAATCGTAACGTGTTGTCACGGTTGGGTAGACACTATTGGTTGTATTACTAAAACTAAGCGATTAACTATATGAATTGTTTCAGAGCTGATATGAGCTGAAATCAAGAAACTTATTTAAAATACATGAATTGTTAACTTTTTCATTTTCAGTCACTGTAGTGAGTTGAAACAAAGCAATATATTAAAATACATATGTACATTGCATATATCAGCGCCTATTGGATGCTGAAATAAAGACAGAGAATTAATGATTATTTACAATACTTTAAAGCTAACTGGCGCAAACTAATCCTAACACTCAGACATACAAAGTATGTCCCTGCCACACACTTCCCTCCACAGGGGAATGATGTCCTCATCATTAGGGCTTGCAATGTACCAGGTCCATGATGGCTCTTGAGATGTGAGTTGGCATCCTGTCGAAAAGCTCCCGTCATCATACAGTGACCTCAGATACTCGGCCCTCCCTCCAGGCTGCCTGAGATGCGGACGTTGACATCACAATGTCACCATAGCGCTGAGGTGCTCTTCTTTGCCGTGTCGATCTCCTCAAAGCTCTAACTGGTACTTGCGGTAGTAACCGTCGTCTTCTTCTTGGTGGTGATTGCAATGTAGAAGGTACCTCTTCGGCTGTTCCATCAGGTTCCGGTGATGGATTTACAGGGGCCACGTCACATGTCTTTGGGACTGTCTCTTCCTCCGTGGACTGCTCCTCCAAACCATCAGTCTCCTGTGATGGTACTGCAGTAGACACTGTAGTCTCTGTGAGTGTCTCCTCCTCTGGATCCTGAGGCTCTTCCTTTATTGCGTCAATGTCCAGTTCCTGAGGTTCCTGATGCCCAGAGTCGTGAACATCTCCAGATTCATCCACGTGTTGGTCCTCATCCATATGAACATCAAGCTCCAATGCTGGTTCAGTACTCACTGAAGTTTCTTCCTGTTCCGATGGTAGTGGCACCACTTGTGAACTGGTGGCATCTTCAGTGTCTTCTGTATTCTCCTCGGTTGGCCTTGCAGCTGGGTTTTCAGTTGCTACCGCAGGTTTGGATGAGAAGACGAGGATCTCTACTGAATCTTCTTCCTCACTTTCATCATTTGCCTCGATGGTGACATCCTCAGTGACATTTGGAATGCTCTCTGGCTTAAGCTTCCTTGGCCTTGGGATAGGTGGTGTCTTCACTTGCTGCTGGGGTGATAATGAACCTATTGGAAGAAGAAGATTCGATGAAGTGTTCTTCTAGGTCCATCTCCGTTCTCCTTAGCTACAGTGAAGACTGGTATGGAGAGGTTGGGCTGATGCAACACAGTATATACTTCCTCCTCCCACTTGTCTGCTAGTTTGTGCTTGCCCTCGAAAGCAACTCTCTTCACCAGTACTCTGTCTCCGATCTCTAAGGTTGCAGCTCTTGTCCTGAGATCATAGTTAGTCTTCTGTCGTGACTGAGCAGTACTGGTATTCTTCACTGCCAGGTCATATGCAGTCTTGAGTCGGTCTTGTAGTGCCTTTGTGTACTTGGATACAGATGATGACTTGGCATTGGTGATGTCCAATCCAAAAGCAAGGTCAATAGGCAGACGGGGATGGCGTCCAAACATCAGGAAAAACGGTGACTGTCCAGTGGTCTCGTGTCTGGTACAATTATAGGAATGCACCAATGGTCCCACGTAGCTCTTCCAGTCTTTCTTCTTGTCTGGATCAAGAGTACCCAACATGCTTAGGAGAGTCCTGTTGAAGCGCTCTGTTATCCCATTGCCAATTGGATGGTAGGGTGTTGTCCTGGACTTGTCCATCCCAGTTAGAGAACACAGTTCCGTCATGAGTTTTCCAACAAAGTTCTGGCCTTGATCAGAATGTATCCTTTTGGGTAAGCCGTAGTGTACAATGAAGTTGTTGAAGAACACATCCGCAGTGGTTTTGGCAGTCATATTCTTGGTAGGATAGGCTTGGGCATACTTTGCAAAGTGATCTGTCACGACGAGAATGTGTTGTTGTCCACCTTTAGAAGGTTCCTGTGTGAGGAAATCCATGCACACAAGCTCCAGTGGCTGTGACGTCTGAATGCTTACTAAAGGTGCTCTCATCATGGTTGATTTGCGCCTGAGACATCTATCACACCTCTGAATGTGGCTGTCTATGTCCTTTGTCATCCCTGGCCAAAAGAATCGCTCCCGTATCAGTGATAATGTTCTATCTCGTCCAGGATGCCCGACATCATCATGAAGGCTTTGCAGGGCTGATGGCCGACATCTCTTAGGAGAACAAGTTGTTCCTGTTCCTCACCATCCACTGTGATGATACGAAAAGCACTCCTCTACTCCTAAGGCTCTGGAAACACCTTTGAGTAGCTGAGAACTTCAGGATCACCAAGGTGCTGGCTTCTATCCAATCGTTGGCCGGATCATTACACGTTCCATGATGATGGATAAGACTGGATCCTTGCCCTGAGTTCTCCTCCAGTCTCGTGCATTGGTTTCACATATATCATCTGTTAGTGGTGTTTCATTTTCAGTCACTGCGTAGTGAGTTGAAACAAAGCAATATATTAAAATACATATGTACATTGCATATATCAGCGCCTATTGGATGCTGAAATAAAGACAGAGAATTAATGATTATTTACAATACTTTAAAGCTAACTGGCGCAAACTAATCCTAACACTCAGACATACAAAGTATGTCCCTGCCACACACTTCCCTCCACAGGGGAATGATGTCCTCATCATTAGGGCTTGCAATGTACCAGGTCCATGATGGCTCTTGAGATGTGAGTTGGCATCCTGTCGAAAGCTCCGTCATCATACAGTGACCTCAGATACTCGGCCCTCTCCCTCCAGGCTGCCTGAGATGCGGACGTTGACATCACAATGTCACCATAGCGCTGAGGTGCTCTTCTTTGCCGTGTCGATCTCCTCAAAGCTGTAACTGGTACTTGCGGTAGTAACAGTCGTCTTCTTCTCGGTGGTGATTGCAATGTAGAAGGTACCTCTTCGGCTGTTCCATCAGGTTCCGGTGATGGATTTACAGGGGCCACGTCACATGTCTTTGGGACTGTCTCTTCCTCCGTGGACTGCTCCTCCAAACCATCAGTCTCCTGTGATGGTACTGCAGTAGACACTGTAGTCTCTGTGAGTGTCTCCTCCTCTGGATCCTGAGGCTCTTCCTTTATTGCGTCAATGTCCAGTTCCTGAGGTTCCTGATGCCCAGAGTCGTGAACATCTCCAGATTCATCCACGTGTTGGTCCTCATCCATATGAACATCAAGCTCCAATGCTGGTTCAGTACTCACTGAAGTTTCTTCCTGTTCCGATGGTAGTGGCACTACTTGTGAACTGGTGGCATCTTCAGTGTCTTCTGTATTCTCCTCGGTTGGCCTTGCAGCTGGGTTATCAGTTGCTACCGCAGGTTTGGATGAGAAGACGAGGATCTCTACTGGATCTTCTTCCTCACTTTCATCATTTGCCTCGATGGTGACATCCTCAGTGACATTTGGAATGCTCTCTGGCTTAAGTTTCCTTGGCCTTGGGATAGGTGGTGTCTTCACTTGCTGCTGGGGTGATAATGAACCTATTGGAAGAAGAAGATTCCGGTGAAGTGTTCTTCTAGGTCCATCTCCGTTCTCCTTAGCCAAAGTGAAGACTGGTATGGAGAGGTTGGGCTGATGCAACACAGTATATACTTCCTCCTCCCACTTGTCTGCTAGTTTTTGCTTGCCTTCGAAAGCAACTCTCTTCACCAGTACTCTGTCTCCGATCTCTAAGGTTGCAGCTCTTGTCCTGAGATCATAGTTTGTCTTCTGTCGTGACTGAGCAGTACTGGTATTCTTCACTGCCAGGTCATATGCAGTCTTGAGTCGGTCTTGTAGTGCCTTTGTGTACTTGGATACAGATGATGACTTGGCATTGGTGATGTCCAATCCAAAAGCAAGGTCAATAGGCAGACGGGGATGGCGTCCAAACATCAGGAAAACGGTGACTGTCCAGTGGTCTCGTGTCTGGTACAATTATAGGAATGCACCAATGGTCCCACGTAGCTCTTCCAGTCTTTCTTCTTGTCTGGATCAAGAGTACCCAACATGCTTAGGAGAGTCCTGTTGAAGCGCTCTGTTATCCCATTGCCCATTGGATGGTAGGGTGTTGTCCTGGACTTGTCCATTCCAGTTAGAGAACACAGTTCCGTCATGAGTTTTCCAACAAAGTTCTGGCCTTGATCAGAATGTATCCTTTTGGGTAAGCAACAGGAGTATACAATGAAGTTGTTGAAGAACACATCCGCAGTGGTTTTGGCAGTCATATTCTTGGTAGGATAGGCTTGGGCATACTTTGCAAAGTGATCTGTCACGACGAGAATGTGTTGTTGTCCACCTTTAGAAGGTTCCTGTGTGAGGAAATCCATGCACACAAGCTCCAGTGGCTGTGACGTCTGAATGCCTTCTAAAAGGTGCTCTCATCGTGGTTGATTTGCGATTTGATCTATCACACCTCTGAAGGTGGCTGTCTATGTCCTTTGTCATCCCTGGCCAAAAGAATCGCTCCCGTATCAGTGATAATGTTCTATCTCGTCCAGGATGCCCGACATCATCATGAAGGCTTTGCAGGGCTGATGGCCGACATCTCTTAGGGAGAACAAGTTGTTCCTGTTCCTCACCATCCACTGTGATGATACGAAAAAGCACTCCTCTACTCCTAAGGCTCTGAAACACCTTTGAGTAGCTGAGAACTTCAGGATCACCAAGGTGCTGGCTTCTATCCAATCGTTGGCCGGATCGTACACGTTCCATGATGATGGATAAGACTGGATCCTTGCCCTGAGTTCTCCTCCAGTCTCGTGCATTGGTTTCACATATATCATCTGTTAGTGGTGTTTCATCCTCCATGGTGATACTGGTTGCAAAACAGAGACTCTCCACAAAGTTGGTAGTATTTGCGAGGTTGCAGATGGCTTGTACAGAATCTGTGGGAGTTTGGTCCTCCTTCGTCTTGCTCAATTTGACAGCGTATCCGCATCAATGTTAGTTTTCCCTAGTCTGTATCGGATCGTGAAGTTGTATCCAGACAAGAAGAAAGACTGGAAGAGCTACGTGGGACCATTGGTGCATTCTTATAATTGTACCAGACGAGACCACCGCTTTTTTTCCTGATGTTTGGGCGCCATCCCGTCTGCCTATTGACCTTGCTTTTGGATTGGACATCACCAATGCCAAGTCATCATCTGTATCCAAGTACACAAAGGCACTACAAGACCGACTCAAGACTGCATATGACCTGGCAGTGAAGAATACCAGTACTGCTCAGTCACGACAGAAGACTAACTATGATCTCAGGACAAGAGCTGCAACCTTAGAGATCGGAGTGTTGGGAACCAAAGGACACGTTAGCATGGATTTCCAGCCTTCAGGATCTGTTCCTGAGCCTCAATCCTGTACAGTTTCATATGATAACTCATTATACACAGCGACATCTCAGGATCCGTCTAACTTTTGAACCTCACCTACCTTATGGACCAAGTGAAAGTGCTCCACACAGTGGGCGTTCAACCAGAATCAACCACATTATCGACAGAAGACAGGATGCTGTGTGTTGGAACTGTGGATATACAGGGCATCTTCACTACTCATGTACTGTCAGGACGGATCATAGGAGGAGACCTTTAAACTTTCGCAGGCCTATGGGAAGGTGTCGCCCATAGGTTTTCAGGATTGCCCCACTTCACCAGATGCGGATGGACTAGTTGGACATTCAACAGAAGTGGACATTGTTGTGGAGGACATATCAGTTCCGTACACTTTTGGACACAGGTGCCACAGTTTCAGTAATGTCTCAATCATTTCATAGGAGTCATCTTAGTCACATCCCCATTCATCCTCTAGGAGACCTTCTTGATATTGAATGTGCTGGAGGAGAACCTGCCCTACCTTGGATATGTGGATGTTGTAATACAGACCATCAGTTCTTCCATTTCTTCCAGATCGTGCCTCCTTCTTGTAGTTCGAGGAGACCCAGTACAACTCCTGAGTACCAGTGCTCCTTGGAACCAATGTGCTCAAACCTCTACTGGAAGAGTGTAAGACTTTGTATGGCACCAAGTTCCTACAGAAAGCAGAATTGTTTACACCATACTATTTGGCATTTAGGACCATAGCACTACAGGAGAAGGACATCCGTCGGAACAACTGGAGACTTGCCTATGTCAGGAGTTGTGAACCAACAGGTGTTTTGATTGGACCAAATAGCAGAGTAGTGATCAAGGGTCAGCTAACGAAAGCACTGCAGTTTCCCAAGGTTTGTGCTCTACTGCAACCCACTGTTGATAGTAGGATCTCTCAGGACCTCGACATAGCTCCTATTGTTGTGGATTATGATGCCAATTTTCCAGGGATTGTTGATGTGCACATCTCTAACGTGATGACTACCAGGACAGTTGTTGTGCCACCTAAAGCCCTCCTCTGCGAGTTACAACCAGTCTCTCTTGAGGAACCTGTCACAGGTTTGCCAGTGGATAAAGACACTTAAAGGACATTGATGTTGAGTTGAAGGATCTCACTGACAGCCAGATCGATCAAGGACTTGGACTCATCCTCAAGTTTCAAGACATTTTCTCCAAGAGTGATGACGATTTGGGACATTCCTCTGCTGTGAAGCACAAGATCAACCTAACAGATGATGCACCATTCAAACAGAGGCACCAACGAATACCTCCGTCCATGTATGATGAAGTTCGAAGTCACTTGACTCAGCTACTTAGTGCCGGAGTCATACGCAAGTCTCATAGTCCCTGGGCATCAAACGTGGTACTGGCACGCAAGAAAGATGGCAAGCTGCGCATGTGTATTGATTTTCGCCAGCTCAACAAACGAAGTATCAAGGATTCCTACGCCCTGCCAAGAATAGAAGAACTTTTGGACCACTTAGGTGGAATGAAGTACTTTTCTGTGCTGGACATGAAAAGCGATTACCACCAGGTAGAGTTGTACGAGGAGCACAAGGAGAGAACAGCCTTCACAGTTGGTCCTCTAGGCTTCTACGAGTTTAACCGAATGCCCTTTGGTCTCTGTAATGCCCCAGCTACATACCAGCGTCTCATGGAGGAGTGCCTTGCCGGTCTGAACCTAAATATCTGCCTGATATATTTGGACGACCTAATTATTTTTTCACGGACATATGAAGAGCACATTGAGAGGTTGGAACTTGTACTGCGTCGTCTTCAGGAGACAGGATTGAAACTAGCCCCCAAGAAGTGTAAGTTCTTCAAGAGACGAGTAAAGTATGTGGGATACATCATCTCAGAGGATGGCATTGAGACAGATCCAGACAAGGTAAATAAGATCCAAGATTGGCCAACTCCAGCAAACCCAGATCAGGTCAGGAAGTTCCTCGGTTTCGCAGGATATTACCGGAAATTTGTCAAGGATTTCTCTTCGATTGCAAGACCCCTTTCCATGCTAATCCCTCAAGGAACAGTCAAGAAATCCAAGTCGTGGAAACCTCTGGAACGAATCAACTGGATTTGGGGACCAGATCAAGAATGTGCCGTACAATACTGTTTATATCATGTGTATATATAATTCTAGCATACAGAATCATCGTTCCTTTATATTAACCTTCTAAGGTAAATAGTGTATGTTGTCGGTGATTGCGCCGATATCATTTATGGCTTTGTTTAAGTCATGTCATGAGTTATCGCCCCTGATCTTTGTAAAGTTCAATCCCTCGGCGATCATTATATTTCCGTAATGTTTTAATGTACAGATAATATTGTCGGCTCATGCATTCAAGCCTCTATTAACATTTATAATGTTAATATACTGAATATATATAAATAGATGTCAATGTATGTTCTGCAAGCATGCCGAACATTGTTATTATATTGTTATTATATTGTTGCTACAATTGTTTCAGCGTTTATCGTGTATGTTGAAATCTACATCCACTTGGAATAAACAGAACGTACAACCCTGCATTCACTTTGCGTGTCGTCATTGTGACCCTGCTACAAAATGGAGCCCCCAGTGATTTGTGGACTTGAAAAAGTTTCAGCGATGGACACTGCCTCTGCCTAGTGAGATACAACACCCCGGGTCTACGATCGTCACGTGATGTCTTCACACACCCCCACGATTCGTCACTTATGTTTGTGTTATTGGACATTCCTATAATACCGTGGTATTGTGACTTTACTTGTTGCTAGCTAGCATATTGACTTTCTTGGCGCCTTGTAGTATTATGTTATGAGCTCATAGATAGTGCATTTTTTCATTTGTTTACATTTTGATTAACTTCAAGTAAACTTTGTTAAGTGTTTGTTTACATTTATAGTTATATTTTTTTAGTCGACTATATTGTTTGTTTACATTTGATTTTGTTTACATTTAAATTGGTATTAATAAGTTATTAATTCAGCTGATTTTTTTTCTAGTTGAAAAGTAATTCAGTAGTGTAATTTGCATTTCTCATATAGTTTTTCAAACGGCATTACAGCTTAGTGTTTAAATTATCTTTTCTTAAAAGTTTAGTTAGCATATCATTTCTTTGTATTCTTAATTCGTATACGTTAGTACTTTGCTTCATTATTATTTGCCTTACTTGTGCATTTATGATGAATGGTTGACAGGTGTGTTTGTGTTTCCTCTTATTAAGCCTCAACAACATATTCTCAAATTATTTTTAAGTAAAGCTCAGTTAATAAATAACTAAGCTTGGTGACGAGTGACTTGACAAGTAACTTGACGGTACGTTGACAGTTCACCATATTGCAATGCACACATACGCAACAGCACTGTGTTTGTTGTTTATTTCTTGAATTTGTTGATATACATATTTGTTTTCTTTCATGTAAACAAACAAGCAAACGCTTTATTTCACATTATTTTTTCTTTCAGGTTCCGGAAGTGATTGGTTTAAAGTTGTTATCTTTTAGGTTACAACTTTGCTTCATTATTCGTTTGATTACTTTGCATCCACACTTGTAACCACACTTGTTACACAAGCGCTTGCGTACAGAAACATCTTAGCTTAGTTTCTTACACCCTCTTATCAGCAATTAAGTTGCTGGTGGTCACAAATAATTTCGTGGTTTGTGTTTCTCTATACTTGGTTTTATCTTCGTTTTACACTTGTGTGTCAACGATGGATTTTACGGATAAGGAGATCCAAAACATGTTAGAAGTGTTTCGTAGGAAGAATGTGAAGCCTACTGCTGATACACCTGAGGAGTTTGAGTCCTGGTTCGATTCTATGCAGCTCTCAAACAAGAGGATTTGGAGGAAGAGGAATACCATGCAATAGATGGTACTTTGCCCGCTGCTTCTCAGTTGTCTGGACGGTTACACTCAGGGCTGGATTCAAACTATGTTCCTCCTATGCCTGGCACATCCGCTTCAACTACACCGGATCCTCGATTGTTCTACCATCAGTTACCAAAACTTTCGTTCTTCAGTGGAGACTCTGGTAAGGATGCGGACTATGCACACTGGCGATATGAAGTGGCATGCCTTATAAACAAGAGGACTAAGCTCTCTGAAGATGATCTCTATGAAATAATCCGACGGTCACTGAAGGGAGAAGCTGCCATGATAGCCAGGAATCTTGGACCACAGGCAAGCACAGCTACTTTGCTATCCAAATTCCAGAGTATGTTTGGTGAGGTTGACAAGACAGAGAGCCGGATGTCTAACTTTTATAGTGCAAGGCAGAAGGACAAGGAGTCTGTCTCATCCTGGTGTTGTCGTCTAGAGCTTCTTCTATCCAAGGCATTGGAGAACAACCCAGAGTACATCAGTGTGGCTAGGAAAGATGAGATGCTCAGAAACATGCTGTGGAGTGGTTTGAGACCTGAACTGAAGAACCAATCAGGATACAAGTTCGATCAGACGTCAAACTTGAACGATCTCCTCAAGGCTCTACGTGAGATAGAAGTGGATCAGGCCAAGGTGGATGACAGCAACACTTCTAAGCGGCAAGCATCTGTCAAGATGGCTTCCACATCTGAGCGGAATGGAAGAAGGAGATCGGGAACCTACAGACCATGATCAAGACATTGACTACTCAGGTTTCGGAGTTGAAGAGTCAACAGGCCAATCCTACTTTTCATCAGCCAAATCAAGTACACGGATACACCCGGAATAAAAGCAGGGGACCTCGCTTTTCTGGAAGAGAGGGAAGAGGACACGTTAGCATGGATTTCCAGCCTTCAGGATCTGTTCCTGAGCCTCAATCCTGTACAGTATCATATGATAACTCATTATACACAGCGACATCTCAGGATCCGTCTAACTTTGAACCTCACCTACCTTATGGACCAAGTGAAAGTGCTCCATACACGACGTTCAACCAGAATCAACCACATTATCGACAGAGAAGACAGGATGCTGTGTGTTGGAACTGTGGATATACAGGGCATCTTCACTACTCATGTACTGTCAGGACGGATCATAGGATGAGACCTTTAAACTTTCGCAGGCCTATGGGAAGGGGTCGCCCATAGGTTTTCAGGATTGCTCCACTTCACAGATACCGGATGGACTAGTTGGACATTCAACAGAAGTGGACATTATTGTGGAGGACATATCAGTTCCGGCACTTTTGGACACAGGTGCCACAGTTTCAGTAATGTCTCAATCATTTCATAGGAGTCATCTTAGTCACATCCCCATTCATCCTCTAGGAGACCTTCTTGATATTGAATGTGCTGGAGGGGAGAACCTGCCCTACCTTGGATATGTGGATGTTGTAATACAGACCATCAGTTCTTCCATTTCTTCCAGATCGTGCCTCCTTCTTGTAGTTCCGGAGACCCAGTACAACTCCCGAGTACCAGTGCTCCTTGGAACCATGTGCTCAAACCTCTACTGGAAGAGTGTAAGACTTTGTATGGCACCAAGTTCCTACAGAAAGCAGAATTGTTTACACCATACTATTTGGCATTTAGGACCATAGCACTACAGGAGAAGGACATCCGTCGGAACAACTGGAGACTTGCCTATGTCAGGAGTTGTGAACCAACAGGTGTTTTGATTGGACCAAATAGCAGAGTAGTGATCAAGGGTCAGCTAACGAAAGCACTGCAGTTTCCCAAGGTTTGTGCTCTACTGCAACCCACTGTTGATAGTAGGATCTCTCAGGACCTCGACATAGCTCCTATTGTTGTGGATTATGATGCCAATTTTCCAGGGATTGTTGATGTGCACATCTCTAACGTGACTACCAGGACAGTTGTTGTGCCACCTAAAGCCCTCCTCTGCGAAGTTACAACCAGTCTCTCTTTGAGGAACCTGTCACAGGTTTGCCAGTGGATAAAGACACTCTCTTAAAGGACATTGATGTTGAGTTGAAGGATCTCACTGACAGCCAGATCGATCAAGGACTTGGACTCATCCTCAAGTTTCAAGACATTTTCTCCAAGAGTGATGACGATTTGGGACATTCCTCTGCTGTGAAGCACAAGATCAACCTAACAGATGATGCACCATTCAAACAGAGGCACCAACGAATACCTCCGTCCATGTATGATGAAGTTCGAAGTCACTTGACTCAGCTACTTAGTGCGAGTCATACGCATAGAATCTCATAGTCCCTGGGCATCAAGCGTGGTACTGGCACGCAAGAAAAGATGGCAAGCTGCGCGCGATGTGTATTGATTTTCGCCAGCTCAACAAACGAAGTATCAAGGATTCCTACGCCCTGCCAAGAATAGAAGAACTTTTGGACCACTTAGGTGGAATGAAGTACTTTTCTGTGCTGGACATGAAAAGCGATTACCACCAGGTAGAGTTGTACGAGGAGCACAAGTAGAGAACAGCCTTCACAGTTGGTCCTCTAGGCTTCTACGAGTTTAACCGAATGCCCTTTGGTCTCTGTAATGCCCCAGCTACATACCAGCGTCTCATGGAGGAGTGCCTTGCCGGTCTGAACCTAAATATCTGCCTGATATATTTGGACGCCCTAATTATTTTTTCACGGACATATGAAGAGCACATTGAGAGGTTGGAACTTGTACTGCGTCGTCTTCAGGAGACAGGATTGAAACTAGCCCCCAAGAAGTGTAAGTTCTTCAAGAGACGAGTAAAGTATGTGGGATACATCATCTCAGAGGATGGCATTGAGACAGATCCAGACAAGGTAAATAAGATCCAAGATTGGCCAACTCCAGCAAACCCAGATCAGGTCAGGAAGTTCCTCGGTTTCGCAGGATATTACCGGAAATTTGTCAAGGATTTCTCTTCGATTGCAAGACCCCTTTCCATGCTAATCCCTCAAGGAACAGTCAAGAAATCCAAGTCGTGGAAACCTCTGGAACGAATCAACTGGATTTGGGGACCAGATCAAGAATGTGCCGTACAATACTGTTTATATCATGTGTATATATAATTCTAGCATACAGAATCATCGTTCCTTTATATTAACCTTCTAAGGTAAATAGTGTATGTTGTGCGGTGATTGCCGCCGATATCATTTATGGCTTTGTTTAAGTCATGTCATGAGTTATCGCCCCTGATCTTTGTAAAGTTCAATCCCTCGGCGATCATTATATTTCCGTAATGTTTTAATGTACAGATAATATTGTCGGCGCTCATGCATTCAAGCTCTATTAACATTTATAATGTTAATACACTGAATATATATAAATAGATGTCAATGTATGTTCTACAAGCATGCCGAACATTGTTATTATATTGTTATTATATTGTTGCTACAATTGTTTCAGCGTTTATCGTGTATGTTGAAATCTACATCCACTTGGAATAAACAGAACGTACAACCCTGCATTCACTTTTTGCGTGTCGTCATTGTGACCCTGCTACACCAGTGTTCGACCTTGCTTGAAGTACCTACAAGCCATCATGGACTTTCCTACACCAAAGAACATAACGGACATGCGTTCTTGGTTTGGACTTGTCAATCAAGTGTCATACGCATTCAGCATGGCTGAGAGGTTGCAGTCTTTTCGTCAACTTTTAAAGCCTGGAACACCATTTCGTTGGGATGACAATCTGGACCGTTTGTTTCAGGAATCCAAGACCGTCATTGTCAATGAGATTGAGAAAGGTGTGCGCATCTTTGACGCAAACAAACCGACCTGTCTTGCAACAGACTGGTCGAAACACGGAATTGGATTTTGGCTCTTCCAGAAGCACTGTCAATGCCCAAAGACCCTGCCATTTTGCTGTAGAGATGGATGGAAAGTCACCCTGGTGGGAAGTCGTTTCACCCACGCCGCGGAATCCTGCTATGCACCCGTCGAGTGGGAAGCACTAGCAGTGGTTGATGCCCTGGAGAAAGCAAGGTATTTTGTCCTTGGATGTAATGATTTGACCATTGCAGTTGACCACAAACCTCTACTAAAGATCTTTGGGGATCGATCACTTGAATGCATCTCGAATGCTCGACTACGTAACCTGAAGGAAAAGACCTTGCGGTACAAATTCCACATGGTTCACATCCCCCGGAGCCAAACACAGAGCTGCCGATGCTGTATCTCGTCACCCAACTGGTAACCCTGAGAGGATAGTTCTATTGGATGATATTGCAGCCATGGACTGTACTGAACTTTCCCCTTCTCTGGATGTTTGTCATAACATCCTTGCCTCCATCAGATGCAGTGAAGAGCCTGACTACAGTGTAGAGGATGCCACTCTCCAGTCTGCTGCATCTGCAATCAGCTCCTTGGAACCAATCACGTGGAACAAGGTGAAAGTTGCCACCACTAGCAATGTATCCATGGCCAAACTCGTTGATCTTATTGAAACTGGGATGCCAGAATCCCGCCTTGAACTTTCTACCGCACTACGTGAATATCATCAGTTCAGAGAGCATCTCCACATGGTAGACGGAGTTGTGCTATACAAGGACCGGATTGTGATCCCACCAGCACTACGTGAAGATGCCCTTACTGCCCTCCATTCTGCACACCAAGGCGTCTCATCAATGATGTCCAGAACTGAAGCATCTATCTTCTGTCCCGGACTCACATTGGCCGTTACAACCCTCCGAACCAACTGTGCTCACTGCAATCGGATGGCTCCATCACAACCATCAGCCCCACCAACACCACTAGTATACCCATCCTACCCCTTCCAATGTCTATGCGCTGACTTCTTTCATTACAAGGGCGTCAACTATCTAGTGCTGGTCGACAGATACTCCAACTGGCCAATAGTGGAGAGAACTGCTGGAGGTGCACCTGGACTCATCAACTGCTTACGACGCACATTTGTCACATTTGGCATACCTGATGAACTTTCCTCTGATGGGGGAACCGAATTCACAGCCTCTGCAACCAGAGAGTTCCTTCACACATGGTCAGTACATCATCGACTATCTTCTGTCGCCTTCCCCCACAGCAACTGCAGGGCAGAAATTGGCGTGAAGACAGTCAAACGCATGATCACTGACAACACCGGACCCCAAGGTGAACTTGACACGGATGCTTTCCAGCGGGCAATGCTTCAGTACAGGAACACCCCAGACAGAGACACAAAGTTATCTCCTGCTATGAGTGTTTTTGGCAGAGCCATAAAGGACTTCATCCCCATCCTACCCGGTCGGTACAAACCTCATGAGACATGGAGCGATACACTATTACTGAGGGAGGAGGCACTCAGAAACCGACATGAAGATGGCAGAACGTCTCACTCAGCACACCAAACAGCTCCCACCTCTCGCAGTTGGTGACTTTGTCAGAATCCAGAACCAGATAGGGCCTCACCCTCTCAAATGGGACAAAACAGGATGTGTGGTCGAAGTTCGTCAATTTGACCAGTATGCTGTACGGGTAGACGGATCAGGTAGTACGCAATCGGAAGTTCCTCAGGAAGTACATCCCTGCTTTCCAACCTCCATCTAGACGCTCAATCGCTGATGACTTGCTAAGGCCACAAACATCTACCCTTGACAATACCACCACCCCCAGACTATGTCCACATCCGGCTCAGTCAACATCAGAACACTTGACCACACCAACAACAGTCTCTACTGGTGACAAACAACGCACTCCGCATCAACAGCCAGTGCCGTCCAGACCAGCTGCTACGCCTGATGTCTCACAATCCACACCACCCTCACCTGATAGATCCCGTCCACTCTGTCCTGTGATCAGAGAACCCACTGTCCTGACAGAGTCACCAAGCATCGATCCTTCATCGACCCTAACAGTAGACACAAGTGTGATCCACCCACGACGTTCTACCCGCACCAAGAAAAAGCCAAACTGGCTGTCTGATTACGTGCATGTTATTGAGTCAGAATAGTCCCTGGGCCAAAGGACAGTCTACCCAGTGAAAGCCCTGAATGCTTTATTGCCAGTTTCTCTCTTTATTCCAGTTTGTTCCAAACGTTTAGACTTTTCCCAATCACTTAAGGACAATTCAAGACATTATGCTTTATTTAACTCAAACCCGAGTTCTAGTCAGAACTGTTTCTTTCAGTCCTTGCCACATCTTTGTCAAGATCCGACAATGACCTAGGGAGGGATAGAGGATTATATGTTATTTAATTATCTATGTTGTACATGATGTGTTTACTCTCATTGCAGATCTCCACCATTTCAGGTCAGAAAGGTTAAAGGTTAAACAACAGATTGTGTACTTTTTATGAAGTTCCAAATTGATTAAAAATATAATGATAAATTAATAATGCTAGGATTATAAGGCAAAAATGCAAAACATACATTGACCTCGTTTTCTTTCAGATCTAACATTTTTTACCCTTGGCAAATAAAGTTAAAGGCACAGGGGCTTGTATTGCTGAAAATAATACGTCCTGGGTCCTACAAGCGTACACTGATATCCATATACATATAAAGAAGGAAAGGGATGTAACGCACACAAACTTGTCAAACACCCCCCTCTCGTAAATGGGCGAAATCTGGGTGGGAAATTGTGAAATACACAGCCGGGATTCTTACTGAAATAAAGCCAGATGAATTCCCTTTCGATTAAATCCAAAATTATCAAAATCGGTGCACTATTGACCGAGTAACTTTGCTTGGAACTCGGGAAAAGACAACTTTTTCATTTGTACGCCAAAAACCTGCCTACGAAAATCATCGCCTCTCGGCGAAGAAATACTAAGTATTTCAATGGAAAACACGCAATCGGCGAAAAGACATAACCTTTTCGTAATCGCTAGATATTCCGCTTTCGCATTACAACATTTTATTTTTAACCAATCAGAGAGTAGCTCGTCGTTGGTGCGAGTCTATTGAAGGTGAAGGACAACCATGGTGGCGTCGATCACTCGATACCGCTAATTTTCCAATAAAGTCGTGTATGGCAGGTAAAATCAGTAACTCATTTCATTTGAGATGTTGTAATGCGAAAGCGGAATATCTAGCGATTACGAAAAGGTTATGTCTTTCACAATTTCCCACCCAGATTTCGCCCATTTACGAGAGGGGGGTTTTTGACAAGTTTGTGTGCGTTACATCCCTTTCCTTCTTTATATGTTTAAGAAATACACTTCGCTCTACCACCATGTATAGTGTAATAAAACACACTTTCGCCCTGAACTATTATAACGTTAAAGCACTCGGACGAACACACTTTTGCCCTGAACTATTATAGTTAAAGCACGAGGACGCTTGCGTCCGAGTGCTTTAACGTTATAATAGTTCAGGGCGAAAGTGTGTTTTATTACACTATACATGGTGGTAGGGCGAAGTGTATTTCTTTTCTAAGATGCCAAATTTAATACTTTCTAAAGATAATTACGATTAATTTAAGGCAGAAAACAAACGACGGTGTCGGTGACCTAAATTAAGAATCCTCGCACAGGGCTAACTGGCGCGCTGTTCTATTGATGTGTCTGCCCCCTACGTTAAGACGAACGTTACCAGAAAAAAACAAATGACAACAGTTTGATGACGGTTTACGTTCGGATTAACTATCTTCTCTGAATTATTTTAATTACATTTGTCATTAACGTAAACCATATGGGGCAATATGAACGTTGCATTTCTACTACCAGCGTAAGTTTAGATCAGTGCATCCAGAGGAAGTTGAGTAGTCAAGCGACATTCCACAATTGCATTGTGGGAATGTAAACATTACGAACGTTACCGTGTCGCTGAAAACTTGTGAGTCGAAATGACACATTTTAACCGTCGTAAAACATAAACGTAATGTTTCCACCAGTGATGTTAGCTGCGTGAAGCAACAGCAAACCAAGAAACTGGATGGCAGAATCCATATGCAACGGTGTAGTTTACTGCAGGAGGCCGTACGAGGCGATGACAACTGACATGCATCGTGACGTCGCTTACATTGTGACGTAATGTAAAATGGTTCGATTACGAGGGGGCACACTAGAATGGCGCAGTGACGGGATAACGTCATTCAATTGTTACGTCATCAAAAAACTATACCTTTATTGTCTGATAATGTATTTGTTTTCCGATTGTTCTAACCGCTAGGCATCTTAGAAATATGGATATCAGTGTACGCTTGTAGGACCCAGGACGTATTATTTTCAGCAATACAAGCCCCTGTAGTTAAAGGTCACATGCAACGTAAAACACAACTTTGCAGATTCTGATACCTTTCCGATACCGAAACAAATCGTCAAAAATGCTAATTCAACTTATAAAGTTGAAAAATAACGCGATGAAAAAAACGCGCGAAATCGGAGATCAAACGATTCACTAATTTTCCCCCAGCGTTTGGGGGGAATTCAAGTGGTTTCAACAGCTGGGCTGCGCTCATAGCACGTGCGCAGTGAAAAAGGTTCGCGCAACTTGGAAGCGGGTTGTCGGGTGAATACTCGGTGAAGGCTTTGGTGTGAGCTATTTTTCTAATGTTTTGCTGATATCTCATAGGCGCGAGCTTTTTATATGTTATGACAGTAAATTAACTGTTTATAAAATTTCATTTGTCTATTTCACCAGTTCGATACTTAAAAGCAATGTCATTATTTAGCGTTGACAGAATTTCTAACTGTGATATAGATATGTCGTTGTCACAGACAAAACTCAATGTCTTGTTTTATTGACAACTGTGTGTCTGCCTGCCTGTCTGCTAATGACAATATTCAATACACAACTTCAATCACTGACCACATGCAATTTGAACTTAACACCAATCAGGCTATACACCATAAACAAAACGCATTGATTTATGGCCCGAGTTCGGTCTCTGTCACATTATGTAATTACACAGACAGGCAGGTGTGATATACTTGAACACATGACATGTTATGATGTCTGTTGATTGCAAAATGTTATACACAAAAATGAGCATGTACGTACAAACACAACATCTCTAAATATACACACATGAGCCGTGAGGACATCTGCAAATGAACCAGCCGTTACACTTGAGTGCACACCCACCCGCTCTGACTGGGTTCGGTATCCCGGTGTATTTAATTGCATGTCTAAACTGACCAAAATCTCCGCTTGTTGTTATTTGTGTAACTGCTGTATTTGTCTCCTTCCTGTACATTCCACTCCAGGACATATTAACTGTAAACTGTGATAAGTCATGCCTAACCTTATACAGCAGCCTTTAGTCAACTTTCAAGTCACACCCTGTATCCAATTTTCAATAGGAACCTGTATCTACGTATGAACATTTTCCTGGCATTTACAATTTCGATGATAAAATAATTTTTCTCTTCGGATTAAGGATGAACATTTTAAACATAAATCACTTTCCTCGCGTCAAAAGTTCCATGACAAAACAGTTTACGTCCCTTTCCCAATAATGATCATGACTTCCATACACTTTCTAGATGACACATTATTTTCTATATTAGATATACTAAAATAGTTTCTGTTTAAATGCTCCGAAACTTAGATGTCTTAAAGTTATCCATTTGTTCAATAGCTCATCATACGAATTCAATCATTTTCTGCTCACTTTCATTTAGCTAAAAATGTTACATATTTTTGCTACATCTATTAGAATGATACATTCCCACTCCCAACCCGTGTTGGCACAACCAGTCTCCATTGTGGTAGTATGTACTTTCAACACACACCCTCCGTTCAGCTTTGAATAGAAAAGCTGGTGAAACATTTGAAACAGGATTTCAGCCCTGCTGTATTATAAGGCCTTCATGGACTAGGTTTTGTTTATTGTTTCATGAAGGGTTTCATTACAGATGGCATGATCGCACTAGAACAAACACGGGTTCATTAAAGGTCACATGCAACCAAAAAATCAAACATAATTAAAACACAATTATCACTTATTCATGACATATAATATACATTGCTGGTTATGAAAAAACATATAAACAAAATTATAAGAGTAATATCGCAAATCAAAAGTGCAATATTGTGTACTTGGGTTTACTTCCCAAGAAGCGAACCAGGCCAAAATTTCTACGTTAAACCATTTCATAGTGTACTTTCGACGTTTTTGGTTTCCCGTTTTTGTGTGAAAAAAAATATTAAAATGCAAGAGGAAAAACAACAAATGGTACTCACGTATTACACCGGACATGTACCTACTATATTGGATTAGGTCCCTAACCTTAACCCTAACCCTAAACCCTAAACCTAACTCTAGCCCTAACCCTAACCTTAACCCCTTGAATTAATCCTAATAAATAGCAATGCATTGATCGAACCGGCACAAACATGACTGACGTGTCTAGTGTAATGCATTATTACTGCTTCGAAAAATAAAATACTAATAAAACACTTTTCGTAAATTTAAAAAATACAAAATACAAAATACACAAAGCATAACACCTCAGCACCCCGTAATACAAATAAATATGAGCGTATTAGTGAAAAAAGAAAAATATTTCAAACTGGTGCTTGCAAAGTATCCGCCGGTATACAACTACTGGAAACTCTCAACATCGTTGGGCTTATGCAATGACATAGCTCGTAGAGATGAAACACCAGTGAGCGGAGCTTTTATTACCCACGTGGTCAACGTATGGGTAGTTGCATATTAATCTCGTACGTCACACGAGTGTCGTATCGCGTTGACCTGTGTCGTAACGACTTGACCTGAAATTCTAACGATTTGATTGGATAACCGATGACCTCTCAATTAGGTCACATTCTGACGTAACTATTTTTTCATTCTTAACAAACACGTGGGTGGGAATGTATTGCGAACGTTGCCGTGTCGCTGTATAATATTGAGTCGAACTGAGACATTATATCTGTCGAAAAACATAAACGCAATGTTTCCACTAGGGCTGGGACGGATACTCGGGTACTCGAATCCGGGTCGGGTACAGCTGGAATCGAGTCCTATTTCAAGGAATCGAGTACCCGGAAAGGGAGAGAACTCAGTAATGACAAGGGCAGGTAACTCTAACCTAGAGCAATATGGACGACACGCATGCTAAGTTGAGTGTTTGGGCTCAATTTGAGCTTGATGCAAATGGCAAGAGAACCAAATGCCGACTCTGTGGTATCATGTCTGAAATTGATAGTACAGTCTGCTTATGGTTTTGAGATTTATCAGTGTTAGACCCTGCAAGTGAATTCTACTGAAGTGGTGAAGGTGTGGGACTTGCGCTACTCCTGGGCTTCATCCCTTATGAAGCTGACACGCCAAGATCAGGATATACTTAATCTCATAATTTAACACAGTTACAAATTTGAAGACCCATACGGTTTTCAATCTAATATGTCAATCTACTGCGGAAGCTGTACAAGGTCAATGCAAAACATCTTGCACTAAAACACAACCTAAACAATAAACGTGTTCATTACATTGTGTACTTGTGTTCATTGCTTATCAAGCTTTTAAGATTACATGTACATTTCTATTTTATTTCAATTTCATGAAACACAGTTTTTACATTTGCGTTTAACATGAATACATTGACTATTAAAGAGATTGCAATTAAATGATTGAATGTGTTGGGAATATAAATTAAAACTAAGGAATTAACATTCTGATTTGCAAATACAATGTTCGACTGGTTATCATTACAATAAGAAGGAAGATGATCAGAAATAGAAGCAGAACTCACGTAACATATACATTTTATAGTTTAACAAATATTAATCAGCATACAGTTATTCCAATGAAGAGATACAATTTTAGAATATCGATTTAACAATAGTTTTGTTTTCATTTAATAGAAACTGTAATGCAACTGAGTTGCGCAACAGAGCAAAATGACCAGTCTTCCCAGATGCGAGCCAAGCATTTTGCTATATTGCTTAACTCAGTTGCATTAGAGTTTGCCTGTCTGTATATCTCGTACACAATTCTCCGGTCAGTAAATACATCAATCAAATTGTATTCTATGCAAGTTTACATAAAGTCTGCATGTAAAACATTATATGTTCAGTTAGAATATCACACATGAACGTAGTTGTTCACTGGCTGAATGAATAACTGGTCTTTTTCATTATTAACGTAACACACATTTTTTGCATTGTCCAGTTAATGGAGGTTATTATCAACGACGGTAATTTATCTGCGCATGAGCAGTGAGAAGTCAAATCACAGTAACAGCGGGAATGAAAACTTCTGTGTTTTAACAAATGTTTTGTGTTTTAAGTAACAATGTAAGTAATGGTGTTACTCTTTATATTAGTTATAAACAGACGTAAATCAAATAGCCTAAGATCAGTTCCAATGTCCCATTGCCATCCTTTGAGGTTTGGTCAAATCGTGATTGAATATTCAGAAAGTTGACTGAAGCTATGTATTCCTTACATTTCCGGGTACTCGATTCCGATTCGGGTAAGTACATGCGGGTACTCGATTCCAATTTTTTCCTACCCGTCCCAGCCCTAGTTTCCACCAGTGATGTTAGCCGAATGAAGCAACTGCAAACCAAGAAACGAGGTGCAACGGAGTAGTTTACTGTAGGAGGCTGTACGAGGCGATGACAACTGACATGCATCGTGACGTCGGTTACCATGGCAGTGACGTCATTAGTGTGACGTCATGCAAATATTGTACTACTGTACAAAACTCTTCCGCAACCTCTTTATGAAACCGGTTTCGGTTTGAAACAAAAAACATAACAAAAATACGCTATTTTGTCAATTTAAATGTATGTAAGACGTGGGTAATAAATAAAATACCACACTCGGTCTCATTACATACGAATTATACGAAACTCGTGACCTTCCTATTAGTCCATTGCATTATGTTCACTTTTAATTTTTCGTTCAAAAAAATTGGAGATTTGTTTCTCTGTGTTATTTTACACTCTTTAGGGTTTACTTTCTACAAAAAAACAATGTTTCCAAATTTTCACTTTCTCTTAAAGTGAATAAAACTTCATTATAGTTGGCACCATGAAGTTCCTTCCCAGTTGTGGAAGCATAATAAGTTGTAGGAGATTACTGCCGTATGAGTTGTCTCCCTTTTTGACCCTGTCCTATGAAGTCAACATGGCAGTGATGACTTGCAAAACAGGAAGAACTTGTAGACAATTTTGTGTCTAAAGGATGGTACACAGTGGATATCAAGCATGACTTGAAGGTCAGTATAACAATATTTTCAAGTGTTGACATATCTCTCTATATATTTTGATTGAGAATACTTTATAAAATGTGATATCAATTAATTCTATCACATGAGACCACTTGCCTCCTTAGCATTATTTTGATTTTTAGATGTATATGTCATTTCCTGAGTCATTTAGTAGTAAATTGATTGACATTTTCATAGTATTTGACATGCTATCATATAGATAGAATGTTACATATCTGCTTAAATAAGTGAAATGCAAGTGTTTGGTCTTTGTGCTTGTATGCAACATAGGGGGCCTTTTTTGGGGATATTCTTTACTTGTTTTGTATATGATGTGTTCTTAAGGCTATTCTCATGATGTTATATATCAAGTGTTTTATTAAGTCCACATCTCTGACAATATAGAATGTATTTTAATTATTTAAATCAGGAAACATGGTTTGTATCACCACAATATTGCCATTAAAACATCCTCCCCTAAAAGGGCCCCTAATATGTTATGATGCAGTCACAGATGATAATTTCATTACAACAAACAAGAACAATGTTTCCTTATAGGGTCCTGTGGTGAACCAAATTACAAAATATCTCAATTTTGCAAGATAGTTTATAGTTAAATTTACTTAGGTGTTGTATTTGTATCCTTTAGTGATTACAGTTTATAAAATGCTTATTTTTGGTACTTATTGTGATTATTTGTTAAAGAATTTATACTATTATTTCCATGTAAGATTTTGACTTGCAATTGATCATAATGTAGTGATTTTACTATAATTGCTTCACATTTTGTCATGAATTGTGCGGTTTTTGAAAAGACGTTTGCAAGGTGATTATTTTACAATAACTAATTCATGTGGGTTGATATGACAAAAAAATAGATGAATTATATTTATATTTTCAGGTCACCATGACAACAATACCACAGCTAAGTCATTGTCATGGAACAACAAATGAGAAGGACCTTAACTGGAGTTTGTGCATTTTATGTCAAAATGCTACCACTGACAAAATCAAACTCCCTCTTGTATCACAACCAGGATTGGAATCATATGACAACTTGTTGGAAATCATACATGAGCGTGCTACTTTAAAAGATGGACCGTACGTTGATATCTGCCAGAGACTTGAAGGTTGCACAAAGGAGACACTTGAATTACACAAGGCTGCTATTCTAATGCAACAAATAAAGACCAAATACAAAGTGCCAGGAATAGAAAGCATAAAACTCAGGATTTTGAACAAATCGCATGCAGCAAGAGGGGAAGGAAAAGAAAGGGGTTTGAACACGAAAGTCAGCCTGAATGTTCAGCAATTCCTTTCACAAGATCATCAACATCTCCATTTTACAACAATCTCTGTTTCTTCTGTCAACAGGATGATCAACAGCAGCTTTTCAAAGTCAGGACAGAAAAAGCTGGCTCAACCCTCAGAGATGCAATTGAGATTTCAAGAAATCCTTTTCTGAAAACAAGATTCAACTCTACCATTTCTCCAACTGATGCACATGCCATTGATGTCCGATATCACAAGACTTGTTGGACCAACCATGTTTTCCATGTCCTACGCCAGGAAAACAAGGAAAGTAAGCATCCAGTTCAAACTGCATGTATAACTGAATTGATTGATTTGGTGGACCAGCAAACAGCAAACAAGGCTTTTTTTTATCACTAGAGGAAATTGAGAAAACATATATCTCTATGCTTGGAGGGGTTAAAACGTTGGACAAGCATGTGCCTACCTACACAAGGCAGTGGCTGAAGGAAAAGATCCTTTCCGAGCTTCCCAATGTGAAATCTGCCCTTCAACAAGACCGCCGGAAACCTGCTGTGCTGTATTCCCCAAATGCTTGTGAGGAAGAAATGGTCCATAATGCTATTGAGAGAGACAACAGCATGGAAAATATGAAACACATATACCAATCTGCCAAGCTGGTACGCAAGAGCATTGAGGCCTTTCAGAAAGAAGATAACAGCAACTTTTCTATGCAAGTTACAAGTACTGTAGATGATGTTCCTTCTGAACTCTACTCTCTCATTCGTTGGATAATGGCAGGAACAAAACTTGAGTTCAGCAGTGAAGAAAAGACAAGTACTGTTGACAGAAGTGTACTTACAATCTGCCAAAATATCATGTATGGTGTCAAATCCAGAAGACAGGTAAAATATAAACAGCAAAGAGAGTCTGGAGCATTTAGATTACGTGGAAAGGAAAATCCTCAGGTGCTTGGATTAGCCCTTGCAGTTCACTACAACACCAGAAACAAGATGATCATGGATCTCCTCAGTGCCCACAACTACTGCATTCCTTACAGGCGTGCTCTTCTTCTAGAAACTTCACTTGCCAATGCTGTAGTTAAAAATACAAGACACTTCAACGGTTTATACGTTCCACCATTTCTTCGGAAAAGTTCATTTGTCTTCTTTGCTGTTGACAACATAGACTTTGCAGAAGACAAACCTGATGGGAAGGGAACGACACATGGAACAGTGACTGCTGTCTACCAGAAGGCTGATGCCTCAGGAGAACTGATATCCCAACCCCTGGACATACAGGAAGGCCAAAATCTTACAGTTGCTCCCTATCATACAAAGCTGATCCCCTGCAGAAAACCAGACTTGAAAACAACATCTCAGTTATCAACAAATGGGACAAAACTGGACTTCAATAGAGATGGTATTTCAAAAGGCTATTACTTGACACACTTTGGATGGATAGTAGCATCAGTGATGTCCAGAATGAGGGAAGAGAGAAGCTAACATGATTCCAGGCTGGGCTGCATACAATTCTTTGCTGTCTGAAAGCAAGACAATGACACAAGTGGGTGCTTTGCCATTACTCCCTGAAGTCGCACACGAATGGTCAACACTACTGACAGTAATGATACAGGCTCAGAATCTGAAAGAACTGGCAATTGGAAAGATCACCCAACTGTTATATCATTAGACATGGCTCTATCACGAGAAAGTTGTTAAACTTTTGGATTCCAGTCCTGACTTGAAAAGACAGTTTGTGCCCAGGCTTGGTGAGTTGCATGTTGTTATGGCTGCTCTTAGAGCTCTTGTACATCTATTGAAAATTCTGGAATTGATGATGCCTGGATGGAAGCTGATGTTTTTGGTCCAACAACAACAAGACAGATACTAAAATGTATCCACTACAAACGCTGCCTCCGAGCTCATCTGTACTCTTACACTGCACTGTATGAGTTATCACTTGAGGAGTTTTTCAGGAATAATCCTGGGCTTCAAGTGGTTTACTCTGATTTCACCAAGGAAATTGTCAGAGCCTGTAATGTAGTTGACAAAAGTGAAAAGGCAGAATCCGTGAAGTGTGCAAATTCCAAGCTGCTTAGACAAATTGCCATGGATGATCTAATGACCAAATTTCAGTCCTGGGAGCAAGAGATGTGCAAACATGCCATGTTCAAGTCAATGATGAACTACTTGCACCGTGCTGAAGACATTCTCTTCTTCATAGCTGCATCAAGGAATGCAGATCTTAGGTTGCATCTAGAGGCTGGTGAAGAACTGAGCAAACTCTTTTTTGCAATGGATCGGATCAAATACAAAGACTGTGGCCCAGATACTTAGCAGATATGTATGCACTGAGGTCAAAGGATCCATACACATGGAATGAGCTGGCTAATGGAAATATATCAGTTTCGAAGAAAGGTATCCCCTTTGTGTCCATTGGAGCTGATCATGCATGTGAACAACTGAACAGACTAATGAAGGTACACTCTGGTCTCGTTGGCATATCACGGAATGCAAATGCAAGACAGCGTTTTTTTCTGGCAGCACCTGAGTTGTCACGCTTAGCAAATGAGTTCAAAAGTCAGTTTGATTTTGAAGCAGCTAAAGTCAAGGAGCATCATGACCTTGCACCAGGTGTTATCCAGCGGGACCATATTGCAGTTGACAAAATCAAGAATGCTATCCTGAGTCATGGGAATCCTTTTACTGTTGAAGGGACAAGCTGCAGAATCTGATAACACATGCATATATTCAAGATCAGTATGTCTCTCAGATACTCAACATAGATGAGACGGGCAAAAGTTGTATGAAGAATATGTGGCAGAAAGAATCAATGGAACAGTCAGCCTATGGGCGCCAGTGAAGAAGGAAAACAACCATCTCTACATGTCTGACAGCAAGAAACAAACAGTGAAACTTCGGGACAAGATTGTGGACCTGAAAGAAACAAAGGACTTGTATGGACGGCTGATGATTTTAGCCAGATCAAGCCGCGATATTGACCTGAAACATGCTATAGGGAACTATGAATTCACACTGACACCAAGGGCATTCTTTTCCCCGGATGGCATGTTGTTACAATGTACAGACAAGTCAAAACTCATCAGTTGCCTTGAGGAACTGGGTAAAAGTCATATGATCAGTGATCCGGAAATGGCCCCTCAACTTGACCAAATTAACTCTGCAGTGTATAGGATTGCTGTAGTTGATGGTATGGTTCTTCTTCAGAAGATGACACAGTTACCTCCTGCAGTGGAGACAGTAAAGGATCTAAGTCAGTGCTTCAATAACCGACTGATGAGCCTTACAAGAGAATTTGATGAAGTCATTCTTGTGTTTGATACCTATAAACCTGATTCACTTAAATGGTCAACAAGGGAAAAAAGACGTCATGGCAAGGATCCAGTCCAGTACCAAATAACTGATGAAACAAGAATCAAGCACATCACATTGAAGCGATTCTTATCTCACGACCAAACCAAGGATGACCTTGCAGATTACCTAGCAACAAAGACCATGGAGTACAACAAGGATTCATCAAAGCTCTTCATCACCTCAGCTTCGGGTAACACAAGAAGTAACAGCAGCATCAACTTTGAGTCAAACAACCATGAAGAGGCTGACACACTGATGATCTACCAAGCCATATGTGCATCTCAGCGAAACTCGTGTGACTCTGAACTTGTTTTCTTCTCTCCAGATACTGACGTCCTCGTGCTAATCATAGCAAATTATGACCACCTGCCAGTAAAGACATCTATCTGCATGGCATCAGGTGAAGTACAAATACAGCATATATGGAAATCACTTGGGGTTGAAAAAGCGAAGGCTCTGCCAGCCTTCCATGCCTTTTCTGGAGCTGATAACACAGGTAGATTTTCTCGCATTGGGAAGACAAGGTTCAAGACGTTTCTAAGAGCCACCGAAGACACTGTTGAAGCTTTGCAGCTGCTGTGTTGTAGAGAAGATCTTGATGAAGAAACCTTTTCAACATTAGCTAGATTTGTATGTGCTGTGTATTGTCCAAAAACAATCACCTTGAATGAAATTCCTGAACTCAGATGGTATCTCTTTTGCAAGCACATGGCTGAAAGTGATAGGCTCCCTCCAACACTTGGTGCCTTGAAACAGCACATTCACAGAGTTCAGATGCAGGCATGGGTATGGGCTCAAGTTCATGTTGCCAAACAAGTCTTCTTGGACCCAATGAGATACGGGTTTCATAGGGATAAAGATGCTCATCTTAGACCAGTCACCACAGATGTTCTGCCAGCTGCCCAGGCTATTCTCGAGATGGTTCGATGCCAGTGCAAGACAGACTGTTCAACTCAGCGGTGTACATGCAAATCAAAGGACTTACCATGTACTGAACTTTGTCAATGCAGTAATCAGTGTGAGAATGAAGAGTCTCAAGTGGAGGAAACAGTTCCTGATGATAACTTTGATGAACTGCTGTAAATATATCTTATGATGAGTGTGAAAGACCTCTCCTTTCGGTGACATTGTGGATATATACTTTCATCATTAATGACAACTTTTCGATTGGAGATATGATTACATGTCTGAAATGGAAATCACGATGATATTGATGACTTGCTGTAAATGGTGTTGTGTATTTGGTGCTTATATTGTCTGAAGATTGCAACATCTGAGGATAGACATTAAGCTATCAATTCTGTGACATTGTGGACATTCATCTTCAACCTGTTCCTACGCTTACACCACTGATCAACAAGTTAGTAGTTTCATTGATTTTTAACAGCTAGTGTGGTTATCATAAGATTCATAATATTCTTGTTTTATACAGAGCAAAATAAGTATAACAAAATACAAGTGTCTGGGAGTTCAGTGTATAGATATATATCATAAATAGCTGATATGAAATATGTAATGTTTAGATTTTGTATATAATAACACATTTCCCCTTCATGTATACACATTAACAGTGTCTTTGATACTGGGGTGTATACAAGTAATCCTTTACAGCATAAAAGCTTCAAATATATACATGTACTGAAAATAGAACCAGAATTGTACTTAAAAGTGAAAAAAAGGGTGGCACATTATTGAATGTGGCGGCCATTTTGAAATCCAAGATGGCCGCCAATGGGATGATGGGAAAAATTGGAAACATTGTTTTTTACATCAAGTGTAGTGATTGGTTTAAGAAAATGTATACTGTTGCTAATCTCCAATTTCTTTGAACGAAAATACATAATACAATGGACTATATGTTATCTGACCTCGCTTTCGCTCGGTCAGATACCACAGGAAGGACACTCGTTTCGTATAATTCGTATGTAATGAGACCTCGTGTAGTATTCTCTATATACGCACTCGCTGAGCCAGACAACAGTGTTGCCATGCAGGTGTCATAGGGCATTGTTTCGAGAACGTGCTTTCGAACAAAATCACATTACATTACGTAAAAGGGTATTATGGCGTATTTTTAAAGTTTGTGGTGCTGTATTCTAAAGGTAGGCCCCAGTCTCCACTGTGGTAGTATGTACTTTCAACACCACCCTACATTCAGCTTTGAATAGAAAAGCTGGAATAGAAAAGTAGGTCGGGCTGTCGGTGAGCGCGGGGGCCATTTTAAACAGGGTTTCAGCCCCTAGGCTTTTGTTTTCCGTTTCCTGAAGGGTTTCAAAAATAGCATTAAAAAAGTGATGACGAGAATGGCCTGAAAACACAGTTTCTATTGTCATCAGTATACCAAGGTTTCGTGTTTTTTTATGACATTAATGTTATTTTCCCATTTATGTGTCGGTGATGGAAATATAAATTACATTTTGTAAAAGGTCTTTCGGCCAAAACAAAAATAAGTACTGTATGTGTGATTTTTGTTGATAAACAGTCAAAGGAGTTAGTTCATTAGGCAAAGATTATTAATTAAACTTTAAATTAAAGGGGCACTGATCCATAGCAATTTCCGTGGACTGGTTGTTGCATTTGTTATTGTTTTTCTCCCGAGACTACCCTGATAATATCCCATAATTCTTGGCTAGGTAGAGATCTCTGCTGCGCAACCCAACAAGCGCAATTGTAGTATAAGGGTGCATCCTAACATTGATAAACGAGGGTGAAATTAAGTTTCGTCTTGGAATTAATTGGAAAATGTAGTCATCTTTTGTCCCCATTAATATTTCCTTCGTGATCATGATAACAAATGAAACCTTTTTGAAGTTTAAAGGTCACATGCAACCAAAAAATCAAACATAATTAAAACACAATTATCACTTATTCATGACATATAATATACATTGCTGATTATGAACAAACATATAAACAAAATTATAAGCGTACAATCGCAAATCAAAAGTGCAATATTGTGTACTTGGGTTTACTTCCCAAGAAACGAAGCAGCCGGGATACCGAACCCAGTCAGAGTGGGTGGGTGTGCACTCAAGTGTAACGGCTGGTTCATTTGCAGATGCCCTCGCGGCTCATTGTGTGTGTATATATAGAGATGTTGGGTTTTGTAAATACATGCTCATTTTTTGTGGATAACATTTTGCAATCAACAGACATCATAACATGTCATGTGTTCAAGTATCACACCTGCCTGTCTGTGTAATTACAAAATGTGACAGAGACCGAACTCGGGCCATAAATCAATGCATTTTGTTTATGGTGTATAGCCTGATTGGTGTTAAGTTCAAATTGCATGTGGTCAGTGATCCCAGTTGACACATAGGTGTCAATAAAACAAGACATTGAGTTTTGTCTGTAACAACGACATATCTATATCACAGTTAGAAATTCTGTCAACGCTAAATAATGACATTGCTTTTAAGTATCGAACTGAGAAAGTGACTCGGTAAGAAGAACGTGTGGTGAAATAGACAAATGAAATTATATAAACAGTTAATTTACTGTCATAACATATAAAAAGCTCGCGCCTGTGAGATATCAACAAAACATTAGGAAAATAGCTCACACCAATGCCTTCACCGAGTATTCACCGGACAGCCCGCTTCCAAGTTGCGCGAACCTTTTTCACTGCGCACGTGCTATAAGCGCAGCCCAGCTGTTGAAACCAGTTTTACTCCGAAAAGTCGGGGGAAAATTAGTGAATCGTTTGAACTCCGATTTCGCGCGTTTTTTTTCATCGCGTTATTTTTCAACTTTATAAGTTGAATTTGCATTTTTGATGATTTGTTTTTGGTAAGTCCATACCGAAAGGTATCAGAATCTGCAAAGTTGTGTTTTAACTTTATCTGCCAAGGGTAAAAAATGTTAGATCTGAAAGAAAACGAAGTCAATGTATGTTTTGCATTTTTGCCATATAATCCTAACATAATTAATTTATCATTATATTTTTAATCAATTTGGAACTTCATAAAAAGTACACAATCTGTTGTTTAGTGAATTTATAAAATGACTGTAATATCTGGACACTTTGTAGATTGCCTAAGTGATTCATGTTTCACACTCGCACACGCCCTAAGTGCGACCTAGTGCATGGTGTCCGTCTCGGATCGAAGAACTTCACGGCAAAAAAAATATGAAATGGAATGATCTTTTTGAATGAATAAAAACAAAATACAACTATCCAAATTAAAACCGACTATATCAATAATATACCTTGTTCGAGGAATGCATGTATCCATTAATATCCACATAGAAGAACGACATGCCGTCCATTTGCAGTTGACAAAAAATCTGCTCCATGTCATGTGTCTTTTATCAGTTTAATATAGACAAATTGTATATGACTAGTGGTAGTTTCTCAACTGGTCACGTGACTTTGTTTCAAGGTTTTCACAGTGGTGTAAAGTCTCACTGGTCTCCCGAGGTAGCACACCAGGCAACTATCTACATGATGTCCGCCATTCTTTTAAAAATAATTTAGTTAGACAACAATGAGCAACCAATCAACGTATTGGCGGTTAATTCTTTGAAGGAAAAACGTTGTTTTTTACACAATCATTTCACGACAGAATGTGTGTATATTCAGTACATCTACATATATATATATTACCTTTTGACAAATCCGCTGTGCGAGATTAAAGTAATTAATCAATCAATCAACGTGTTATCGGTTAATCCTTTGATCGATGTTTTTTTCTCTTTTTAACTCAGCAAATATTTCCGTTTGCTACACTTCCATGCACACGGCTTTCACACGGTCTGGAAGAGGTAATAATTTTTAAAAAAAATAATATCGTTTAGTTCAGTGTTGTAAACGGCAGTGATTGAAAAGTTTATACCTTATACGGTTAGTTCGCAATTAAAAATATTTCACTGTACAGAAGGGACAATGGGTTATGAAAGATTTCGGCTACGAATTCTTTGCAGACACAGTAGGAGTAAGTAAGTACAGTTTTATGCCGTTTTTAAGCACTATTCCAGCAATATCACGGCGGGGGCCCTAGAAATGGCTTCACACATTTAATACCTGTGGGAATTCGAACCCGGGTCTTCGGCGTGACGAGCGAACACTTTAACCACGCGCGAACACTTTAACCACGAGCGAACACTTTAACCACGAGCGAACACTTAACCACGCTTTGCTTCGTAGTCATTTAAATCAAGGGTTTAAAACCATAAGCAGTGACCCCCGAGGTAAGCGTTATAATGACACACAATTCGCTGGATCACATTTTAACTTCACTTTTGTCGTCCCACTGGACATGGCAGTCACAAGGCTTGATTTTGGGGGTCGGTTCTTGACAGGCAGTGTGCGCAAAAGTTTCCACGTTTTGCTAGCCAGTCGGGAAAGCTATGTCTTAAAGTTACTAGCCCACAAAATAATTTATCAGGCCTTAATCTTGCATGATTTAAAAGTGTATTATAACTTAACAAGTCGGAGAGAGTGATATAATTAAAAAATGACCCCAAGAAAATTCACAAGTGAGTCGGGCCAGTGACTGTGGAGATTTACTGGCCCGACTGGATTTGTACTAGCCATGGGCTAGCGGGCCAGTGGCTCTTTCGCACACTATTGACAGGAGTCCCCAGAGGTGTGCACATTTTGTCTGGGATCCTCACCCACTCCTTGGGATACGATGTTCCTGGCTATCTTAATGTTCAGGTTTGAAGTTTTGAGAAAATCCAAGTTCGGCTTTGCTGCTTCATCGGCATAGCCTACTGCTGTATGCATTTAAGGGAACGCGTTGAATCGTTTTAGCGGGACGCAATAGGACCGGAGACAGAGTTAGCTACCTTTGTGATAAAGATGGCGTCGATCCTTCCAAGCAGAAATATTGATGAATTTCGGAATTATTTAGCGTGATAGAAAATGGTTGGAGGATGAAAGTCATCATCTTCCTAATTCTTGCCACTGCAGACGTCCAGTGTATGTGCAATATTCATGCTTTATTTTGTTTGCAATTTCGAAAGTTTATTTTCTTTGTGGGCCTTGATTTGGGTAATAAAACTCGGAGTGTTTTGCAAACGTATAATTAACAAGTTTTTACAGAATTGTCATTCCCCACTTGTTGCTCTTTTGCATTTGTGTATAGCAAGTACGGAAGTAATAGTTGATCTTATACATGTCACTGGTAATTTACTGTCGTGGCACTGCGTTACAATTTCCCATGACAATTTTATCGTTGCAGCACACATTTGCATTGAGAAAACGAGATCGTTTACCTGAGTGTTTGAAGATATTTTTTCAAGATGTTTTAAGATATGAAAATGGCAAGTTGGTAGCTACCCGCAATGGAATTGTATTAATGTCATGGGGACTTACTGACCTCACCCTTCACCCCCAAGCTGAGAAACGAAGAACAGTGGCTGTACTTGTGCATTTTACCAAATACACTATTTTAATCATTCTCTGCATGCTGAGGCTACTTGTCATATCTTCCTACGAACCTCTGTTCTAATACTCCCCTTTCATGGTGCAAGTGTTCAGGATTCGCGATTCGTTGCAATCGGATTTAGTTGTGCAATCAGCGATGTTGTTTCAAAAGTGATCATTCACAAGGCCTCAGTTATTTCCGCATGCTTCAGGAAAACTAAAACCTCTTTCCCAGCGTAATGCGCAAACGTTTCTTCTAGACAGAAGTCATGTAATGGTGGATCAATTATTGCCCTCGTTGACAACAGACAGGGTAGCAATGTCTTGTGTGTCACATCAACACAAGTCACCGGCAGAGGAGGGATATTTGTGGCCCCACATATGCTTGTATCAAGTTGGATCTAAGTCGATGTAACACATGTTCTGATTGGATAGAAGAAGGGAGATAATTTGTGTTGCGTTTCTTTGCCGCTAGGGGATTTTACGAGAACTGGGAAATATGGCTGTATTAGAACAGAGTTTCGTAGGAAGATATGACAAGTAACCTATGTGGGAAGAGAATGTATTTTAATATGCTGCATGAGACTATGTTACCGATTTCAGAATGATGAGATAATGCTCAAAGTAAGCTGCTAAGCCACTGCCTATTATATGCCTGTCAAAAGAAGTTCAAGAGCAACCTATCTTTTCATATGATATTACAGAGAACTGTAGTCAAATGAACAAATTAAGTGTTCTTTAACTACGTTTGAGCTGTATATGTATTTTACAAAACCCAGTTATGATGGTTAATAATGTTATTCGGGGGCATGGTGGGCAAGCTGGCTAAGGTGCCAGGCTAGTGATCCAGCGAGCTTGAGGTGACGGGATCGAGCCCACCTGTGACCGAGTGTAAAAACCTTGGAGTTAACTTTGCGTGCAGACTCTCTCAGTGTTGTCACAACCCCTAGTGTACAGTACACAACCCTGTGTACTTAAAACAACCCACGAATCCGTTGGTATATGACCAGATGGTGGCCACATGAATATGTGCAAACACCTAGTTGCGGGTACAGCAACGTGCTGTAAACTTGGACAAAATACTGTGACTACGTGTCCCAGTCCACCCAGCTGTGAATGGGTACCTCGTTAGGATGGGAAAGCCACATCAACTCGGTGCGCCTAGTGGCTGCAAGAGTTGTATGCTCCCCAGGGAGTTGAGATTGATAATGCATTGTGCCGTTTGAGACTGACATCCAATGCTCGAGGGAAAAACAAAGCACCTTTGAGCAGGTGATCTGGATATTGGCGTTACATAAATATATATATACGTAAGTTCTCAACTCATATTTGCAAAGAATTCCAACTTTTTGTACCTAGGCTGACACTGAGTCCCAGTTCCTTATAAAAATATAAAAGAATATTTTTCTACAAAACAAATTCAAATGGAGTCCAGAGCTATGCTTAATATCTTAGCTTAGTTCCATATAGCTGTGGCCATCTAGACTTGCCAAGCCACTCTAAGTTCTAACCTTGAGTAGGACAACTATAATTTAGTATAAATGTATTCTTTAGGGTCTAAGAGACAGACCAGCTTGTGCCATACAATCTATAGTGTGTCAGTTTTGCAGAGGTAAGGATCATCCATGGCCACAGTGATGAGGATATAGCCAATTAGTTTCACAGGTTATTGGTCCTAAGTAGACACCTTAAGTAATAGTGGAATAATTATAATAATTAACTGAACACAGCTTGGTCAGTTATCCCTCTTTAGGAAATGTAATGTTTTAATTTAAGAAAAGTCATTTGTGCTCACTCCAAAGGTGATTGTGTGTTATGATCCTCTAAAATTTAAATTTTAATATTAGAATTGTTACAGTTCTGACTAGGACTCTTTGACTTTCCTTTGGGTTTTGAACACTGGAAATGCACTGATTAGGTAACAAGTTCATAGCTACAATTTTAATTTATAAGGTAAATGCAGAAGCCAATGGCCTGTATTATCCAATCCTGACCTATATTATCATGTATTCTTTGAAGGGCTTTTAAAAATGATAAACATAAGTCAAAGAGTTTTTGGATATCAATTTCTATATTTGTTTAATAAGACCTTTCATAGTTAATTCTTACTTCTTCTTCAGGTGAAGAGGTTTTATCATCATTGTTATTATTTGCAGGGGGGCTGTCCAAACAGTACCCTGCCCTCGATGTTGGACACTCCATCAGAGTTCCAGAGGGTAGGGAGAAAAAACTGCCATGTAGGATACGTAATGCCCCTCGCAACTGTTCTTCCTTGTACAAGCGGTTTTACTGGGAGGCCCACGAGAAGCGCTTCCTGCAGCAGAAGATCATCAACAATGGCTGTATCGTGGAACTCACCATCAAATCCACATCCTCCGATGCTGGGCGATACAGCTGCATCCTCATAGCTCAAGACAGCTATGAGGTCAAGGAAAAGCTGACCATATTTATTTCCCCTAAAGGTTAGTAGGGACACAGAGCAGGGCCCCGTTCCTCAATGCGATCGTAGCGCTACGACTATTGTAAGTCTATGTTAAAGTATGGGAGTTCTACGATCGCTTTGAGGAACGGGACCCAGTAGTGTTCCATGATGCAGTTACAAAAAATCAAACTTGGTCACACATTTGCTCAAAGTTACTAGCTTTACATTTCATCTTGAGGTTTGAAAAATCAGTGTTTCTTTAATGTTATTTGTACTGATGACAACAACAAAAAAATAATAGAAGGAAAGTTTAAGGTTTTCCTTTTCCAGTGAGCCATGTGGAATCCTCGTCCATTACAAACTACTGTACTGTTTATTTATCATGGTGTCAGTAGTATTGTTCAAAATAAGTGCCTGCCAGTAGGTCAGTGGCAGGAAATCTTGACTTGGACCTATAGTATCAAATCTGTATTGGTCCTTATCGGCTGCAGTAAATTTACGTGTCAGTTTATTGGTCAAATTAAGCTGCGAGGATCTGGGTTAGAACTGGTCCTCAGCAACCCATTGCTTGTCATAAGAGGCGACTAGCAGGATCGGGTGGTCAGACTCGCTGACTTGGTTGCCACATGGCCCTCATATTCCAATTTCATCGATTGATGCTCATACTGTTTATTACTGTGTTGTTTAGTCAGGGAAAGAAACCTTTCAAAATTTCACGCAAGACCAGAGGACCAGTGAGTGGACAATAATCAGTGGTCCTGTCTGTATTTCACTGGTCCAAAATAACATTCGTAGATTTGGGGGGAGAATTCACTGGCCACCTGGGCACAATGTGTTAAGCCCATTTCTGGTGTCCCCCGCAGTAATATTGCTGGAAAATTGCTAAAAGCGGCATAAAACTAAACTCAGTCAGTCACTGGCCACCATGACCACTGCAAACTTGTCATTTGGTGGTCCTGATGAATGTTTACTGGTCAGGCACCACAGGATCAGCGAACATTTCGCACACTGCTTGTCAAGACATGATTATTTACAGACCGCTGCCATCTACCTGCAATATTGCTGAGTGCAGTGTTAAACAACACCCAACACAAACGAAATATGCTGCAGTCTGTTTTAATGAGGGCCTGAAGAGTTTAGTCAGGGCCAGACTAATGCTTAGTCTCTGAAAATATATACAGAAACAATGAAATTGAAAAGGAGCCACAGTGAGATGGGACATCCTGAACCTGAGGGAAATCTAGACTTGCTTCATTTAGAGTTTTGCAATTTCAGTTAGGGCTGGGTGGAAGGAAGGTTAAGGGACTTTGTGTGTTTTGTCTTACAGATAGGCAAGGAGTGAAGTGTTCAGTCCCGATGTTCAAGTGTGTGCCGCAAGGTCACTGTATCTTCCAAAGGTACCGCTGTGATGGTTTCGATGACTGCCCCCGATGGCTCCGATGAAACCAACTGTGAGAAAGGTGAACAACAATCTTGTTCTTTTTTGGTACACATGTTCTTGCAACTCCACATTGGGTTCACAAATTGGTATTGGAATTCCAGAGCCATCCCTTTCTGTATGACCTGATGAGTATCTTTAACCTGGGACGCCTCGTATTTAAACAGTCTGAGACCTGAGCCACTAGTCCGAAGCTTGAGTGTAGTCAGATGTTATCTGATCACACAATACTAGCCCCAAACTAAGAATGAAATACACTAAAAACAATGCCAAAACTACAAGTGACGGTTGATATACTGAAATGTTTTGAGTAACAAGTGTGTAAAGATTTCAAATGTGGAGTTATTCTACCACCATTTGGCACTTTACAGTGAGATATGCTTGTTTTGGTGTTGTGGGGTATGCAGTTATCTCCCTTTGACCAGTTTTGGTTTCTGCAAACAATCAAGAATTAACAGAGCTAACTAGTGGATTTCTACTTCTTTTGTCAGAGTAATGTTTTAGTACAAATATTAGTTTCTATTTCAAGGTCCTATTATCTGTACAGAAAGATTCTATCCTGTGCTGGGCCTGTGCCACAAAGTGTTCTTTGTGCTTCAGTGACCACAGCTCACATACGTTAAACATAAACTTACAATAGTGATATTGTTGTGATTGCATTGGGGAACATAAACTTAAGATAATCATGTGATTGTGTTTGGAACATGGGTCCACGACCTTGGAGTCTGACATGGTTAAAGCATGCCATCAACACGCTAAACTCCTGGGTTCGATTCCCCACATGGGTACAATGTGTGAAGCCGATTTCTGGTATTGATATTGCTGGAACATTGCTAACAGTGGCATAAAACCATACTCACTCACTCACTCACTTGATTGTGTGTTGATTCAAAGCTTGATTGTTGATAGTTATGAATACACAATTCAATACACAATTCAATACACAATTCAATACACAATTGATTGTTGATAGTCGTTTGTAATGCCAATCCCTGGTTTTTCGAAATGGATTAAAGGCCACCATGTCATAGCTGGAATATGCAGCCTTAACAGAACAGGTAGCCTAGTGGTTAAAGTATTTGCCTCTCTTACCAAGATGCGTGTTCGATTCCCCACATGGGTACAATGTGTGAATCACATTTCTGGTGTCCCCTGCTGTGATGCTGCTGAAATATTGCTAAAAGCGGCGTAAAACTAAACTTACTTACTTCCTCACTCACTCACTAAAACAAAATCCGAATATTAGACATGAGTGCAATAGATTATGTAGAGTACAAATGAAAGTAGCATTGAACTTTGTCATGGTTTGTTACAGACAAGTGTGCCGACAAGTTTGTGTGTGACAATCACCGATGCATCAACAAAGACTTGCAGTGCAATAAACAGGATGACTGTGGGGACAACTCAGACGAGGATAAGCGATGTCAGGAGGGTAATGATTGCCATGGCAACAGCACCATTCACTGATGTAGTTTCACACAGCTCCTTTGGGCGAATGAAAAGGGGGATAACTCTACCCAATTTTTGTGGACATAATGTCTGTTTTCTTCTGAGTAGTAAATGCAACTGCATAGAATGGGTGCACAGATAGTAATAATACATTCCATGTCATTATACAACTCCCAGAAATTCCCATATGATGATGGATTGATGAGACAACTATGAAACTGGTGAAAAATTGTAAAGTGTCTTTGAAAAGAATTAAGTATTCAAAATTTATGATGACTGCCTTGCATTTCATAAATTTAAGAATAATGCCGAGCGACATCCCCAGTCAACATGTTATCAACTATGTTAAGTTACCTTTCTGTTAAAAATATATGTTTACATTAGAAGTTTGTTTGTCCCACAATTTGTCCAACTAAGATTTCTTTTGATGCAAAAATAGGGATTTGGTGATTGCACTTTTTCAAAAAGTGATCTCCAAAACAATTAATAGTAGGGTTTGCATTATAGGTGATAAGATTATATTGTATTCAGTGGGTAAGAATATTACAAAGCTACGAACTGTAAGACCTCAAATCACACTCTTGGTAGTATAATATGTAAGTACAGCCAGCCTTATAGAAAGTGTTTCATCCTGGAAGGTTAATGATCAAGCCTGTCATGCCTGTGTAGCAACCATGGGTAGATAACTCCAAATTCCACATGCCATTTTACTGGCCCTTCTATAATTTGTTGCCACAGATAAATACAACTACAGTCTGTTTGGGTTCAAATGAGAACGATGAATAATTAAATAACTCGAAAGAGGGATTAATGAACAAAAACATAAATAAGACACATGGTCCTGTTCCCTGACAAATGGGGGGTCATCTCACCTGGCTGTGCTGAGCTGCAATTGCAGTGCGTGACATCGGTGTTCCACCAGCTGTTTGTCACCCCTTGGTGTGAAGCGTGAAAATAGTAAATATTACATGATAGTTTCTTAGACAACATTTTCCGTGATCGACCAAAAAGCGTCAGATTTCAGATCCTGTAGGGTACAGAGGTTTCAGGACCATGTGTCTTATTTATGTTTCGTGCACGTATCCCTATTTTGGGTTATTTAATCAGTCATCGTTCTCATTTGAACCAAAACGGACTGTAATGATTTTTCAGCAGTACCGACTGCCATGTCACAGTCATATCACATGGGACATAATTTCTGAAGGGACCTCTTTATGTTGTTGCAGATCGAACTCCAGCCTTTCCAGAAGATGACCATTTTGATTGGTTGAAAACTACTGTCTACACAGTGATTGGCTGCACAGTAGCTGTTGTCATCTTTATATCTTTGATTGTGATTGTTGTATTCCGTGTAAAAATGAAAAGACTACGAGCCCGACGAATCGCTCGTGCAATTGAGCGTCATCGTCAGCACCAAGGCAGCTCCAGCCAGTGTCGAAACCAGGAACAAGATCCGTTCTTAGCTATAGGATCCAATTCTCATTACGGCAATATTATTGTCAATGTTAATAATGGCGTCCAATATGTGCCAACCGGGGACTTTGCTTCGTTTGTGGATTCCCCGACCCCATACCATGAAGTGGTTGCCTTGGAACGAGACAGCTCTCCCCCGGCCCCTTACAGTACAATAGACCGCACCCCACGGCAAAAGCCAGGGGGGACAGGTGCCACCCCTGAGGATCACGCCAACCCCAATGGTGGTGATGTGCGCGAAACAGCCCCCCAGACCTCTGATATGTCCAGTATACAGGAAGATATTTCAGATTTAGTAGAGGCGTTGACTTCTGAAACCACAGAAGAATCACGGAACAGTAGAAGTGACGTTAACCCTCCTGTGTATCCTGGTAGTGCCTGGGGTGTGGCGGCTGGTCAAGGGCTCGCTGCTGCAACCCCTACCTCTTCCCATTCTAACCCCAGTAGCAATAGAGAGTCGGTTCATGATAGCAGTAGAGACTGTAACCCATCAACCTCTGATACAGTGTCACGCTCACGTCAGTCGTTAGCGTCCAACACCGGGTCCATGTCCCTGCCCAGGCCAGCAAGACTGGCTGTTCAAGGTGGGAAAATTGTGTTAAGTGCCGAAGATTTGGAACCCGCAGGCTCAAGTAACCAGCTCAACACATCTCAGGATGACACACGACCTCGACAGTGTCACCTGGAGGTCAAGGCAGGTCAGATAGTGCTTACTGATGTGACTCGTAGTGACCTCGGAGTCCAGTCGCCCCTCAACACAGATAGTGTCATGAGAGGAACAGGGGAGCTTGAAGTGCGTGATGGACAAATTATTTTCAGACCAAAAGAAACATGAACAAACATATAGTAGATTCACAGGGTATTGATTATATACATGTCTACTGTCCATTAATGTCAAAGAATTGTTATCATGTTGAAAGCTGTACTGATGCATCTAATATTTGACTTCAAATGGCCAAACCGATGAAGCATTATTTAGTTAGCTTTGATTAAGATTTATCTAAGTCATATTGAAAAGTAGTTTATTTTGCATTTGGTCGACAATTACTCCCATTACTTTAGTTTCTTTTACTGTTGGAAGGATTTCTAATGTGTGAATTCAGTGAACACGTTGGTAATGGCCTTGTACTCCAGTTCTATACATTTTAATAGATACAAAGCATATAGCTTCTGTACTTAAAGGTGATCATTGTAAGCAATGAGTTTCAGTAAACAGTTTTACGCTCAAAATATCCTATACAAAATAATTTAAAGAACACCCAATTTTTCTGTAAGTTTAAAGTTAATCGGTCATAGTGGGTCGTGCAATGCACAGCCTTAAAACATTGTGTTATTCAGCTTTCTTTAAGTAGTTATAGTCTGTTTGCAGTGTAAGCACAATTGAATGAAACCCTGAGAACAGGAAGGGTTGGTTTCTACGGTAGTCTAAGTTAACGCTCATCACGCACCGCACGTGCATTTGTTTCACTGTTCCAACTACTGTGCGTACCCCCTTGTAATACAAACCAATAATAGCGATTTGAAACTATGATTGTTTGTTAAACAACTTTTATCCTAAGTTGAATAAAATCCTGAAATTTAAATGTCCAATTGGCAAGGTAAAATTATGAGGATTCGCAATCTTAATTTCACGTTATTTGATTTACTTTTTTGTTTAAAGTGAAATTCATCGGTACGTTTTCACTGCAAACAGACTATACTTTGGACTGAGAGAAAAAAACTTCATCACATATATCTTTTGTATCTACACAAGACGAGGTGAAAATTTTCCTATTTAAATGTTCTTGTTATGCAACTCAGTATTGCAACTTTCCCCGTGTCATAGCAAAACATAATTTAGTGTATTTGTTTTAAAATGATAAATAAGTAGAACTACCTCCATGATATGAAGTGAAGAAATGTATCCTGAGGGAACAACCATTATTTGATTCATTTTAACTTGCCAGATGTTATGTGAGGCCAGATGAATTTGACTTCATGTTATATTGATTCACCTGTAACTTCAGGGTCAAGCCGAATAGCAACACAGGCCCTCGGAAAGGATTTCATATTGGCATGTGAACATCAGAATTACTTCAAACAAGATGACAGATCCATTTCCCGTTTAATTTTAACAGTAACAAACATTACCGAAGCAAAAAAAAAAAGATTTTAAAATATTTTGACTTGTTACAAACAATGATGATGATGATGTCAAGGGGAATAATGCATGGTAACAGTGGATAACCTGCACGTGATGTACTCAAGAAAATATGATCATAGACACTATGCTGTTGATTGAGTCATTGGTGTTTATATGTTAACACACACAAAAAATAAATTTTTCCTGCATGTATTTGTGGGTGATAAAATTCTGAAAACAGAATCTTAAATTAATCTGGCCTTATGAAGCAAACATCACCCATTTGGTGTCTCATTTTGTTGATGAAACTAATCAAAATTCATTGGTTTAAAAATGGCATTTTCAATATTTTTGTTTATTTTATTGGATTGTTATGATGAATATTGAAAGAATTATTTAATACAGGTTATGGTACATTATCACAATCATGGAGCGGTGGTGGGGTAGCCTAATGGTTAAGGCATTCGCTTGTCACGCTGAAGACCCGAGTTCAATTCCCTACATGGGCACTATGTGAGAGCTGATTTCTGGTGTCCCCCACCGTGATATTGCTGAAATAGTGCTAAAAATGGCATAAAACTAAACTCATTCACTCACTCACTCACTCACAATCGTGGATCATCGTTATAGTTATTGTGACCTGTGCAGCTCATGGATGTCAATGGCAGCTGACATAGTCACCTTGACCTTCCTTACTGAGAAGGCCTAACAATCCAGTCACAATGAAAAAGCATTTACTTGTGAAATATTGAATATATTTACCATTTCTGTTATTCCAGTCTTCAACAATAGTCTGAAGTATTATTTTGTTATCTTGTAATTCCTTCTCCAAAGAGGCTGCATTTTTACTGCTGTTTTTCGTACTTAACAAACCAAAATTTTCCCTCTGAATCAAATGTTTTTATGGAATCATATTATTGCTTGAACAAAAACACACATGTGCAAGAATCATTCATGACCCACTTGTGTTACTCTGGGACAAGCCGAATACTGACTCATGCCCCTCTGGAACTACTTCAAACAAGAATGGGGGCGGTGGGGTAGCCTAGTGGTTAAAGCGTTGGCTCATCACGCCGAAGACCCGGGTTCGAATCCCCTCATGGGTACATTGTGTGAAGCCCATTTCTGGTGTCCCCCGCCGTGATGTTGCTGGAATATTGCTAAAAGCTGCGTAAAACTAAACTCAGTCAGTCAGTCAGTCAAACAAGAATGACAACTCTATCTCGGTTTCATTTCAACAGTATAAAATGTTACTGAAGCACTCGAAAAATGTTGCTTTTAAAAGGTATTAACCTGTTTTAGACAATAATACTGATGATGATTGGTAACGAATGGTGAGACTTGTCCTTCTTGGACTTAGATGAACATTAAGGAAATATGTGACCGAAATAAGTTAGGAAATTGGATTTTATAGTTTTCCCTGATTATATTATTTGCAGTATGGTAATGGAAGGGCTACTGGAGCACTAAAAAGTAGCACCAGAAACAATGTTTATTAACTAGGCCAAATACTTAATGTAATTGTATTTACGTCCTATTTACTGTGATTTTAACTATGGCCAGGTTAGAGGGAGACATGCAAGTGCTCAGAACAGTAAGCACATTGGTTGTATCAAACAAATGGCAATATTTCTCATGCAAGCACCAATACTTGTGATAAATGGCAACTAATGGATCAGATTCGCTCGCTGCATGCATGGATCGATGATCATGATGTCGCTCACTGGATTGTCTGGTCCACACTCCATTAGTTACGGACTGTTGGATATCTGTTCATTGTGGCATTTAACGACAAACAAATGCACAATTTTGTCATGCAGCATGCGTCACTGTTGTCCACTTCAGTTTGGTTCACACAAAGTTCATACACAGATTTGGAGTTGTATGTTTGCTTGTGTAGGGTCCCCTTTGCTTACCTGACTAAATTAGCATTCATCACTATGACACCACACATGAAATGTGTATTTACAGTGAAGGCAGAACAGTGGGTACAAATCTAGACTAACAAATGAGAATGTTTTTTATAATTTCCAGAATATTGTCTTCCTTTTCATATTTCATCAGTTTTCTACCTTATATTGTGTCAAATCTAGAAAGTCGTGTTATTACCAATTGTTTATACCTCACCTCACCTCCTTGGTAGCCATGGTAACAGCTGACTTCATCTCTCAAGGCCACATGTCACAATTACAGAACATGTTTTTTATAGGCCAACTTACTTAGAATTGCTGATTTAGCAATTGTAACATGGAAGAAGTATGAATTATTGTGATGTTATGATTTTGTGTAGATCATGGGATGCTAAATTATCTCCACTCTCACTTTTTCGGCTATTTTTCTGCAGTGTTTATGGGTTTTTTTAACACACCTGTTATCATCTGGAAATGCTGATTTCTGGTGTTTTTATATATAGGCTGGCTCCTATTTGTATAGGCACTGCAATATTGTTTTTGTAGATCTGTTGAATTGTATTATTATGATTATAATGTCATATTTTGCATAGTATTTTGGCAAAAATTACTGTCATTAGCCTTTTTAGATTTAATGGAAGTCGATAAAATATTAATAAACTTGGAAGTCTCTGGGCTCCTTTTAACTAACGTGCAATCCAGATGTTAGGTGGTGGAGACAGACATGTTTGAGAGTGACGGTAGTGTTTACAATGGTGATTAGTTATGCTGCCGATCTTTATGTCAACGAAACATTGCGCTATGGGCCCAAGAGATATTACCAAAGATACTTGCCCAGTTAGGTAACACTGGCTGTTTTAAGCAGCTGCTCCTGTACACAAAACAAAGACTGACTAATGACATAGCAATCCATTCTTCTTATGTATACTCCCCATCAAAAGTTTAGACTCGCTAGTGTAAATGTAGCCGTTTACTTAAGTCATCTGTTCTAAACTAAATTTTGCAAAACTTTCCATACTGTTTAAAGGTACTGTTTACACATGAACTGATGTATTGTAAAACACATTTGTAACATTGACAAAATTATTGTCATGAGTTCAATAAATGATAAAACTCAGTGAAAATTGACGAATTCGTAACAAACTTTACACCAAAACGCAGCTTTTCACATGCATGATATTTGCACGTTTTAAGTAAGAAACTGTCTGATAATTGTTCAACTATGTTTTCTGTAATATTTGCTGTTGTCCATGGGACCTTGTCCAACCTGGTCCTTCATTGAGTCAGTAGAGATTTACTTAGTAACAGTTCTTTGTATACGTTACTGTGCTTTTAGATCACCAAAGAGAGATTCGATCAAAATACGTCTTTTAGAATTGTTAACTTTATTTTTCTATTTCAATAACAATACATGCACGGGTCAGTCAATATGCAGCTCAGTTCAAGTAAACCTGTCATTATGACAGTATCCATATGTGGTTCAGTTGTGTTTTTATTTAAACAATATGCCATGATTATTTCAAGGTATATGTATGATGTGCATCTCAAAGTTTGGTATTGTTTTAGAATCATCTGAAAATATATTATCAGCTGAAGTGGCTGTCAACCTATTACTGTTTCCATAATTAAACAAAATATGATTCAGTATGGTTATTTTGATAGAATAGAAAGGAATAATGTTATGAAAAATAACACAAAATATAAACTTAAAAAATGATATTGTTATTTATTCCTTAAAACATTGGAAATGGAATGATTGTCACAGATAAACAGCTGACCATTCATAACTATTCATTTGGTGAGAGAATAACGTATGAAAAAATTGGGGGTTGGGTGTTATGAAAAACATTTTGTCATGCACATTGTTGGTATTGGTAGTGGCAGTTCAGGTATTTTTTCATCAGTTGAAGTTGTATCCAAACCATCCCAAACTTAATAGATTTTTGCTTTGTGCTTCCTTATACAACATATAATATATTTTTGTTTTTGTGCCAGATTTACATGATTTATTTTACTCGGTAACTTTGAATGTTTCGCTATATAGTGTTCAATTCAGGTAAGGTCTGATAGAGTCATCTCCCCTGCTTATTGGCTGCTTGGGAGAAATCATTGAAAAGCTCGGAGTTGCTATGAGCATTGTTTGATATGTAATGGCACTTTTACTTTTTTATGTCTGTATGAATATTTTGCTTATTATATAGGTACATGTAAATAGAAGTAATACTTACCAGAACTGGGTTTCTGCTGCATATGATGAGCAGATAGATAGGGAAATATTGCCATTTATTACATGGAGGTGGGTTCAGAGATTTGGGATGCTCTAATGTACTGAAAATATTGACCCTTCCCTATTTTCTTGCAATAGTTTTGCATGACCCACCAAATATCACTTTGAAGGTTTTTTCATGACCCTCCCTGCAATGAAATGAAAATGAAATTTGGTCATAACATGTCATTTTCTTTATGACCCCAGCCAAATATATGTATTATTTGTTATAACCCTAGGCACTGTCATATGTTTTAGTGATCCTGATTCCATCTGACCCACCCACCTCTTCAGTAAATGACTGCTCCCAAAATATTATACCAATCCTGTTTTTGATGTACATGCACATGTATCTACAGAGTTAGAAATCGGAAAGAAGCTTGTGTACCAGGCTGGCCATTGGCTCGTAAAAGTATCTTAGTCCTAGCGGTATATTTAAATCATTGTATTATAATAGACCGAATGGACCAGCCATTTCATATGCCAGCTGGGTGGGGACAGACACAGGAATTTATTAAGAAATAAATAATGATTTTTACCAGAATGGAGACAGTGTCTCTAATGAAATCCCAGGTTCCTCTGAATACTGATTGTTGTCCCAACACTGCAAGTGTAAGAGCTCCTATACCCAGCATGGAACTTTGTTTGTCATAGTGCTAGGTTGGCTTTATAAAACAGGTATTTCTGTGTAAAGACTGATGATGGTAACCAGCGAGAGACACACATGTTCTTGTTTTGTTCAACATGTGGGTTCATATCGCAAAGTCTGATTCAGATTATCTGATTGGAACGTTCTCCTGATCCATCCTCTTGCATGTTTTGTAAGATCTGCAATTATAATGTACCGTTTTTGAGTAAAAGATCTGATTTTAATAAGACTGTACTTTTCAAGTAAAGAACGCTCAGATACAGTTCTAAGCTGTGCTAATCCAACACAGTAACCAATGCATGCATCATGTGAAGATAGTGTATTCAGAAGGCTCATACTGACCAATTGGTTCCATCATGTCTGATTTGACCACAGTTCTGTAAACTTCTAGAGTAAGGCTTCATGACCATTACCTGTGTTTTGCAGCTAGTTTTGCCAATGAAAGGTGTCTGTTTTTATACATCTTGTACATAGCCATTATGTAGTTGTAGATCACTCTTTTATCCCAATTACGATTCACATTACAGTTATTATTAAGATACTACAGTTATCTGCCCTTTGTTGTTCCATGCACCAGGTGAGCTCAAATGACATCAAGGCCTTGTATTGACCGCTGATGTTTAATCTGAATCAGTGCTGTTGAATGATATAGCAGTGTAGTTATACATTATATCAAAATTGTTCTATCAGAAAAATCACTTTTCTTAGTTATCTGTTCTTTCACGATATTATGATTAGGATGATAACTTTTTTTTTTTCTGTTTAGCACATTTCATATTTTGTTAGTAAGTTACAATATACTGACACAGATCTACCACAAGACCTGTTCTGACCAGTAGGGCATGGTTGGCCCAGTCTTCAAAGGTGTACTGTGCAGGGTTGTATGTCTTGAGCAGACCTATAATTGAATCCTGATTGCTCTCGATAGTTTCTTGGTTTGTCAGCACCATTGCCCTCTGTGTGAGTTAGTGAGTGAGTTAAAATCTCATTGGCAGTATTTCAGCCACATTGTGACAGTGCCTTCTGGGTTTACAGAAAATTTGAAAATGGTTTAAAGTCTGATACCTGCATCACTCCACACATCAAAATGACACACTGTCATACCACTCACTCACTCACTCACTCACTCACTCTTTTGGGTGGGAAGACCATCAGGAGCATTATAGTGTACCAATTCTTATAACAAACTAAGGTATTGAGTTCAGAAATAGATGAAAGACTGAAAATTGCTGTTACTGTAACAGATTCACATCTCGGTCACTGCTACCTTGTCGAGCAATTTCTGTTTTGCCGAACTCTCTCTCAACCTGTCTGTGATGGTGGGTTAGCCTAGTGGTTAAAGTGTTAGCTTGTCATGCCAAAGAACCAGGTTCGATTCCACACATGGGTACAATGTGTGAAGCCCATTTCTGGTTTCTCCTGCCGTTATATTGCTGGGATATTGCTAAAAGCGGTGTAAAATTACACTCATTCATTCAACCTTTCATTGTATATTAACTTATAGAAACAGGTGTAAAATTGAGAACTCTTTCCGAATATTTTGAAGGTTCGGCTTAACTGTTTGATATTTTCTTAATTGTTTTACATCTTCATCCTTTACATCTGTCTACAAAGAAACTTCTGTAAGGTTTACTTTTTAATCTGTATGCTATATTGTATGATATTTTCAATCAAATTAAAATGTTACAGAGTGAATCGTAATTGATGAATTTTGAAGAAATGAAAGACATCTAAATGTTTTTACTTTTGATATGAAAATGTTTTATATAGGAATTTAGCTGTGCTCATTATATTGACAAGATATACACATGTATGCTGTTATGGGTTAACATTTCATTATGTATGCATAATTAGTTGCTACAATGCTTGTAGTTATGTAAATCTCTAACATACATGTCATAGATACCACAAGCAACAGGAATGGTTGCAGTGGTTAGTTTGCGCATATGCTCAATTCACGCTCGTTCACTCATATTCAGCTGTACCTCACCATATTAAGCACCCTGTAAGTACCAATGATAAACTTCCTGGACCACCAACCTGTAAGTAAGTATAAACTTCCTGGACCACCAGCCTGATAAACTTCCTGGACCACCAGCCTGTAAGTACCAGTGATAAACTTCCTGGACCACCAGCCTGTAAGTACCAGTGATAAACTTCCTGGACCACCAGCCTGTAAGTACCAGTGATAAACTTCCTGGACCACCAGCCTGTAAGTACCAGTGATAAACTTCCTGGACCACCAGCCTGTAAGTACCAGTGATAAACTTCCTGGACCACCAGCCTGTAAGTACCAGTGATAAACTTCCTGGACCACCAGCCTGTAAGTACCAGTGATAAACTTCCTGGACCACCAGCCTGTAAGTACCAGTGATAAACTTCCTGGACCACCAGCCTGTAAGTACCAATGATAAACTTCCTGGACCACCAGCCTGTAAGTACCAGTGATAAACTTCCTGGACCACCAGCCTGTAAGTACCAGTGATAAACTTCCTGGACCACCAGCCTGTAAGAAATCGACATCCTAGCCCATTACTGGGACTTTACTTGAGAATATGACTACATACTGAACAAAATAAAATTCAAGGTCATGAATATTTTTGGGTATATTTTGGAGATTTGTGGATATTCCACCAAAATATTCATGATTTCTAACATTATAATAGAAATTTGAACAGAAGACTGCATCTCAAAAGAGTTGTATAATTGCTGGGTAACTATTATTGAGACACCCTGTAGCATCAGGACTTCACAGCCCTCTCTTGAAACTCGAAGAAAAACATCTTGTCAGACAAGGCATTTTGATTGGTTGTTATTTGAAGCCCTTGAACGAAAACTTCTGTCATGATGACCTTGCCAAGACAAATGTATGATAATGTGTTGAGGTTATTAATCATAATGGACGGAAGATATTATTCCCTGGATACATGAGAATGGTCTTGTGTAAGATCTCATACTTTTTGTTATCATTATACAACCAATCTAAATGATAACTCACTATTTCCCATATATTCATAATTACTGAATTAAATTAATTTTAATCTGGTATTTTGAATTAAATTCTGTTTACTTTCAGCAAGTTTTTGTACGAATTAAATGTTGGTATTGTATAGGGTTGTGCTATACTTTGAAAATCTCTTTTATATTAATTTTCTTATGTATTCATTTGTGTTTAAGACTCTTAGCCCTCTTAACTTCACAAGATGTATGAGCTGATTTTTCTACTTGATTTATATTTTCAGTACTTTAAGCATTTTTTGTGAAGGTTACATCTGGATTTTCACCATTAACGCCAACCTATGTTTCATATCAGGATTTTGAAATGAAAGACAGGTACCCCAGCCTGATGTTGATTTATAACCCAGGTGTGTTGTCTGTACCACCCACCTATATTTCCTTTCTCAGTGGTTGTACATTTTGTTAATGCATTTGCTGTAGAGAGCATTGGGACTTAGTTACTGGCACAGTGCTGCTTTAACCTTGCCATCTATTAGGTTTACATATATTCAGCTTTGAATACATTGTTTGTTGTTCCCTCACAGAGTAAACAGTGTTGTTGTTGCTTTAAAACAGCTCAGATATTTCCAGCTTTGATGGGTGACTGCAGGGTGGCTGGCATCAGTTCAAGTTTTCCTCCCACGTTAATCTGACTCTATGTGAATAATAGCAGTGGGGCGGTGGGTAGCCTAGTGGTTAAAGCGTTTGCTCGTCATGTGGAAGGCCCGGGTTTGTTTCCTGCCATGGGTACAATGTGTGAAGCCCATTTCTGGTGTCCCCCGACAGAAATGGGCTTCACACATTGTACCCAAGTGGGGAATCGAACCGTGTCTTCAGCGTGACGAGCGGATGCTTTAACCACTAGGCTACCCCATCGCCCCTTATGTACTTGGAATATCACCGATGGTGCTGTCAGGTTCTCTCAGATTCACTCACTAACTGGAACATTAGAGATAACAAGTCAGCGATTCTTTCCACAAAGTATCAAGGAAACAGGTGACCCATGGGTCTGTCTCTAAGAAGGAGCCATATTTACAACACGTGCTTCTGTGCGGGGCCAGACCAAAGCTCTCCAGAAATCAAGAAGCCCAAGGCAGTCACCCATCCAACTATTCTTTATGACCGATGTTTCTTAACCTGATAGACCGCCTCCGTGGTGTAGTGGTTAGAGCGTCCGCCCGGAGTGCGGAAGGTCGCGGTTTCGATCCCCGACCGCGTCATACCAAAAGACATTAAAATATGGTACTTGTTGCTCCCTGCCTGGCGCTCGGCATTAATGGGTACAACAAGGACTGGTCGGCTCGGAGTCAGTATAATGTGTCTGAGTGGGGTATTCATGCTACACTGCGGCATGGTATCTCAGTGAGCTAGCACTATAAAACCAGCTTCAGTCTGGGCTAGTACAAGCAGCCGCATATACACATACACACGCATGCACGCTGTCATATGAGCGAAATATTCTCAAGCACCACATTAAACCCAATTCCACCACCAATTAACCTGATATGTGACCACGTTCCACAACAATCTGTAATGCTGCTGAACATGTCGGTTAGTCCGTGAAATATACATTTCCAACATGGGTACAAATTATTCCTTTGTTTAAACTAAATCAGTGACGTCATAGCCATTAATCTGGTTTTGACTGTCATCACAAATTCTTTGGATTTTCAACAGACGTTTTATTCACTGAGAACATATTTTTGTTGTGGGGAGAACCCTATGCTTTGTAGGCAATAAAACTGGATATTCAAGAAATGAAAACATCAAAATATCATTTAACATATCCGATCACATCTGAGGCTATAGCCTGGACAGATCAAGGCAATCGGGATCGCCCAAAAATTCTTCAGTACCAACTAAGACTAAGAATCTGAAGAAGGATGAAAGGTTTCTTTCTGATTCTAATATATCCGCTAATAGACATTATTGTGACAAGTCTGTATCGCAAGGGATCTCTCATGGAGATAAGGGATCTTGTTGCCAATCCTTGCCTCCTATAGGGACCGTTCATAATTTATGGCTAGGCGGTGTTTGATGATGATTTAAGGGTTGTCACCCATTTTGTTCTGGGAAATTGGGGCATCACGTTGTACACTCGTGCTGGGGGGTGGTGGTGGTGTCAGCAATGTGCTTAGAAATTATGGAAAGGGGAGGGGGTCATTGATTTTGTACATAAATTTTAGGGGGAGTCATTCACAATGTACATGCTTCTCCATAAAAATCATCATCATGCCCCTAGCCATAAATAATGAACGGTCCCCTATGGGTGAGTGAGTATGTTTTTTATGTCTCTCAGCAAGGTTTGTTTGTTTAACGCCGCACTAAGCAGTTTTCCAGCTACATGCTGGCGGTCTGTAAATATTCGAGTCTGGACCAGATCATCCAGTGATCATCATGAGCATTGATCTTGGGATACGATGACATGTGTCAACCAAGTTGGGTTACTTACGACAAGCATGGGTTACTGAAGACCAATTCTAACATGGATCTTCACGGGCAATTAATAAATATAGAGCAAATTATGACACAAAGCAAACAGTAGAGTCAGGATATAGTCACCACAAGCGAACGGTTATCAGCAGGCGTCCCAGCAGGGAAATCTCCATGTTATTGTGGATATCTTTGGCAAAGTCATGACTCACAGCCAGGAGTGAAGAAAACGACATGAAAAAAGGTTCATTATAACCGAAGAAGCGTAGAAAAATCTCCTCTCATTATAACCCGAGAAGCGTAGAAGAGTCTCCTCTCATTATAACCCGAGAAGCGTAGAAGAATCTCCTCTCATTATAACCGAAGAAGCGTAGAAGAATCTCCTCGCATTATAACCCCAGAAGCCTAGAAGAATCTCCTCTCATTATAACCAGAGAAGCGTAGAAGAATCTCCTCTCCTTACAACCCCAGGAGCGTAGAAGAATCTCCTCTCATTATAACCCGAGGTGCGTAGAAGAATCTCCTCTCCTTACAACCCCAGAAGCGTAGAAGAATCACCTCTCATTATATCCCCAGAAGCGTAGAAGAATCTCCTCTCATTATATCCCCAGAAGTGTAGAAGAATCTCCTCTTATTATAACCCGAGAAGTGTAGAAGAATCTCCTCTCATTATAACCCGAGGTGCGTAGAAAAATCTCCTCTCCTTACAACCCCAGAAGCGTAGAAGAATCTCCTCTCATTATAACCAGAGAAGCGTAGAAGAATCTCCTCTCATTATAACCCCAGAAGCGTAGAAGAATCTCCTCTCATTATAACCCGAGGTGCGTAGAAGAATCTCCTCTCCTTACAACCCCAGAAGCGTAGAAGAATCTCCTCTCATTATAACCCCAGAAGCGTAGAAGAATCTCCTCTCATTATAACCCCAGAAGCGTAGAAGAATCTCCTCTCATTATAACCCCAGAAGCGTAGAAGAATCTCCCTCATTATAACCCCAGAAGCGTAGAAGAATCTCCTCTCATTATATCCCCAGAAGCCTAGAAGAATCTCCTCTCATTATAACCCCAGAAGCGTAGAAGAATCTCCTCTCATTATAACCCAAGGTGCGTAGAAGAATCTCCTCTCCTTACAACCCCAGAAGCGTAGAAGAATCTCCTCTCCTTACAACCCCAGAAGCGTAGAAGAATCTCCTCTCCTTACAACCCCAGAAGCGTAGAAGAATCTTCTCTTATTACAACCCCAGAAGCGTAGAAGAATCTCCTCTCCTTACAACCCCAGAAGCGTAGAAGAATCTCCTCTCGTTATAACCCCAGAAGCGTAGAAGAATCTCCTCTCATTATAACCCCAGAAGCGTAGAAGAATCTCCTCTCATTATAACCCCAGAAGCGTAGAAGAATCTCCTCTCATTATAACCCCAGAAGCGTAGAAGAATCTTCTCTTATTACAACCCCAGAAGCGTAGAAGAATCTCCTCTCATTATATCCCCAGAAGCGTAGAAGAATCTCCTCTCATTATAACCCCAGAAGCGTAGAAGAATCTCCTCTCATTATAACCCCAGAAGCGTAGAAGAATCTCCTCTCATTATAACCGAAGGAGCGTAGAAGAATCTCCTCTTATTATAACCCCAGAAGCGTAGAAGAATCTCCTCTCCTTACAACCCCAGAAGCGTAGAAGAATCTCCTCTTATTATAACCCCAGAAGCGTAGAAGAATCTCCTCTCCTTACAACCCCAGAAGCGTAGAAGAATCTCCTCTCCTTACAACCCCAGAAGCGTAGAAGAATCTTCTCTTATTACAACCCCAGAAGCGTAGAAGAATCTCCTCTTATTATAACCCCAGAAGCGTAGAAGAATCTCCTCTCCTTACAACCCCAGAAGCGTAGAAGAATCTCCTCTTATTATAACCCCAGAAGCGTAGAAGAATCTCCTCTCCTTACAACCCCAGAAGCGTAGAAGAATCTCCTCTCCTTACAACCCCAGAAGCGTAGAAGAATCTTCTCTTATTACAACCCCAGAAGCGTAGAAGAATCTCCTTTCATTATAACCCGAGAAGCGTAGAAGAATCTCCTCTCATTATAACCCCAGAAGTGTAGAAGAATCTCCTCTCATTATAACCCCAGAAGTGTAGAAGAATCTCCTCTCCTTACAACCCCAGAAGTGTAGAAGAATCTCCTCTCCTTACAACCCCATAAGTGTAGAAGAATCTCCTCTCATTATAACCCCAGAAGCGTAGAAGAATCTCCTCTCCTTACAACCCCAGAAGCGTAGAAGAATCTCCTCTCATTATAACCCCAGAAGCGTAGAAGAATCTCCTCTCATTATAACCCCAGAAGCGTAGAAGAATCTCCTCTCATTATAACCCCAGAAGCGTAGAAGAATCTCCTCTCATTATAACCCCAGAAGCGTAGAAGAATCTCCCCTCATTATAACCCCAGAAGCGTAGAAAATCTCCTCTCATTATATCCCCAGAAGCCTAGAAGAATCTCCTCTCATTATAACCCCAGAAGCGTAGAAGAATCTCCTCTCATTATAACCCAAGGTGCGTAGAAGAATCTCCTCTCCTTACAACCCCAGAAGCGTAGAAGAATCTCCTCTCCTTACAACCCCAGAAGCGTAGAAGAATCTCCTCTCCTTACAACCCCAGAAGCGTAGAAGAATCTTCTCTTATTACAACCCCAGAAGCGTAGAAGAATCTCCTCTCCTTACAACCCCAGAAGCGTAGAAGAATCTCCTCTCATTATAACCCCAGAAGCGTAGAAGAATCTCCTCTCATTATAACCCCAGAAGCGTAGAAGAATCTCCTCTCATTATAACCCCAGAAGCGTAGAAGAATCTCCTCTCATTATTATCTCCTCAACCCAGAAGCGTAGAAGAATCTCCTCTCATTATATCCCCAGAAGCGTAGAAGAATCTCCTCTCATTATAACCCCAGAAGCGTAGAAGAATCTCCTCTCATTATAACCCCAGAAGCGTAGAAGAATCTCCTCTCATTTATAACCGAAGAAGCGTAGAAGAATCTCCTCTCATTATAACCCCAGAAGCGTAGAAGAATCTCCTCTCATTATAACCCCAGAAGCGTAGAAGAATCTCCTCTTATTATAACCCCAGAAGCGTAGAAGAATCTCCTCTCCTTACAACCCCAGAAGCGTAGAAGAATCTCCTCTCATTATAACCCCAGAAGCGTAGAAGAATCTCCTCTCATTATAACCCCAGAAGCGTAGAAGAATCTCCTCTCATTATAACCCCAGAAGCGTAGAAGAATCTCCTCATTATAACCCCAGAAGCGTAGAAGAATCTCCTCTTATTATAACCCCAGAAGCGTAGAAGAATCTCCTCTCCTTACAACCCCAGAAGCGTAGAAGAATCTCCTCTCATTATAACCCCAGAAGCGTAGAAGAATCTTCTCTTATTATAACCCCAGAAGCGTAGAAGAATCTCCTCTCATTATAACCCCAGAAGCGTAGAAGAATCTCCTCTCATTATAACCCCAGAAGTGTAGAAGAATCTCCTCTCATTATAACCCCAGAAGTGTAGAAGAATCTCCTCTCCTTACAACCCCAGAAGCGTAGAAGAATCTCCTCTCCTTACAACCCCAGAAGTGTAGAAGAATCTCCTCTCATTATAACCCCAGAAGCGTAGAAGAATCTCATCTCTCTCCTTACAACCCCAGAAGCGTAGAAGAATCTCCTCTCATTATAACCCCAGAAGCGTAGAAGAATCTCCTCTCATTATAACCCCAGAAGCGTAGAAGAATCTCCTCTCATTATAACCCCAGAAGCGTAGAAGAATCTCCTCTCATTATAACCCCAGAAGCGTAGAAGAATCTCCTCTCATTATAACCCCAGAAGCGTAGAAGAATCTCTCTCTCATTATAACCCCAGAAGCGTAGAAGAATCTCCTCTCATTATAACCCCAGAAGCGTAGAAGAATCTCCTCTCATTATAACCCCAGAAGCGTAGAAGAATCTCCTCTCATTATAACCCCAGAAGCGTAGAAGAATCTCTCCTCTCATTATAACCCCAGAAGCGTAGAAGAATCTCCTCTCATTATAACCCCAGAAGCGTAGAAGAATCTCCTCTCATTATAACCCCAGAAGCGTAGAAGAATCTCCTCTCATTATAACCCCAGAAGCGTAGAAGAATCTCCTCTCATTATAACCCCAGAAGCGTAGAAGAATCTCCTCTCATTATAACCCCAGAAGCGTAGAAGAATCTCCTCTCATTATAACCCCAGAAGCGTAGAAGAATCTCCTCTCATTATAACCCCAGAAGCGTAGAAGAATCTCCTCTCATTATAACCCCAGAAGCGTAGAAGAATCTCTCTCATTATAACCCCAGAAGCGTAGAAGAATCTCCTCTCCTTACAACCCCAGAAGCGTAGAAGAATCTCCTCTCATTATAACCCCCAGAAGCGTAGAAGAATCTCCTCTCATTACAACCCCAGAAGCGTAGAAGAATCTCTCTCTCATTATAACCCCAGAAGCGTAGAAGAATCTCCTCTCATTATAACCCCAGAAGTGTAGAAGAATCTCCTCTCATTATAACCCCAGAAGCAGAGTAGTAGAAGAATCTCCTCTCATTATAACCCCAGAAGCGTAGAAGAATCTCTCTCTCATTATAACCCCAGAAGTGTAGAAGAATCTCTCTCTCATTATAACCCCAGAAGCGTAGAAGAATCTCCTCTCATTATAACCCCAGAAGCGTAGAAGAATCTCCTCTCATTATAACCCCAGAAGCGTAGAAGAATCTCCTCTCATTATAACCCCAGAAGCGTAGAAGAATCTCCTCTCATTTATAGAAACCCCAGAAGCGTAGAAGAATCTCCTCTCATTATAACCCCAGAAGCGTAGAAGATCTCCTCTCATTATAACCCCAGAAGCGTAGAAGAATCTCCTCTCATTATAACCCCAGAAGCGTAGAAGAATCTCCTCTCATTATAACCCCAGAAGCGTAGAAGAATCTCCTCTCATTATAACCCCACAAGCGTAGAAGAATCTCCTCTCATTATATCCCCAGAAGCGTAGAAGAATCTCCTCTCATTATAACCCCAGAAGCGTAGAAGAATCTCCTCTCATTATAACCCCAGAAGCGTAGAAGAATCTCCTCTTATTATAACCCCAGAAGCGTAGAAGAATCTCCTCTCATTACAACCCCAGAAGCGTAGAAGAATCTCCTCTCCTTACAACCCAAGAAGCGTAGAAGAATCTTCTCTTATTACAACCCCAGAAGCGTAGAAGAATCTCCTCTCATTATAACCCCAGAAGCGTAGAAGAATCTCCTCTCATTATAACCCCAGAAGTGTAGAAGAATCTCCTCTCATTATAACCCCAGAAGCGTAGAAGAATCTCCTCTCATTATAACCCCAGAAGCGTAGAAGAATCTCCTCTCATTATAACCCCAGAAGCATAGAAGAATCTCCTCTCATTATAACCCCAGAAGCGTAGAAGAATCTCCTCTCCTTACAACCCCAGAAGCGTAGAAGAATCTCCTCTCATTATAACCCCAGAAGCGTAGAAGAATCTCCTCTCATTATAACCCCAGAAGTGTAGAAGAATCTCCTCTCATTATAACCCCAGAAGCGTAGAAGAATCTCCTCTCATTATAACCCCAGAAGCGTAGAAGAATCTCCTCTCATTATAACCCCAGAAGCGTAGAAGAATCTCCTCGCATTATATATAACTCCAGAAGCGTAGAAGAATCTCCTCTCATTATAACCCCAAGAAGCGTAGAAGAATCTCCTCTCATTATAACCCCAGAAGCGTAGAAGAATCTCCTCTCATTATAACCCCAGAAGCGTAGAAGAATCTCCTCTCATTATAACCCCAGAAGCGTAGAAGAATCTCTCTCTCTCATTATAACCCCAGAAGCGTAGAAGAATCTCCTCTCATTATAACCCCAGAAGCGTAGAAGAATCTCCTCTTATTATAACCCCAGAAGCGTAGAAGAATGTCCTCTCCTTACAACCCCAGAAGCGTAGAAGAATCTCCTCTCCTTACAACCCAAGAAGCGTAGAAGAATCTTCTCTTATTACAACCCCAGAAGCGTAGAAGAATCTCCTCTCATTATAACCCGAGAAGCGTAGAAGAATCTCCTCTCATTATAACCCCAGAAGTGTAGAAAAATCTCCTCTCATTATATCCCCAGAAGCGTAGAAGAATCTCCTCTCATTATAACCGAAGAAGCGAAGAAGAATCTCCTCTTATTATAACCCCAGAAGCGTAGAAGAATCTCCTCTCATTATAACCCCAGAAGCGTAGAAGAATCTCCTCTCCTTACAACCCCAGAAGCGTAGAAGAATCTCCTCTCATTATAACCCCAGAAGCGTAGAAGAATCTCCTCTCATTATAACCCCAGAAGTGTAGAAGAATCTCCTTTCATTATAACCCCAGAAGCGTAGAAGAATCTCCTCATTATAACCCCAGAAGCGTAGAAGAATCTCCTCTCATTATAACCCCAGAAGTGTAGAAGAATCTCCTCGCATTATATATAACTCCAGAAGCGTAGAAGAATCTCCTCTCATTATAACCCGAGGTGCGTAGAAGAATCTCCTCTCATTATAACCCCAGAAGCGTAGAAGAATCTCCTCTCATTATAACCCCAGAAGTGTAGAAGAATCTCCTCTAATTATAACCCCAGAAGTGTAGAAGAATCTCCTCTCATTATAACCCCAGAAGCGTAGAAGAATCTCCTCTCATTATAACCCCAGAAGCGTAGAAGAATCTCCTCTTATTATAACCCCAGAAGCGTAGAAGAATGTCCTCTCCTTACAACCCCAGAAGCGTAGAAGAATCTCCTCTCCTTACAACCCCAGAAGCGTAGAAGAATCTTCTCTTATTACAACCCCAGAAGCGTAGAAGAATCTCCTCTCATTATAACCCGAGAAGCGTAGAAGAATCTCCTCTCATTATAACCCCAGAAGTGTAGAAAAATCTCCTCTCATTATATCCCCAGAAGTGTAGAAGAATCTCCTCTCATTATAACCGAAGAAGCGAAGAAGAATCTCCTCTTATTATAACCCCAGAAGCGTAGAAGAATCTCCTCTCATTATAACCCCAGAAGCGTAGAAGAATCTCCTCTCATTATAACCCCAGAAGCGTAGAAGAATCTCCTCTCATTATAACCGAAGAAGCGTAGAAGAATCTCCCTCCTATTATAACCCCAGAAGCGTAGAAGAATCTCCTCTTATTATAACCCCAGAAGCGTAGAAGAATCTCCCTCCTCATTATAACCCCAGAAGCGTAGAAGAATCTCCTCTCATTATAACCCCAGAAGCGTAGAAGAATCTCCTCTCATTACAACCCCAGAAGCGTAGAAGAATCTCCTCTCATTATAACCCCAGAAGCGTAGAAGAATCTCCTCTCATTATAACCCCAGAAGCGTAGAAGAATCTCCTCTCATTATAACCCCAGAAGTGTAGAAGAATCTCCTCTCATTATAACCCCAGAAGTGTAGAAGAATCTCCTCTCATTATAACCCCAGAAGCGTAGAAGAATCTCCTCTCCTTACAACCCCAGAAGTGTAGAAGAATCTCCTCTCATTATAACCCCAGAAGCGTAGAAGAATCTCCTCTCCTTACAACCCCAGAAGCGTAGAAGAATCTCCTCTCATTATAACCCCAGAAGCGTAGAAGAATCTCCTCTCATTATAACCCCAGAAGTGTAGAAGAATCTCCTCTCATTATAACCCCAGAAGCGTAGAAGAATCTCCTCTCATTATAACCCCAGAAGCGTAGAAGAATCTCCTCTCATTATAACCCAGAAGTGTAGAAGAATCTCCTCTCATTATAACCCCAGAAGCGTATATATCTCCCATTATAACCCCAGAAGTAGAAGAATCTCCTCTCATTATAACCCCAGAAGCGTAGAAGAATCTCCTCTCATTATAACCCCAGAAGCGTAGAAGAATCTCCTCTCATTATAACCCCAGAAGTGTAGAAGAATCTCCTCTCATTATAACCCCAGAAGTGTAGAAGAATCTCCTCTCTCATTATAACCCCAGAAGCGTAGAAGAATCTCCTCCTATAACCCCAGCGTTAGAACCCCAGAAGCGTAGAAGAATCTCCTCTCATTATAACCCCAGAAGCGTAGAAGAATCTCCTCTCATTATAACCCCAGAAGCGTAGAAGAATCTCCTCTCATTATAACCCCAGAAGCGTAGAAGAATCTCCTCTCATTATAACCCCAGAAGCGTAGAAGAATCTCCTCTCATTATAACCCCAGAAGCGTAGAAGAATCTCCTCTCATTATAACCCCAGAAGCGTAGAAGAATCTCCTCTCATTATAACCCCAGAAGCGTAGAAGAATCTCCTCTCATTATAACCCCAGAAGCGTAGAAGAATCTCCTCTCATTATAACCCCAGAAGCGTAGAAGAATCTCCTCTCATTATAACCCCAGAAGCGTAGAAGAATCTCCTCTCATTATAACCCCAGAAGCGTAGAAGAATCTCCTCTCATTATATAACCCCAGAAGCGTAGAAGAATCTCCTCTCATTATAACCCCAGAAGTGTAGAAGAATCTCCTCTCATTATAACCCCAGAAGCGTAGAAGAATCTCCTCTCATTATAACCCCAGAAGCGTAGAAGAATCTCCTCTCATTATAACCCCAGAAGCGTAGAAGAATCTCCTCTCATTATAACCCCAGAAGCGTAGAAGAATCTCCTCTCATTATAACCCCAGAAGCGTAGAAGAATCTCCTCTCATTATAACCCCAGAAGCGTAGAAGAATCTCCTCTCATTATAACCCCAGAAGCGTAGAAGAATCTCCTCTCATTATAACCCCAGAAGCGTAGAAGAATCTCCTCTCATTATAACCCCAGAAGCGTAGAAGAATCTCCTCTCATTATAACCCCAGAAGCGTAGAAGAATCTCTCTCTCATTATAACCCCAGAAGCGTAGAAGAATCTCCTCTCATTATAACCCCAGAAGCGTAGAAGAATCTCCTCCTCTCATTATAACCCCAGAAGCGTAGAAGAATCCTCTCTAACCCCAGAAGCGTAGAAGAATCTCCTCTCATATATAACCCCAGAAGCGTAGAAGAATCTCCTCTCATTATAACCCCAGAAGCGTAGAAGAATCTCCTCTCATTATAACCCCAGAAGCGTAGAAGAATCTCCTCTCATTATAACCCCAGAAGTGTAGAAGAATCTCCTCTCATTATAACCCCAGAAGTGTAGAAGAATCTCCTCTCATTATAACCCCAGAAGCGTAGAAGAATCTCCTCTCATTATAACCCCAGAAGCGTAGAAGAATCTCCTCTCATTATAACCCGAGAAGCGTAGAAGAATCTCCTCTCATTATAACCCCAGAAGCGTAGAAGAATCTCCTCTCATTATAACCCCAGAAGCGTAGAAGAATCTCCTCTCATTATAACCCCAGAAGCGTAGAAGAATCTCCTCTCATTATAACCCCAGAAGCGTAGAAGAATCTCCTCTCATTATAACCCCAGAAGTGTAGAAGAATCTCCTCTCATTATAACCCCAGAAGCGTAGAAGAATCTCCTCTCATTATAAACCCAGAAGCGTAGAAGAATCTCCTCTCATTATAACCCCAGAAGCGTAGAAGAATCTCCTCTCATTATAACCCCAGAAGCGTAGAAGAATCTCCTCTCATTATAACCCCAGAAGCGTAGAAGAATCTCCTCTCATTATAACCCCAGAAGCGTAGAAGAATCTCCTCTCATTATAACCCCAGAAGTGTAGAAGAATCTCCTCTCATTATAACCCCAGAAGCGTAGAAGAATCTCCTCTCATTATAACCCCAGAAGTGTAGAAGAATCTCCTCTCATTATAACCCCAGAAGCGTAGAAGAATCTCCTCTCATTATAACCCCAGAAGTGTAGAAGAATCTCCTCTCATTATAACCCCAGAAGTGTAGAAGAATCTCCTCTCATTATAACCCCAGAAGCGTAGAAGAATCTCCTCTCATTATAACCCCAGAAGCGTAGAAGAATCTCCTCTCATTATAACCCCAGAAGCGTAGAAGAATCTCCTCTCATTATAACCCCAGAAGCGTAGAAGAATCTCCTCTCATTATAACCCCAGAAGCGTAGAAGAATCTCCTCTCATTATAACCCCAGAAGCGTAGAAGAATCTCCTCTCATTATAACCCCAGAAGCGTAGAAGAATCTCCTCTCATTATAACCCCAGAAGCGTAGAAGAATCTCCTCTCATTATAACCCCAGAAGCGTAGAAGAATCTCCTCTCATTATAACCCCAGAAGCGTAGAAGAATCTCCTCTCATTATAACCCCAGAAGCGTAGAAGAATCTCCTCTCATTATAACCCCAGAAGCGTAGAAGAATCTCCTCTCATTATAACCCCAGAAGCGTAGAAGAATCTCCTCTTAATTATAACCCCAGAAGCGTAGAATCTCCTCTCATTATAACCCCAGAAGCGTAGAAGAATCTCCTCTCATTATAACCCCAGAAGCGTAGAAGAATCTCCTCTCATTATAACCCCAGAAGCGTAGAAGAATCTCCTCTCATTATAACCCCAGAAGCGTAGAAGAATCTCCTCTCATTATAACCCCAGAAGCGTAGAAGAATCTCCTCTCATTATAACCCCAGAAGTGTAGAAGAATCTCCTCTCATTATAACCCCAGAAGCGTAGAAGAATCTCTCTCTCATTATAACCCCAGAAGCGTAGAAGAATCTCCTCTCATTATAACCCCAGAAGTGTAGAAGAATCTCCTCTCATTATAACCCCAGAAGCGTAGAAGAATCTCCTCTCATTATAACCCCAGAAGCGTAGAAGAATCTCCTCTCATTATAACCCCAGAAGCGTAGAAGAATCTCCTCTCATTATAACCCCAGAAGCGTAGAAGAATCTCCTCTCATTATAACCCCAGAAGCGTAGAAGAATCTCCTCTCATTATAACCCCAGAAGCGTAGAAGAATCTCCTCTCTCATTATAACCCGAGAAGCGTAGAAGAATCTCCTCTAATTATAACCCCAGAAGCGTAGAAGAATCTCCTCTCATTATAACCCCAGAAGTGTAGAAGAATCTCCTCTCATTATAAACCCAGAAGCGTAGAAGAATCTCCTCTCATTATAACCCCAGAAGCGTAGAAGAATCTCCTCTCATTATAACCCAAGAAGCGTAGAAGAATCTCCCTCTCATTATAACCCCAGAAGTGTAGAAGAATCTCCTCTCATTATAACCCCAGAAGTGTAGAAGAAGCTGCTCTCATTATAACCCCAGAAGCGTAGAAGAATCTCCTCTCATTATATATAACCCCAGAAGCGTAGAAGAATCTCCTCTCATTATAACCCCAGAAGTGTAGAAGAATCTCCTCTCATTATAACCCCAGAAGCGTAGAAGAATCTCCTCTCATTATATCCCCAGAAGCGTAGAAGAATCTCCTCTCATTATAACCCCAGAAGCGTAGAAGAATCTCCTCTCATTATAACCCCAGAAGCGTAGAAGAATCTCCTCTCATTATAACCCCAGAAGTGTAGAAGAATCTCCTCTCATTATAACCCCAGAAGCGTAGAAGAATCTCCTCTCATTATAACCCCAGAATCGTAGAAGAATCTCCTCTTATTATAACCCCAGAAGCGTAGAAGAATCTCCTCTCCTTACAACCCCAGAAGCGTAGAAGAATCTCCTCTCATTATAACCCCAGAAGTGTAGAAGAATCTCCTCTCATTATAACCCCAGAAGTGTAGAAGAATCTCCTCTAATTATAACCCCAGAAGTGTAGAAGAATCTCCTCTCAGTATAACCCCAGAAGCGTAGAAGAATCTCCTCTCATTATAACCCCAGAGGCGTAGAAGAATCTCCTCTCATTATAACCCGAGGTGCGTAGACGAATCTCCTCTCATTATATCCCGAGAAGCGTAGAAGAATCTCCTCTCATTATAACCCCAGAAGCGTAGAAGAATCTCCTCTCATTATAACCCGAGGTGCGTAGAAGAATCTCCTCTAATTATAACCCCAGAAGCGTAGAAGAATTTCCTCTCATTATAACCCCAGAAGTGTAGAAGAATCTCCTCTCATTATAAACCCAGAAGCATAGAAGAATCTCCTCTCATTATATCCCCAGAAGCGTAGAAAAGTCTCCTCTCTTTATAACCCAAGGTGCGTAGAAGAATCTCCTCTCATTATAACCCCAGAAGTGTAGAAGAATCTCCTCTCATTATAACCCCAGAAGTGTAGAAGAAGCTGCTCTCATTATAACCCCAGAAGCGTAGAAGAATCTCCTCTCATTATATATAACCCGAGAATCGTAGAAGAATCTCCTCTCATTATAACCCCAGAAGTGTAGATTAATCTCCTCTCATTATATCCCCAGAAGCGTAGAAGAATCTCCTCTCATTATAACCCAGAAGTGTAGAAGAATCTCCTCTCATTATAACCCCAGAGTGTAGAAATTCTCCTCTCATTATAACCCCAGAAGCGTAGAAGAATCTCCTCTCATTATAACCCCAGAAGTGTAGAAAAATCTCCTCTCATTATATCCCCAGAAGCGTAGAAGAATCTCCTGTCATTATAACCCCAGAAGCGTAGAAGAATCTCCTCTTATTATAACCCCAGAAGCGTAGAAGAATCTCCTCTCCTTACAACCCCAGAAGCGTAGAAGAATCTTCTCTTATTATAACCCCAGAAGTGTAGAAGAATCTCCTCTCATTATAACCCGAGAAGCGTAGAAGAATCTCCTCTTATTATAATCCCAGAAGTGTAGAAGAATCTCCTCTCATTATAACCCGAGAAGCGTAGAAGAATCTCCTCTCATTATAACCCCAGAAGTGTAGAAAAATCTCCTCTCATTATAACCCCAGAAGCGTAGAAGAATCTCCTCTCATTATAACCCCAGAAGTGTAGAAGAATCTCCTCTCATTATAAACCCAGAAGCATAGAAGAATCTCGTCTCATTATATCCCCAGAAGCGTAGAAAAGTCTCCTCTCTTTATAACCCAAGGTGCGTAGACGAATCTCCTCTCATTATAACCCCAGAAGTGTAGAAGAATCTTCTCTCATTATAACCCCAGAAGTGTAGAAGAAGCTGCTCTCATTATAACCCCAGAAGCGTAGAAGAATCTCCTCTCATTATATATAACCCAAGGTGCGTAGACGAATCTCCTCTCATTATAACCCCAGAAGTGTAGATTAATCTCCTCTCATTATAACCCCACAAGCGTAGAAGAATCTCCTCTCATTATAACCCCAGAAGCGTAGAAGAATCTCCTCTCATTATAACCCCAGAAGCGTAGAAGAATCTCCTCTCATTATAACCCCAGAAGCGTAGAAGAATCTCCTCTCATTATAACCCCAGAAGCGTAGAAGAATCTCCTCTCATTATAACCCCAGAAGCGTAGAAGAATCTCCTCTCATTATAACCCCAGAAGCGTAGAAGAATCTCCTCTCATTATAACCCCAGAAGCGTAGAAGAATCTCCTCTCATTATAACCCCAGAAGCGTAGAAGAATCTCCTCTCATTATAACCCCAGAAGCGTAGAAGAATCTCCTCTCATTATAACCCGAGGTGCGTAGAAGAATCTCCTCTCATTATAACCCCAGAAGCGTAGAAGAATCTCCTCTCATTATAACCCCAGAAGCGTAGAAGAATCTCCTCTCATTATAACCCCAGAAGCGTAGAAGAATCTCCTCTCATTATAACCCCAGAAGCGTAGAAGAATCTCCTCTCATTATAACCCCAGAAGCGTAGAAGAATCTCCTCTTATTATAACCCCAGAAGCGTAGAAGAATGTCCTCTCCTTACAACCCCAGAAGCGTAGAAGAATCTCCTCTCCTTACAACCCAAGAAGCGTAGAAGAATCTTCTCTTATTACAACCCCAGAAGCGTAGAAGAATCTCCTCTCATTATAACCCGAGAAGCGTAGAAGAATCTCCTCTAATTATAACCCCAGAAGTGTAGAAAAATCTCCTCTCATTATATCCCCAGAAGCGTAGAAGAATCCTCTCATTATAACAGAAGAGGCGAAGAAGAATCTCCTCTTATTATAACCCCAGAAGCGTAGAAGAATCTCCTCTCATTATAACCCCAGAAGCGTAGAAGAATCTCCTCTCATTATAACCCCAGAAGCGTAGAAGAATCTCCTCTCATTATAACCGAAGGAGCGTAGAAGAATCTCCTCTTATTATAACCCCAGAAGTGTAGAAGAATCTCCTCTCCTTACAACCCCAGAAGCGTAGAAGAATCTCCTCTTATTATAACCCCAGAAGCGTAGAAGAATCTCCTCTCATTACAACCCCAGAAGCGTAGAAGAATCTCCTCTCCTTACAACCCCAGAAGCGTAGAAGAATCTCCTCTTATTATAACCCCAGAAGCGTAGAAGAATCTCCTCTCATTATAACCCCAGAAGCGTAGAAGAATCTCTCTCTCATTATAACCCCAGAAGCGTAGAAGAATCTCCTCTCATTATAACCTCATTATAAGAAGTGTAGAAGAATCTCCTCTCATTATAACCCCAGAAGCGTAGAAGAATCTCCTCTCATTATAACCCCAGAAGTGTAGAAGAATCTCCTCTCATTATAACCCCAGAAGCGTAGAAGAATCTCCTCTCCTTACAACCCCAGAAGCGTAGAAGAATCTCCTCTCATTATAACCCCAGAAGCGTAGAAGAATCTCCTCTCATTATAACCCCAGAAGTGTAGAAGAATCTCCTCTCATTATAACCCCAGAAGCGTAGAAGAATCTCCTCTCATTATAACCCCAGAAGCGTAGAAGAATCTCCTCTCATTATAACCCCAGAAGTGTAGAAGAATCTCCTCTCATTATAACCCCAGAAGCGTAGAAGAATCTCCTCTCATTATAACCCCAGAAGCGTAGAAGAATCTCCTCTCATTATAACCCCAGAAGCGTAGAAGAATCTCCTCTCATTATAACCCCAGAAGTGTAGAAGAATCTCCTCTCATTATAACCCCAGAAGCGTAGAAGAATCTCCTCTCATTATAACCCCAGAAGCGTAGAAGAATCTCCTCTCATTATAACCCCAGAAGCGTAGAAGAATCTCCTCTCATTATAACCCGAGAAGCGTAGAAGAATCTCCTCTCATTATATCCCCAGAAGCGTAGAAGAATCTCCTCTCATTATAACCCCAGAAGCGTAGAAGAATCTCCTCTCATTATAACCCGAGGTGCGTAGAAGAATCTCCTCTAATTATAACCCCAGAAGCGTAGAAGAATTTCCTCTCATTATAACCCCAGAAGTGTAGAAGAATCTCCTCTCATTATAAACCCAGAAGCATAGAAGAATCTCCTCTCATTATATCCCCAGAAGCGTAGAAAAGTCTCCTCTCTTTATAACCCAAGGTGCGTAGACGAATCTCCTCTCATTATAACCCCAGAAGTGTAGAAGAATCTCCTCTCATTATAACCCCAGAAGTGTAGAAGAAGCTGCTCTCATTATAACCCCAGAAGCGTAGAAGAATCTCCTCTCATTATAACCCCAGAATCGTAGAAGAATCTCCTCTCATTATAACCCCAGAAGTGTAGATTAATCTCCTCTCATTATATCCCCAGAAGCGTAGAAGAATCTCCTCTCATTATAACCCCAAGGTGCATAGAAGAATCTCCTCTCATTATAACCCCAGAAGTGTAGAAGATTCTCCTCTCATTATAACCCCAGAAGCGTAGAAGAATCTCCTCTCTCTTATAACCCCAGAAGTGTAGAAAATCTCCTCTCATTATATCCCCAGAAGCGTAGAAGAATCTCCTCTCATTATAACCCCAGAAGCGTAGAAGAATCTCCTCTTATTATAACCCCAGAAGCGTAGAAGAATCTCCTCTCCTTACAACCCCAGAAGCGTAGAAGAATCTCCTCTCTTATTATAACCCCAGAAGTGTAGAAGAATCTCCTCTCATTATAACCCGAGAAGCGTAGAAGAATCTCCTCTCATTATTATAATCCCAGAAGTGTAGAAGAATCTCCTCTCATTATAACCCGAGAAGCGTAGAAGAATCTCCTCTCATTATAACCCCAGAAGTGTAGAAAAATCTCCTCTCATTATAACCCCAGAAGCGTAGAAGAATCTCCTCTCATTATAACCCCAGAAGTGTAGAAGAATCTCCTCTCATTATAACCCCAGAAGCATAGAAGAATCTCGTCTCATTATAACCCCAGAAGCGTAGAAGAGTCTCCTCTCTTTATAACCCAAGGTGCGTAGACGAATCTCCTCTCATTATAACCCCAGAAGTGTAGAAGAATCTTCTCTCATTATAACCCCAGAAGTGTAGAAGAATCTCCTCTCATTATAACCCCAGAAGCGTAGAAGAATCTCCTCTCATTATAACCCAAGAAGAATCTCCTCTCATTATAGAGAAGAATCTCCTCTCATTATAACCCCAGAAGTGTAGAAGAATCTCCTCTCATTATAACCCCAGAAGCGTAGAAGAATCTCCTCTCATTATAACCCCAGAAGCGTAGAAGAATCTCCTCTCATTATAACCCCAGAAGCGTAGAAGAATCTCCTCTCATTATAACCCCAGAATCTCCTCTCATTATAGCAGAAGTGTAGAAGAATCTCCTCTCATTATAACCCCAGAAGCGTAGAAGAATCTCCTCTCATTATAACCCCAGAAGTGTAGAAGAATCTCCTCTCATTATAAACCCAGAAGCATAGAAGAATCTCCTCTCATTATATCCCCAGAAGCGTAGAAAAGTCTCCTCTCTTTATAACCCAAGGTGCGTAGACGAATCTCCTCTCATTATAACCCCAGAAGTGTAGAAGAATCTTCTCTCATTATAACCCCAGAAGTGTAGAAGAAGCTGCTCTCATTATAACCCCAGAAGCGTAGAAGAATCTCCTCTCATTATATATAACCCAAGGTGCGTAGACGAATCTCCTCTCATTATAACCCCAGAAGTGTAGATTAATCTCCTCTCATTATAACCCCACAAGCGTAGAAGAATCTCCTCTCATTATATCCCCAGAAGCGTAGAAGAATCTCCTCTCATTATAACCCCAGAAGTGTAGAAGAATCTCTCTCTCATTATAACCCCAGAAGCGTAGAAGAATCTCCTCTCATTATAACCCCAGAAGCGTAGAAGAATCTCCTCTCATTATAACCCCAGAAGCGTAGAAGAATCTCCTCTCATTATAACCCCAGAAGCGTAGAAGAATCTCTCTCATTATAACCCCAGAAGCGTAGAAGAATCTCCTCTCATTATAACCCCAGAAGCGTAGAAGAATCTCCTCTCATTATAACCCCAGAAGCGTAGAAGAATCTCCTCTCATTATAACCCCAGAGCGTAGAAGAATCTCCTCTCATTATAACCCCAGAAGCGTAGAAGAATCTCCTCTCATTATAACCCCAGAAGCGTAGAAGAATCTCCTCTTATTATAACCCCAGAAGCGTAGAAGAATCTCCTCTCATTATAACCCCAGAAGCGTAGAAGAATCTCCTCTCATTATAACCCCAGAAGCGTAGAAGAATCTCCTCTCATTATAACCCCAGAAGCGTAGAAGAATCTCCTCTCATTATAACCCCAGAAGCGTAGAAGAATCTCCTCTCCTTATAACCCCAGAAGCGTAGAAGAATCTCCTCTCATTATAACCCCAGAAGCGTAGAAGAATCTCCTCTCATTATAACCCCAGAAGTGTAGAAGAATCTCTCTCTCATTATAACCCCAGAAGTGTAGAAGAATCTCCTCTCATTATAACCCCAGAAGCGTAGAAGAATCTCCTCTCATTATAACCCAGAAGCGTAGAAGAATCTCCTCTTATTATAACCCCAGAAGCGTAGAAGAATCTCCTCTCATTATAACCCCAGAAGCGTAGAAGAATCTCCTCTCATTATAACCCCAGAAGCGTAGAAGAATCTCCTCTCATTATAACCCCAGAAGCGTAGAAGAATCTCCTCTCATTATAACCCCAGAGTGTAGAAGAATCTCCTCTCATTATAACCCCAGAAGCGTAGAAGAATCTCCTCTCATTATAACCCCAGAAGTGTAGAAGAATCTCCTCTCATTATAACCCCAGAAGCGTAGAAGAATCTCCTCTCATTATAACCCCAGAAGCGTAGAAGAATCTCCTCTCATTATAACCCCAGAAGCGTAGAAGAATCTCCTCCTCATTATAACCCCAGAAGCGTAGAAGAATCTCCTCTCATTATAACCCCAGAAGTGTAGAAGAATCTCTCTCTCATTATAACCCCAGAGTGTAGAAGAATCTCCTCTCATTATAACCCCAGAAGCGTAGAAGAATCTCCTCTCATTATAACCCCAGAAGTGTAGAAGAATCTCCTCTCATTATAACCCCAGAAGCGTAGAAGAATCTCCTCTCATTATAACCCCAGAAGCGTAGAAGAATCTCCTCTCATTATAACCCCAGAAGCGTAGAAGAATCTCCTCTCATTATAACCCCAGAAGTGTAGAAGAATCTCCTCTCATTATAACCCCAGAAGCGTAGAAGAATCTCCTCTCATTATAACCCCAGAAGCGTAGAAGAATCTCCTCTCATTATAACCCCAGAAGTGTAGAAGAATCTCCTCGCATTATATATAACCCCAGAAGCGTAGAAGAATCTCCTCTCATTATAACCCGAGAAGCGTAGAAGAATCTCCTCTCATTATAACCCCAGAAGCGTAGAAGAATCTCCTCTCATTATAACCCCAGAAGTGTAGAAGAATCTCCTCTAATTATAACCCCAGAAGTGTAGAAGAATCTCCTCTCAGTATAACCCCAGAAGCGTAGAAGAATCTCCTCTCATTATAACCCCAGAAGCGTAGAAGAATCTCCTCTCATTATAACCCGAGGTGCGTAGACGAATCTCCTCTCATTATATCCCGAGAAGCGTAGAAGAATCTCCTCTCATTATAACCCCAGAAGCGTAGAAGAATCTCCTCTCATTATAACCCGAGGTGCGTAGAAGAATCTCCTCTAATTATAACCCCAGAAGCGTAGAAGAATTTCCTCTCATTATAACCCCAGAAGTGCAGAAGAATCTCCTCTCATTATAAACCCAGAAGCATAGAAGAATCTCCTCTCATTATATCCCCAGAAGCGTAGAAAAGTCTCCTCTCTTTATAACCCAAGGTGCGTAGACGAATCTCCTCTCATTATAACCCCAGAAGTGTAGAAGAATCTCCTCTCATTATAACCCCAGAAGTGTAGAAGAAGCTGCTCTCATTATAACCCCAGAAGCGTAGAAGAATCTCCTCTCATTATATATAACCCGAGAATCGTAGAAGAATCTCCTCTCATTATAACCCCAGAAGTGTAGATTAATCTCCTCTCATTATATCCCCAGAAGCGTAGAAGAATCTCCTCTCATTATAACCCAAGGTGCATAGACGAATCTCCTCTCATTATAACCCCAGAAGTGTAGAAGATTCTCCTCTCATTATAACCCCAGAAGCGTAGAAGAATCTCCTCTCATTATAACCCCAGAAGTGTAGAAAAATCTCCTCTCATTATATCCCCAGAAGCGTAGAAGAATCTCCTCTCATTATAACCCCAGAAGCGTAGAAGAATCTCCTCTTATTATATCCCCAGAAGCGTAGAAGAATCTCCTCTCCTTACAACCCCAGAAGCGTAGAAGAATCTCCTCTTATTATAACCCCAGAAGTGTAGAAGAATCTCCTCTCATTATAACCCGAGAAGCGTAGAAGAATCTCCTCTTATTATAATCCCAGAAGTGTAGAAGAATCTCCTCTCATTATAACCCGAGAAGCGTAGAAGAATCTCCTCTCATTATAACCCCAGAAGTGTAGAAAAATCTCCTCTCATTATAACCCCAGAAGCGTAGAAGAATCTCCTCTCATTATAACCCCAGAAGTGTAGAAGAATCTCCTCTCATTATAAACCCAGAAGCATAGAAGAATCTCGTCTCATTATATCCCCAGAAGCGTAGAAAAGTCTCCTCTCTTTATAACCCAAGGTGCGTAGACGAATCTCCTCTCATTATAACCCGAGAAGTGTAGAAGAATCTTCTCTCATTATAACCCCAGAAGTGTAGAAGAAGCTGCTCTCATTATAACCCCAGAAGCGTAGAAGAATCTCCTCTCATTATATATAACCCAAGGTGCGTAGACGAATCTCCTCTCATTATAACCCGAGAAGTGTAGATTAATCTCCTCTCATTATATCCCCAGAAGCGTAGAAGAATCTCCTCTCATTATAACCCCAGAAGCGTAGAAGAATCTCCTCTCATTATATATAACCCGAGAAGCGTAGAAGAATCTCCTCTCATTATAACCCGAGAAGTGTAGATTAATCTCCTCTCATAATACTTCCTTAGAAGCGTAGAAGAATCTCTTCTCATTATAACCCCAGAAGTGTAGGAAAATCTCCTCTCATTATATCCCCAGAAGCGTAGAAGAATCTCCTCTCAGTATAACCCAAGGTGCGTAGAAGAATCTCCTCTCATTATAACCCCAGAAGTGTAGAAGAATCTCCTCTCATTATATCCCCAGAAGCGTAGAAGAATCTCCTCTCATTATAACCCAAGGTGCGTAGAAGAATCTCCTCTCATTATATATAACCCCAGAAGCGTAGAAGAATCTCCTCTCATTATAACCCGAGAAGTGTAGATTAATCTCCTCTCATTATATCCCCAGAAGTGTAGAAAAAGCTCCTCTCATTATAACCCCAGAAGCGTAGAAGAATCTCCTCTTATTATAACCCCAGAAGTGTAGAAGAATCTCCTGTCATTATAACCCGAGAAGCGTAGAAGAATCTCCTCTCATTATAACCCCAGAAGTGTAGAAAAATCTGCTCTCATTATAACCCCAGAAGCGTAGAAGAATCTCCTCTCATTATAACCCCAGAAGTGTAGAAGAATCTCCTCTTATTATAACCCCAGAGGTGTAGAAGAATCGCGTATATTTGGTATTACACTTTTGAGTAAAGTACAGATCCTAGTACTGTTTTAGGTTGAGCACCATCTGGGATTCGAACCAAGACTCTCAGAGTCAGGCACCTAATCACCAGCACACAAAGACAGCCATCTAACCTACTCAGCCATCGCGGCATCCAGAAAAAATGAAAGTCGGACAACTGGTAGTCTAGTTCACGCACTTTCTGTACCCTTCTGACAAGTGTAAGATCACTAACTTTGTTATTGCTAAAAGCGGCGCGTAAAACCTCACTCACTCAATTACTCAACCACCTAACCACCCAACCCAAACCCATGAACTAGGTGGTGGTGGTGGAATTGGGTTTAACGTCGTGCTTGAGAATATTTCGCTCATATGACAACGTGCATACGTGTGTATGTATATGTGCCGCTGCTTGTACTAGCCCAGACTTAGGCTGGTTTTATAGTGCTAGCCCACTGAGATACCATGCCGCAGTGAAGCTTGAATCCCCCACTCAGACACATTATACTGACTCCGAGCCGACCAGTCCTTGTTGTACCCATTAATGCCGAGCGCCAGGCAGGGACCAACAAGTACCATATTTTAACGTATTTTGGTATGACGCGGTCGGGGATCGAACCCGCGACCTTCCGCACTCCGGGCGGACGCTCTAACCACCTCACCACAGAGGCGGTCCCATGAGCTAGGAAGTCAGCACAAAACAAATAGATATACGTCTGAATGTGAAATGAAAGTACTCCTTCATATGTACTACCCTTTCAGTCATATTTCATTTGTTTAATCTCAGAAAAAGAGCTGAAGAACCTGAAGATATGAACATTTATTCTCAGTTTTATTACCTGTAAAGACAGCAGCCGTACATGTTTGGTTGTGATACTAGATGCAGACTGTGATAGAATTTGAACATTGAAAATAATTTGTGCATTTTACTCAAACCATTTATTGGGAGCTGACAAGAGTTATGCCCCTTTGATCTATACTATTTAGTATAAGTTTGATTAAGGGTTATTTCAATATACTGTATTTTGTATAACAACTATTACTTCACTGACTAATTTGATTGCATTGTACATTGTATTTACTATGGGTAACATATTTTGTCACAAGTTATATGGCTGATAACGAAAGAAAATATTTAATATTATTACATTACTGTGCATTGCTGAAATAGCTTTCGCTCACTCACTTATTCATGATGACATATTTTTGAGGTTTGCAAGAAATCACAAGCATGCAGGGGCTGATCAAATATGATTTAGAATAGACAAAAATATAAATAATGTAATTTAGATATCACACAAACCCATTCACTGTGATGACGTCATTGACACTATGATGACGTCACGAGCACCTGTTCAAAAAACGTTCAGTTGTATCTAATATTAGAATTTCTTATTCAGCATTAACATTTCTAAACACCTTTTTCCAAATATAATTATTAGGCAAGAGAGATATTACAGAATGTGAAACAGAGCATAGCCGAGAAGCACCGGAAATGACATCACGCGTTATTTCTTCCGTACTGTCTGACAAGCGGTGGTGAATGGAATCGCCTCTACTCCGTAGGCTGAGCAAGGTGGGTTCAAATCAATTATATGTGTGAAAACTAATTTATATTTCGTTTCTCAGCATGCATATGTACCAGCATGGCCTCGGACCAGTTTTGATCCCCCTAAACAGAACGAAGCGATTGAAAGCCGAGTGAAAGTCGCGGCCGCAATGTTGTCCCCCGACAGACAAGCATGTGAAATGGTTGACAAATCGTGTGTTTTGACTGATGTCGATTTGTGAACGCATTTTCATGAATTAAAAAAAAGGAGAACAAGGTTGTATTTTAGCATGGTCGTAAATTGCAGAACATATTTTAGGTGCATATTTTGACAAGAAATACATTTTGGATATTCGAAGCCCGAGACCTAGTGAACCAAATGCTGTCTGTGTCGTGAGGGTCAAGAAGGGGGCGTGGTCAAACATTGTTTTGATATTCAAGTATTTGAGATCACGGTCGAACATTGTAACAACATTGAAGCTGAAAGGAAGGTTTATTATTATGTATTAAATTGTACTTATATTTTAACATGTACAGAACTTATTTGCATTGTTTGAATTAATAAGTTGTCTGAAATGAAGACATTTATTTATAGTTTTCATAAATTGTGCAGTTATGTTTGAAAATGTGAACTACATTATGTGTGCATAGTTTTAGTATAATCTGTACATTTGATTTAAATTAGAATGGATACAGAAATTATGAGATGTTGTTGTTTGAGAAATTACACAGGTGCAATTTGCAACTAATTGATCTAACATAGTTTAAGTATAATTCATTATAAATTGGTGGACATGCAACCACTGTTCATTTGTTGATGTAATGTTGTTTTTGTGTCAGGCCTACTGTACAAATATGTCCTGTATCAGCCGTGGCTGCTTACTCATGGCCGTCCTCATTCATCGCACCTAAGGCCTATGTTTGATTCTCAGCATAGATTCTACTGTAATCATATCCTATCAGGGACATTGTGTAGAAGGTTAAATGTTGTTGTTTTTCATAAAAATGACTATTTTCCAAGTTTATTTTACATACAACCATGTTTCAGATTAATTCATTTTTGTCAGCATTTACTGTCATGCAACCTTTCTCAAATGTTTTTCAAGTTTGGAAGTTATATAGAAAAATGACTTGAAATATGAATGACATTTGTCAAGAGAAAACTTACTGGGTAGTTTCAGATTACACAATCCCTACTCTTGTTGAGGGCTTGAAAGAAAAATGTTATGTACATATGTATCTGTATTAGTTAAGACATTTCATATCAGTATTTAGCTATGAGCATTAAATTATCTGAGTTACAGTGAATTACATACTTTCCAATTTAGCAATTCAGGATTAGAATTTGCCCCGATTTTCCTGTGAAAATCATTCGAGGTGAACAAATAGATCACACTCAGGCTCAATGTTCAATTGTTATTTAGCCAAGAAATCATTTCATTTTACAACTTCCACTTTATCACCAAACATCCTTTGATAAATAGTTCAAATTTTACTGGTGTGAATATTTAAAAAAAGGCAAATGAAAAATTGTGTGTAGTGCATGAACGTTTGAATGGAAACGTGCAGGATTTAGAATTTTTTCGCTATTAAAATCTAAAAAAACCCATGGCCAATGCAGTCAGACTGACTGACTGAGTTTGGTTTTACGCCGCTTTTAGCAATATTCCAGCAACATCACAGCGGGGGACACCAGAAATGGGCTTCACACATTGTACCCATCAATGCAGTCAGATATCCATATGGTACCCGCCAAGTCCATTAACTTGGATATTATTCTTTATTTGCAGAAATACTGTAGGCTCACAGCCCTATAGCGCAAGATGGTATAGCCAAGATATTGTTCTTGCTAAAATGCCATCACATGTCATATTTGATAAGTCTCTGAATAAACAATGGTGATCTTGGAATATGTGCTTTTGTGACCCCTGACCTAGCTGGTGTCACGACCTTGCATAAGATTTCATGGTTTATACACACAGCAAAATCCATCTGTAAACAGGCCTGTATGAATTGAAAGGAAGTGTATTCTGTCATGTTGTCATTCATACTGATGTTTAACACTGACCCAGTTGAGACTTGAATGGAAACTGACATTCTCACCTGCGCGTGTGGCAGATGTTCGTCAATAGCAACAGTAAGGTAATGCATAGCATCGCCTGTCACGCCTTAGAAATCAGACTTTTCAGATTTTATTAGGCGTGCTTGTGTACCGTGCATTTGATAGGATTTTTTAAATCTGACGTTTGTGTTAAATGGGGCTCATCACTATTAAGGTATTTTGCATTTAGTTTTGAAATATTATGTACCTTTCAGGTTAATAGTAGTTTTGATATATTTTATTTCATTAACATTTTGTCTGTAATTTTTGAAAAGTAGTTTCTGTGAATAAAATTTTGAAAGTTTCAAAGATTTTTTTTATATCTAAAAAAGTAAGATGGGTATACAGATTTATAAAATGATATTTGTTATCATATATCCAGATGCATGCATTATCAGCATTAAGATGTGTATTTGTGCTCAAATCCATCACAAAACAAATAGAATGAGATTTCATTTGATAGAAATTATTAGCATCATATAGCCTTTTGAAATGGAGCTGAAAATAAAGATATTGTAGCGAATGAATTTGAGAAATTACACACAGTGTATTATTACTGTAAACCGAATCATATATAAAAACATTGTTTACAAGACCAAACAAAAGTTTCATAGATGTGGCAGGTTATAGTGGATAGAAACTCGGTTTATGAATTATTGAAATTTTGGTAATCATGGTTATCAAGATGGGTGTTGATTGTAAAGGAGACTAAATGATCATGTGGTCAGACTCAATTACTTGGCATGTTATCCACCCCAACAGTTCCTCAGAATAGCAATCACTGTATTGACTGGTCCAGACACGATTATTCACAGGCTTTCATCCTAAAGCTGGAACACTGATGAGCCAGTTCTGAGTGCGCATTAAACAATTACAAAAAAAACCCAAACAAAACCAGTGTTAATAGATGTTCAGGGGTGGAAATAACCCATTGCCCGACATCCGAGTCCAGTGTTTTTTTCTGTCGGGCAAGCAAATTTTTATATCACACTGTACCGGTGTCCAGTTGACTTTCCAATGTTATTTATGTTGTTTATTTTAAAAAATCAACAAGAAAACGGCTGGTATAGTGGAAAAATTATCAGGGCAAGTGATTTTACATGTGCCACTGTTCCGGAGTACACTAGCAATTTTAAAGTTATTTCCACCCCTGATGTTAAGTATGCATTCCTGCTCAACCACATCATATCAAACAACTGTGAAACAATCACTAGTCTACATTTTTATGGTTCTTCTGTAAGGCATCACAATGCACATATATCATGAAGCAATAATCACGTAGATTTTTGAAGGTCATGACTAGGAAATAATAACAGAATAACTGTGTTAAACGGTGTGTGCATTATTGCCTTGTCTCGACTGTGAGAATTGTTTGTCCTGAATAGAACTATCTGCTTGACGCCAGAGATTATGAGATGAGATTATAACGATTAATCCTGGCTAGTCTATATTGTGCAGTGTTTGGACTTGGTGGCCGAGGGTCAAGTGTGTCGAGGATGACCAGTGACCATGACACAGACATCAAGGAGAAACTGTTTGTATGAAGGCAGATTGTTAACTGCTCCTTGCGATACAGGGTTTTACCTTGACTATAATCACCTGGGTGCCGTTGTACGAAACAACCTTAGCGTTAAGACTACCTTAAGTCTGTGTTAATTTATAGGAGTTACGGTCACCTAAGTGCTAAGACAACATTAAGTCTGTGTTAAGGTATGGGAGTTACGGTCACCTTAAAGTTAAGACTACATTAAGTCTGTGTTAAGGTATGGGAGTTACGGTCACCTTAAAGTTAAGACTACATTAAGTCTATGTTAAGGTATGGGAGTTACGGTCACCTTAAAGTTAAGACTACATTAAGTCTGTGTTAAGGTATGGGAGTTACGGTCACCTTAAAGTTAAGACTACATTAAGTCTGTGTTAAGGTATGGGAGTTACGGTCACCTTAAAGTTAAGACTACATTAAGTCTGTGTTAAGGTATGGGAGTTACGATCACCTCAGCGCTAAGCCTACCTTAAGTCTATGTTAAGGTATGGGAGTTATGGTCACCTTTGTTCTAAGACTACATAAAGTCTATGTTAAGGTATGGGAGTTACGGTCACCTTAGTGCTAAGACTACCTAAGGCCTGTGTTAAGGTATGGTAGTTACGGTCACCTTTGTTCTAAGACTACATAAAGTCTATGTTAAGGTATGGTAGTTACGGTCATCTTTGTTCCAAGACTACATTAAGTCTATGTTTAGGTATGGTAGTTACGGTCACCTTAGAGCTAAGACTATCTTATGTCTGTGTTAAGGTATGGGAGTTACGGCCACCTTAGTGCTTAGATTGCTTTGTACAATGGCGACCCGTGAAGGTCCAGGTTAGAATGAACCTTCAGTAACCCATGCTTGTTGTAAGAGGTGACTAACAGGATCGGGTGGGTCAGGCTCGCTGGCTTGGTTGACACATGTCATCGGTTCCCAATTGCGCAGATAGATGCTCATGCTGTTGATCACTGGATTGTCTAGTCCAGACTTGATTATTTACAGACCGCCGCCATATAGCTGGAATATTGCTGACTAAACTCACTCACTCACTGACTTGTACAACGGCACCCAAGTCTTACATGACTGAAACATGCTGATGCAAAGTTAAGTTGTAGCTCCCTCCATCATTTTACCAGACTTATAAAATTTGATTAATGTAACCTCCAGTAAATATTTTCATCAGGCCTCTCAGGAGGAGGTTTCTGTTAAGTTATGCTTTTTTGTTGTCAAATGCTGCACTCAGAAATATTTCAGCTATGTGACGATGGTCTGTAAATAATTGAGTCCAGGGCAGACAATCCAGTGATTAATATCCTGAATGCTCCCCAAACTATTCATGATCCCTAACATATTTCTTGCCAAGAATTTGGGATGTAACATATTCTAATTTTCTGCAGCCATTATATACATTTGTGCAAACCGAGCATACATTTCTGTGCCGCGTAGAAACCTTAGCACTACAAGGACCATATAATTCATGAATGAATGAATACGGCAAGAATTATGTTATAAATCACCAATTATCCATGCTCAATGTTCATACAGCTAATATAACTCTATTTGAATTGGATTGTCGACATATCCCTCTGACAAATCAAATCCTTCTCATGTATCATAATGTTTACCATCATGAAAGATGAAATTTATCAATGGGAAAGCAATTTGTAAAGATGGAAACTATAAACTACAAAACGGATCCATGAATGCTTTCCCCTCTGTTTGGAATGTCACGATTCACTGGTTCTTATGAATCAACCCAGTCCTTGAAGCTTCCAGCAACGTACAGGATCTTGTGATAATATTAACATTTGAGATCAGCAAAAGCTGGAGAAAGTCCCGTTCTCTTGTTCAGTGTTTTTGCCAGGTTGAGCTTTAACACTTATGTGTGAGCCAAGTCGAGTTGTTGACAGACAGGTATGTGCTGCTAGTCAACTTTGTTTTATTTCATGGTGTATTTTGTTGAGGTGGAATAGCTAACTGTTTTCCAATTTGGCACCTCCAACAGAAAATATGTCTTGATTATTTTGGTTGGGCTCAAGAAGTATCCATTTATGCTGTAATTGGTTGCTGCCAAAAATGTATTGTTCGAGTTGTTTGAATTTAAACTTTCAGAGTTGTTCAAAGTTGTGTTTTTTCAATTGCATCTGGCATATCATAAACTTGATTAAATTGAGCAGACCGCTTCATCATGTCAATTAAATCTGAATGAAATCTGGTAACTAAATTATTTTTATGTTGAGTGACTCATTAATAAGGATCTTGAAAAATCTAACAAGAGCTGTTGGCTCAGGTTTGCTAGATGTCTAAGCGTCATAGGAGATATTTCTTCGACTAATTAGGGCAAGTTCTTTGTTGAATTGCTTAAATGTAGTCTCATGATCATAATCGGGCTAGAGGTAGTGTGTGTTAATGTGCAATGTGTTAGGGCTGGGACGGGTAACCCGTATACCTGGGACAGGTGGGTAATGAATTGGACCCGGGTACCCGTCTCAATACCAGGTCCTGTTATGATCATGTGACTACTAGATTAAACAATGTAATATGTTTTTCTTACATGATTAAAAGGTTGTATTGTCTTTGAAAATTTAGACATGATTTACAGACACTTCTTTTGAATATGATACATGGTTTAAGCAACTTTAAATAATAATATAATACAAGCAACTTAAAAAGAAATGTGTAATGGTGATTTATTTTGCTTGTTTTACACAAATACAGTTGAACACTAGAGTGTTAAGACTTATGCTTAGTCTCGGAATATATATAATTTTGAAAGAAAGAAACAATTCCTTTTGAATTGAAAAGGAGCCCATATGAGAAGGGAGATTAAGAACTTCAGGAAAAGACTTGCTTCATTTAGGGCTGTAGCATTGTAAAAAGCAAGGCAGAAGGGAATATAACACAGTTCAAGGGCTGTGAGACAGTGTCGAACTTAACGCTGTCTCGAAGTAAAAGCTCTGTCTAAGTGTAGTACTTATGTAGTCATTAGGAGAGGTGGGGTAGCCTAGTGGTTAAAGCGTTCACTCGTCAGGCCGAAGATCCAGGTTCGATGCCCCTCATGGGTGCAATGTGTGAAGCCCATTTCTGCTGTCCCTCGCCGTGATATTGCTGGAATATTGCTAAAAGCGGTGTAAAACTCACTCACTATTGAGTCATTTTGCGGTTATGCCACATCAGATAAAGTATTTACGTAGGTCTCTTCCACTGTGACACAGCTGTAATGTTGACTGAATGCTGCTTATCTGGGTTTCTGCGGCCGCCACAGCATCCTTCCTGGTGTGTGAAACACTTGCAGACACTTGTATATTTCATGGCGCGCTGCTCCGACTTGACCTCACTATGGCCACCTTGCCATTAAATGTTGATGTCCATTTCTCTACTTCTCGACTTAATCAGCTTGCCATCGCAGAATCCTGCGTGGGAGATTAACCACGTGGACTTTGGTAAACATCAGTCGTTAACTTGCTGGCAAGATTATCACGATCAGGTAATGCAATCTTCCGAGCTGATAAGAATATGAATTATTCATAACTTGTGGGATTATGTCTGATCTAGTTTAGTTGAGTCAAGATTTGATACTGAAATATGATACTTAAGATGGGGAGAAATATTGGCAGATACGAGCCCCCTGTTATTGTATGGGATGAATTCTGCTGACACAGCAGTACTCCATGCAGCAATTACCTTCCTACATTCTACAGGTCTGAGTTGGTAAGCCCATCATATTTTAGCAAAATTCACAATTACCTCTAAAGCTGCTATGGGACACTTATGTGTCTGGGACGATAGGTTAGCCTAGTGGTTAAGGCGTTAGCTCATCATGCTGAAGACCCTGGTTTGATTTCCATAGGTGCAATGTGTGAATCCCATTTCTGATGTCTCCCTCTGCAATGATGCTCTAATACTCCTCAAACTGGCATAAAACCTCACTCACTCACTCACTCACTCACTCACTCACTCACTCACTCACTCACTCACTCACTCACTCACTCACTCACTCACTCACTCACTCACTCACTCACTCACTCACTCACTCACTCACTCACTCACTCACTCACTCACTCACTCACTCACTCACTCACTCACTCACTCACTCACTCACTCACTCACTCACTCATGGGTCCCTTATGTGAATGTTAAGACAACATATTTCCTATACTAACATTATGAGCAACACTTCTAATCTTGACTGAGTTCCAATACAAAAATCTAGCTTTTGTGTTTAAGTTGGTTTTTTTTTTTAAATTTAAACAAATACAAAACATAAAGAAAGAACGGCCTTAAAGAATTGCATGTGTGCTACTTCTTGTTTCATAAGGTATTCAGAATGTCCGGATGAAGGATAACTTGGATGTTTGTGTCGAGAACTTGTCATACTGTATGGGAAGTTCATATTTGTGATCTACTGGCTTCACTTCTCACTCAAGGAAGCCCATTTCTGTGTCCTGCGCCGTGATATTGCTCGAATAATGGTAAAAGCGGCATGCAACCAAACTCACTCACGCACACTCACTCAGATACCTGTGTGAGTATGGTTTCAGCAATATCACGGCGGGGGACACCAGAAATCTGCTTCACACATTGTACCCATGTGGGCAACCGAACCCGGGTCTTCGGTGTGACGAGCGAACACTTTAACCAGGCTATCCCACCAACCTCAAATGTGTGAACTGAACAGTACAACTCAACTGAAGATAGGGATACTGTAGTATCTCACACTCTTGCGAAAATTGGGAGACCACAACATATATCAATGTTTACCTTTGTTTGTTATAATCTGAAGGTCCCCATATGGCAAGTCTGATCCAGATGGCATACTATTCATACAACATCTACGAACAATCTGTCCACTTAATCTGCCCAGTTATCCCCCCACCTGAACTCTTAGAATATCTCTGGCAATTGTTGATTAGTATATGCATGTAAAGGAAGGACTGACTGAGTTTGGTTTTACGCCGCTTTTAGCAATATTCCAGCAATATCACGGCGGGGGACACCAGAAATGGGCATCACTCATAGTACCCATGTGGGGATTCGAACCCGGGCCTTTGGCGTGACGAGCCAACGATTTAACCACTAGACTACCCCACCGCCCCTGTAAAGGAAGGAGGATTTGTTAACTTATCCACAGTCTGAATATCAATTATAGATATACCATGCATATATCTAACCTTCTTCCTTTATATCACACTGTTCTATACGATACATGATTCCACTGAGAATTTTCTCAGCGTTAAAAATTTATCGTTTAGAATTCTTTCGCAGACAGTTGTTTTTTTTTGTGTGTTCAGATGACTGTGGAAATAAGACACCAAGTGAATATTTCTTCTTAAGGAAACAGGTTCGGGAATCAGGTTGTCATTGGCAGGAGTTCCCAGAACGATTTAATTACAGAAGTTGAATAATTGATAGGGATCATTCTCCTTGCCTATGTTAGAATGTTACACTGAGTGACTCCCGTACTTAAACATGACCCATAGGCGTGTAACGGAAGTTAAGAATTTAAATAATTGAGGTATTACTTTGGGGGAGTCAGGTCATAATCCTGCAGGGTGCTGCGATATGGGAATTGAAAAATGGTGGGTGTTTTTTAAAGAAGGGGTTATCAGGTCTCAATTGAATATTGATTGTGATAATGCTTACGTGTGACTAAACTGTTCGAAGGCAAAGTATTTCAGATATTTCTTATTTATCACTGGTCACGATAAACTGATCGTCACATACTGAGATATATCATTGGACTAGAGTCAAGATACATTATGGTATGTATTGACGTATATACCATTCAGTCGCATAATTGGTAAATCAAATTATGTCCTTTCATTAATTTAATTCGTTATTCACGATCACTAAAATAACATATTGATGAATTTTTAAAAGTATTGTTTTTACTTGAATTATGGTATTATTTATTAAACCAAAATTTGCAAAATGGAGTGATTGAGGTTTTTTTCCGCTGCTTTTAGCAATATTTCAGCAATATCACGGTGGGGGATATCAGAAATGGGCCTCACACGTTGTACCCATGTGGGGAATCGAACCCAGGACTTCGGCACGATGAGTGAATGCTGTAACCACTAGGCTACCCCACTGCCCCTGCAACATGGAACATATCCAGGCCAGCTGAGAAAATAGTCAACACGCTTGTAAAGGGGAAAACTTGAAGGCATTTATAAGTATTTGACAATAATATGGTTATTGGTCATTGTCGTGAGAAACTAATACTGTCTGATTGGTCAAAACATATCAATTTATTTTGTTAATATTTCCCTGAATACAATGAATAATGCATCAACTCTTGACTTGCTATTGTATCCATTACCAAATATTCGTATTCGTTAACCAATATTCGTATTTGTTACCCATTATTCGAGATATGCATCGTCTTCGTATCATAATGGATTCGTTGGGGCCTAATATTTTTGCTGGATATTCCCATGTTATTTGTTCACTAACCTGGTTTCCAAGTCTTTGCGGGGCAGTGGGGTAGCCTAATGGTTAAAGCGTTGGCTCGTCACGCCAAAGACCCGGGTTTGAATCCCCTCATGGGTACAATGTGTGAAGCTATTTCTGGTGTCCCCCGCCGTGATGTTGCTCAGTCAGTCAGTACAAGTCTTTGCTATCCACATGTTTGTTTTACGTTCGTGTAAGCTAGTCCTGATAGTTTCACACAGTAATGTCTTGTGGCTTGTTTGTTGTATAAAGCCACACTCAGGATTATACCGCTCTATGATGGCGAACTGTTTAGGAGTGAGTATGAACCAGACAAGCCACTGATTGACATTAGACCCCCCCCCCAAAAAAAAATGTTGTGGTTTTGATTACCTTGACCGACCCTTAAATTCTGGACCCAACCCTATATTTTTTAAGCGGTACGAATAATATAAGCATTCAGATACCATTGGGTTTTTTCGGCACCGACGGACATCAGTCATTCTGATAGTGAAAGTCGACATGATGGCCACAAGCTTGATTGTATAAACAATTACTTATTGATAAATGTGTGATTAGTTTGTACTTTACTGTTTAAAAAAAATGTAAAAAAAAAATCCTACCTACCTACCCTAAATTTTAAAGAGGTGTAATCGGAACCACAACATTTATTTTATTTGGCCTTATGAGCATCGATCAACGCAGTTTGGATACACTGTTATGGATTTACCAAGTCAGTGCAGGTATTTGCCATAGGTGTCAAGCTGTCTTGTGTATGATGATCGCACCACTTGCTAGTGAGTTGCCTGTACTAGGCTGGAAACAAGGTCACAGGTGAGGTGGGATTTCAGGGGAAAAGGGTTAATACTTTCTTGAAATAGAAGACAATGATTTGGTTTGGTTTGGTTTGTTGTTTTACGCCACACTCAGCAATATTCCAGCTATATGGCAGCGGTCTGTAAATAATCAAGTCTGGACCAGACAATCCAGTGATCAACAGTATGAGCATCGATCTACGTAACTGGGATGCAATGACATGTGTAAAAGAAGTCAGTGAGTCTGACCACCTGATCTTCATGGGAGAAGACAACGAAATGAAGGATGTGATCAGTTGCCATGTTTGAATGTCACTTAATTGTAAGGGAGAGAACTCTCTGGCATAAAACATGATTCTGTCGCATACCCAAATGGTCTTGACTGAACCAGTGGTTTGCCTGAAACGGCATCTGTAAATACCACTCAAACGTTCAGAATTTCAGGGTTTTCCATATGACTGAGCAAATCTGTCATGTCATATGGAAAAATTGTATGTTCTTAAGTTCATTTGAGTCATATAGATTGTTGATACTAATGCGATGGTTTATGTGAGTGAGGTCCGCAACCATCCAAGGAATCAATAGTTTCACCCATCTCAGTATAACTACACAAATCTCTCCATTTTGTTTAGTTATCTGCATTATGGCAGAAGGTCTGTGTGTTTTCATTCTGATTGTGAAAATTTGATTATTTGTCGCTACGGTTTGTGGGAAAAAGACAGGTGTATTGAAATAGACTTATGTCTATATTTTATTTACCACCCAATCAATAGTCAGGTACTTGAACAATTGAAGTTTCATGGAACACCGTAGGCCTCGTTGTTGCCGCGACTACTTACATACCTGTCGTGTATAGTACATGTTTCAATCAGTGATTTCAGTAGCAGCCGTCGTTGACATCCCCTTAGCGTCATGACTCTTTTGTCTGATATCAAAGAAAACGTTTTTATGACAGGTACATTGCACAAATCTAACAAGCGATTTTTTAATCAATTTGGGTCATTAATTTTCTTAATGCAGTTTTTCTGGTTTATACAAGAGGCCTATTTTATGTGCCACTCTCAGCGTTTATTGTTTATGTTTGATACAAGAGGACTATTTTAGTGTGACGCTTCAGTTGACATTTATGTTTGATGCAAGGGGTTTTCTTGAGATGTGAGGTTTGTTGTGGGGATTCTTAGCATTTTAATCTTGTGATGTCATGCAACATCTTTGCCAAAGAATTATTTCATTATGCAGTGAAATTGAATGATTTTATCATAATCATTTTTAGGGGAACTGAAAAGTCACAAATTGTATTCTGCCGTAATAGTGATCAAGCTTGGCTGAAAATAATACATTTTATTCTACACAATTTGTATTTTCTGCAGTAGACTTTTTCTATATCAGTTTCAGGATGTCATTAGAATCCAGTCCAACTGTTCCAATCATGATGTAACTATGGCCCAGGTTGATCTTTTGAATTTGGGATGATGTATGTGAATGTAAAATATGATTATTTTGAACATATATTTCTTCTTAGTTTTGTTTTAGCCTCTTTTAAAGTTGTTTATGAAAAAAATTCATTCATGCCTTCCAACAACCATTTTATCTCTTTCTTGTGCACCAGGGACAGTGGGGTAGCCTAGTGGTTAAAGTGTTTGCTCGTCATGCTGAAGACCCGGGTTCGATTTCCCACATGGGTATAATGTGTGAAGCCTATTTCTGGTGTCCCCTGCCGTGACATTGCTGGAATATAGCTAAAAGCAGCGTAAAACCCAACTCACTCACTCACTATTCTGCACCATAGCAATGGAATGTTGACCAAGAGAAAATAGAGTCTGGCCTTATTCCAATACATAACATGACATTTTTCACACTCAGATAGTACCAACAAAGTACTATGTTGCCAACTATGTCATGGGAAAAGAGTTTCTTTAGACCATAGTGATTCATGTATTGAATGGACACAGTGGTGTGAAGTTGGTGACTAAACCTGATTCAAGGCATTGACTGTACCGTACATGAACATCATGTAACCCTCTTATGTGTGAGTCACCAGAAGCCACCAGCTCACAATATCAATATCTCACAAGGAATGTCCTACACTCTGTTCAAGATATTTGACTCCTGTCATGAGATTTTGGATTGACTAAGTGTCCAGTGTTTCCTGGTTGGATAGAGACTGGATTCAGGTATGTGGAAAATGTCGACTGTATGTGCTTGTATGGCAGTGTAACAATGGCCGAGATCGTTTGTGGTGTAATTGTCTTGACAGATGAGGCTTAAGTTGATCTTTTCTGTTTGATGTTATTGTGGATCAGAAGGTAATCAGCTGGAGCTTTTAGTTGTTAGTGGTGTGTGCAGTGTTTGTCGGAAGAAGTGTTCCGGTTTGTATAAGGCTGCAGTCAGCGCTCGTCACCAATTAATCCACGAACTTAAACTATGTAAACAAAGGGCCTTTAGAGCCCCCTAAGTTCTCAAAGATGGGAGCACTTGACATTAGGTCAGAACTGACCCTTGCAGCACTAATTTAGGTGAGGTGAGGTGAGGTGAAATGGGGTTTATCGTTGTACTTTAGAATATTTCGCTCATATGACGACGTGCATGCATGTGTATGTGTGGCTGCTTGTACTAGTCCAGACTTAAGCTGGTTTTATAGTGCTAAGTCACTGAGATACCACATATACTGACTCCGAGCCGACCAATCGTTGTTTTACCCATGAATGCTGAGCATCAGGCAGGGACCAACAAGTACCATAATTCCAATATCTTTTGGTATGACATGGCCGGGATCAAACCTGCGACCTTCCACTCTCCAGGCGGACGCTCTAACCACAACACCAAGGAGGGGGTCCCACTGATTTGGGACAAAAATGTACAGAACTCACCATGCACAGAAGTTGCCATTATGTAACTGTATCTATACACGTTAGTTGTGTGAGTCAGCTGCCCAGGACACTTGTGATAAGCCAGACTTATTGAGGGTGATAAATTAGGGTGATATAATGCTCATATCAGCCTGACTTAGAGGCGTGTTTGTTTTTATCAAGCTATTGGTTAAAAGTGCTACAATTTATTGTGCTGAGTCTATCCGTAGCTTGCCAACGGTTTATGTATATCACACCATACACATGCACATTTGTAAATTAACATTCTTATTCATGATTCCTGATAGACCGCCTCCCTGGTGTAGTGGTTAGAGCGTCCGCCCCCGACCGCATCATACCAAAAGACATTAAAATATGGTACTTGTTGGTCCCTGCCTGGCGTTCGGCATTAATCGGTACAACAAGGACTGGTCTGCTCGGAGTCAGTATAATGTGTCTGAGTGGGGTATTCATGCTTCACTGCGGCATGGTATCTCAGTGGGCTAGCACTATAAAACCAGCTTCAGTCTGGGCTAGTACAAGCAGCCGCACATACCCATACACTAAGGCTGTAACGATTCACTCGCATATTTGGTGAATCGAACCGTAGCCCTTCATGAATTCAATTTGTTATTCGTGGCCACCAGAACCGAATATTAATGAATATTTACGTTTTTTAAGGGAGCATGTTTTACTTGAACCCTTGTGTACTGTTTGAAAGTGAGATATGCAGTAATGGAATATGTACTAGCCTTGCAGTAGCCCAAGTCATGTTAGTTTGCCAAGGCCACACATGGTACTGTCAATTATAACTATTACATACCATATTTGAGTGACATGAGATGACTGGTTATTGCAGTGACAAATCAAAACTGTCAACATGGGCATTCCATATTGTACATCAATCACTTAACTACAATATTGTGTTCGTGAATAATTATTCGTATTTGTTACCCAATATTCATGATACGTATCATATTCGCCACATAGTGTATTCGTTGCAGCCCTACCATACACACGCATGCACATCGTCATATGAGCGAAATATTCTCAAGCACGACGTTAAACCCAATTCCACCACCACCATGATTCCTGATAAAAGTGGTGCCCAGCTTGCTATGTCGGCCATTAGACACTACTTGATGGCTTGGTAGTTTAATCCATAAGAGCCTCAAACTGATGCTCATGAGGTCAATCACTTGATTGTCTGGCATGCTTCATTTATTGATGTCATATAGTTGGAATAATGCTACTGCCGTATTAAACAGACAAATACAAAAATAGGAAACAACAGGTTCAGCATTTGTTTTCTTTTTAATCAAAATATATTTTTGTTTCAAACTGAATCTGTACAGATTAGTGACCAGGGATGGACACAACTTTAAAATTGCTAGTGTACTCCGGTACAGTGGCACATATAAAATCACTTGCCCTGATAATTTTTCTACTATACTGTCCGTTTTCTTGTTGATTTTTTAAATAAACAACATAATTAACATTGGAATATCAACTGGACACTGGTACAGTGTGATATACAAATTTGCTTGCCGGAAAGAAAAAAAACACTGGACTCGGGCGTCGGGCAATGGGTTATTTCCATCCCTGGTGACATGGATGATCTTTGTATCTCACAAGTTGTGGAATCAACTTTTGTCACATCTATGTGTTATTGTCTTCATGTGATGACAGCAGCAGCTATGGTGATGAAATCATCATTGATCACAGACTTGTGTTGAACATAGTTTGATTTTTTTCTCATGTTGTTTTCTCATTTTTTTTAACCATATATGTGCATTTAGTGTCACATGTTCAAAACAGGCATGTCAGAATGACAATTTTTCAGTGGTAGTTTTACTAACAGTATCTTCAAGTAACCTTATTCATAACTGGATTCAATTGCCGACATGGGTACAATATGTGACGCCCATTTCTGGTATCCCCACCATGATATTGCTGGAATATAGCTAAAAGTGGCGTAAAACCATACTCTCACACTCACTCACTCACTCACTCACTCACTCTCACTCACTCACTCACTCACTCACTCACTCACTCACTCACTCACTCACTCACTCACTCACTCACTCACTCATGTATTACACTTCCAAAATTGTCTGTTTACACACAGCATCCCCCATCCTCTCACCCCATCCTGTAACTGGTAACCGGACACACCCCTCCCCACCCCCAAAAAAGTGCATCGTGGGACAAAGTCCCCTGGACAAATTCCCCCTCGGACAAAATCCCCCCCAAAGAAGAACAGTCAAGAGTTTATGATATCCATTTATTTATTTGTTAATATTTCAACATTCAACAAGGTCAAAGAGCACATAGCACATATTTTGAGCACTTTTTGTCGGGTGTGTGTGTGTGTGTGTGTGTGTGTGTGTGTGTGTGTGTGTGTGTGTGTGTGTGTGTGTGTGTGTGTGTGTGTGTGTGTGTGTGTGTGTGTGTGTGTGTGTGTGTTTTGTCCTGGATTCCCTGTAACCACCTTGTCCCCCCTAGCAGTCTCGAATGATCCCCCTTTTCACCTTCATGTTGATTGGTTGTGCAATACTGAACTGGCCGTTGAACAACCAGGCTGATTCTGTCACAGACAGTATGACATCAGACAAAAGTTGTGTTTATAGAACAAAGGGTATTAAATATAATATTTGATGTCCTACTGTTTATAAAAGGGAAATATCGATAATGTTATTACCACAGTGGTTTCACATGGGTTGTTACTATTAATAGACATGAGTTACATATGAACTATAATTAGACTGTCTGAAACATGGCCTTCCACGCTCAGCATAGCTGATGTTGACACGAGTGAAACAAAACTGGTTCTATATATAAGTCCACATTTACATTTTATGGTTACAGATTTTTCTATTTTGATTTTGTATAATGATATTTTTTCAGGTTGAGGTAGGAATTAAAAATAAGTTTTATTAACTCTTTGTTTTGGTTGAGATGGAAACTAGTTAGTAATTAACTCTAATTCTGTTCAGTTACTTTGTTGGATTAATTCATTTGTTTCACAGTAACACTTTACTATTTACAACCTGTAAGGGAGATTTCTTTATAGAAGTTTACAGTGTCCAGAAACTGTAATTTATAAATTCAGATATTATTTAAGTAGGTTGTCAGTTACATATGTTAGATATTGAATTTATGAACTATGTTTTTCTTATCCAAAGATGGTGCTGTCAGACAAGTATAAGTACATCTTATGCATTTTGTTTGCTCATTATTAGGGAATGTATAAACTGAAAAATGGGTCATCAGACTTTCATTGTATCAGTGTTGTTATTGAACCAGATCAGCAGTGTATTTCAGATAGTCATAGTGCTGTTTAGCTGATTGTGTGTGCTGTGACTGGCACTGGTAGCACACAAGGGTGATATTGATTTTACAGGTATTTCATGAAAACGCCCAAGATTGTATCAAAAAGTGATTAATGATAATCATTAGAGGAGGGGAGTACTCAGTAGTTGGTCACGTGTTGGTACTCTGACTGGGACCAAATTTACTACTACTGTTATACCCCTGGGGCGGTGGGGTAGCCTAATGGTTAAAGTGTTGGCTCGTCACGCCGAAGACCTGGGTTCGAATCCCCACATGGGCACAATGTGTGAAGCCCATTTCTGGTGTCCCCCGCCATGATGTTCCTGGAATATTGCTAAAAGCGGCGTAAAACCAAACTCAGTCAGTCAGTTATACCCCTACCGCCAACTCCTTCCCTACCCCTCTCCTTGCCTAACCCCCTCCACTGCCCCACACCTTCCCAGTGGCGTCCAGGCAAAAACTAGTTGATCTAAACTAATCTGATCTTGCATACATTAAAGTTGTATTTTTCTTCCAATGAAAAAAAGTCAGGAGGAATGTGTGCATGTTAAGCAAAAAACGTGAAAATGCTTCTAGCAATATTCACGGCAGGGGACACCAGAAGTGGGCTTCAAACATTGCACCTATGTGAGGAATGGAACCCAGGCCTTCCGTAGGACGACCTAACGCTTTCACCTCTAGGCTACCCCGACGCCCCATATAGCATGTGATTAACCACGGGTCAAGGTAGTCCTGAGGGTACTTAGTGAATGAGTTGCCTGTCCCATCCCAGAGATGTACAGGTGTATATTTTCCGATATTAAAAAATCAGATTCAGAAATAAATGTGAACGTTCATTGTGTAACTGTGGTGTTTTATTGCTATACCATTAAAAAAATAGGGATATTGGATTTACAAGATTGATAAAATACAAATGATGAAGCCAAGGAGGAAACAGATGATGAAGAGAAATTAAGGGAAAATGTGACAATTTATTCTGTTCCTTTGAAAATGTTTCATCTAAATGGATATATATTACTTTTTCTCATATGCATTGGCATTGGCTAGTGGTAGGCTCGCAAAATGGAATATCCCGTACTTTTTTTTAATGGTATATATAGCATGTGGCTGACCAGGTCAAGGTAGCTGAGTGGGTATCAGCCTGATCCTTGTGAATAAGTTACCTGTCCCATCCCAAATATGTACATGGTGTATATTCGGAGATATTTAAAAAATAATTATTTATCAATAATCATATCATGGTTTTACACAACACAGAAATGTGTGTCCAGTGCGCAAACATGTATAGAATGGCCGCAGAAAAATACATAGATTGCATTGGATGTACAATAATATTCACGGTTCAGAACTCATGACAAGAAATGTAAAGTTCATGTAATTCAGGTGATCATGAAACCTTACAGTACAGTCTGCTGCATCATTTCATTACCTTACAGGGGCAGTGTGGTAGCTTAGTGGTTAAAGCGTTCGCTTGTCATGCTGAAGACCCGGGTTTGATTCCCCATATGGGTACAATGTGTGAAGCCCATTTGAGGTGTCCCCCGCCGTGATGTTGCTGGAATATTGCTAAAAGCGGCATAAAACAATACTCAGTCACTCATTACCTTACAGGAAACTTATATTTCATGTAAGAACGTTGAAATTAGCAATTGGAGGTCCTCTGGAACCATGATTTGTTTGGTCAAGGTTAAATCTTACATATTTATATTAAAATCTCAGTGCCAGGTATTTCAAGATTTAATCTGTTATTTTTTCAGTCTTCGAACAATTAAAATGATCGATCAATGAAAATTAGTTATTTGTATGAAAATTAAATGTCAAATGAAGCAGCTGTATTATCACGATACTCTCCGTATTGTATGGTAGACGATCTTCGTCTTTTATGATCTCCATGTCATCTTTGATAATGTGACCGCTATCTGTTTTATTCAGATCTTTCTGTCAAGATATAATCTAGGTTTTCAAATGTGATGATCCTGTTAAAATGTAATCTTCACCTGTTATAATCTCATCTTCTTTTGTTAAAATGTCATCTTTGTCCTTTGAGCTTTGTTATTCACCAGCCAGTGTATGTTACAGTACGAGAGTAGAACAGACTATAGACGGCCCACTCATCTTGGAGGGACTGTAGGTAGGCTAAGCTTAGCACTATGTAGGAATTCCCCTGTAGGGCAAGCTGGCCATATGTCTATTTTGAACCCTGATGTAACATCGGACAGGTAGCAAAACTTTCTTACCGTTAAACTTAGAGATGACTTGAGTTGTGGAGCATTATTTACAGCTTTGTGTTGTCATTCCGTGAAGCATTTCGACTCAGGTGGATGATGATATTTTGAGAGTTGGTTACCTTTCTCAAAGTGAGAGGAAGTTTTCTTCTTCAGGATTTCTTTGGAGTTTTATGGATCCGACTTGATCACTGAAGTTTAGTTTCAGGTAGGCAGGATTGATTTTGTGATTCACGCCATGTGTGAAATAGACTGTTTGTGAAAGAAGAAAGTACTTTGTGTGGTAGTTGTACGGCACTGAAATGTTTTGTTAACAGAGAATTCATTCATTCATTCATTCATTCATTCATTCATTCATTCATTCATTCATTCATTCATTCATTCATTCATTTATTTCATTCATTTATTCTTTATCCATCCATCCATCCAGTCAGTCAGTCAGTTTTCACTTTTCACTATCCCTCTCTAAGTCATGAACAATGTAATGAATGAATGAATGATTGATTGATATGTTTTCACTAATATATTCCCCTAGTTTGTTTATACCACTGAAAGATTGGTACATAGCAATCAGCATGTCTGTCTGTCTTGCTCCTGTTTCTTGTTGACGCTTGGCATACAGTTCCATCTTGTGGTGAACAGGTGCCTCTTGATCACCTGTGTTTTATTTTTTTTAATGTTTTCATGATGAAAAATTGTACTTGTATTGAATATCATGGTATTCTCCAAAACAGTTGAATATTTCTTCATTAAAGACTTACTATACTGATTTTTTTCGGATTTGGCATTTTCACAATTTACTGCAGCATTATGTTTTCTTCACCAAACTGAAGGTATCCCAACATGGGGTAAAAGTATCCCAATTTCCAAGTTGCACCTGACTGAGGGAATATGTCATGCCCAGGTGACTCTTGTTGAATTTGTCATTTGGTTTAAGCAGTTTTCAGTTAAACGTTTTTCCCAGTGTTGTATTTGGACAAACCAGACCCACATTCTATAGGAAGGTGTTACCTACCAGAGCTCTATGTTGTTAGTCTGGCATTTAAAACAATCTTACTGCCTTATGATGTCCCCTGGAAGCAGGTTAGACTTGCACAAGTCTTTAAAGGTCACATGCAACCAAAAAATCAAGCATAATTAAAACACAATTATCACTTATTCATGACATATAATATACATTGCTGATTATGAAAAAAACATATAAACAAAATTATAAGCGTACAATCGCAAATCAAAAGTGCAATATTTTGTACTTGGGTTTACTTCCCAAGAAACGAAGCAGCCAGGATACTGAACCCAGTCAGAGCGGGTGGGTGTGCACTCAAGTGTAACGGCTGGTTCATTTGCAGATGCCCTCACGGCTCATTGTGTGTGTGTATATATAGAGATGTTGGGTTTTGTAAATACATGCTCATATTTTGTGTATAACATTTTGCAATCAACAGACATCATAACATGTCATGTGTACAAGTATCACACCTGCCTGTCTGTGTAATTACATAATGTGACAGAGACCGAACTCGGGCCATAAATCAATGCGTTTTGTTTATGGTGTATGATAGGTGTTAAGTTCAAATTGCATATGGTCAGTGATCGAAGTTGTGTATTGAATATTGTCATTAGCAGACAGGCAGGCAGGCAGACACATAGGTGTCAATAAAACAGACATTGAGTTTTGTTGTCTGTGACAACGACATATCTATATCACAGTTAGAAATTCTGTCAACGCTAATAATGACATTGCTTTTAAGTATCGAACCGCGAAAGCGACTCGGTAAGAAGAACGTGAGGTGAAATAAACAAATGAAATTATATAAACAGTTAATTTACTGTCATAACATATAAAAAGCTCGCACCTGTGAAATATCAACAAAACATTAGAGAAATAACTCACACCAAAGCCTTCACCGAGTATTCAACGGACAACCCGCTTCCTAGCTGCGCGAACCTATTTCACTGCGCATGTGCTATGAGCGCAGCCCAGCTGTTGAAACCACTTTTCCCCCAAGCACTGGGGGAAAATTAGTGAATCGTTTGATCTCCGATTTTGCACGGTTTTTTTCATTGCGTTATTTTTCAACTTTATAAGTTGAATTTGCATTTTTGATGATTTGTTTCGGTAAGTCCATACCGAAAGGTATCAGAATCTGCAAAGTTGTGTTTTACGTTGCATGTGACCTTTAAGGAATTGATCATTATTTTACATTCTTAATAATTATTCAGACTTTGGGTCAAGGTTTATTTGTTGGTTGTTTAATGCTACACTCAGCAATATTCCAGCTGTATGGCGACGGTATGTAAATAATTTAGTCTGGACCAGCAATCACGTGATTCACATAATGTGGATTTGTCTGTGTAACTGGGATATGATGACTTGCATCAGCCAATCACAATCCTGTTAGTTGCCTTTGACAACACCAAAATACCTGGACTCCTTTCCAACCAGATCCTTGTTGTGAGACCATTGTGAATGTCAGGATGCTAAAAATAGCTGACCTATCAAATATTCTCATGAGCAAGAGCCATTTTGTGCTGAACTTTTGATTGGAGAGAAGATGATGTTGACATCACTTCTGAAAAGAAGGCATGATGGCTGATGGGTCCAAGGTATCATTGTAAATGGAGGTATTATAAACTGTTTTTCACAAACAGCCATCAAAATGAACTTACTTTTTAATAAGAACCCTAGTTCTTCCTGTTTTCAAATAAGAATATATCAAGGTGGCAGACACATTCTGACACAAGAATATCGAGTTATATTTTCAGAAATTGTTTTTCCATAATTTTCTCATCAAAACTCTCAGCTGTTCAGCTAATTTAACATTTGGAAATATCCATGTTTGACATGCCACTTCTTACTTTCAAGAAACCCATAATATATATAAACCTATCTTGATTTCAGCTTCGCGGTAAAATGTTTTACAGAATGTTATAAATGTCTGCTGAAGCAGCAATCTGGAAAACTTTAATACAGCTTAAAAATTAGGTCAGTTTTATAAAAACAAATAATTTGATCCAAAATATGGGAACATCAAATAAGGTCAGCTTGACCTGAGCAGTGAGCATGGCTTGGAATGTGAACTTTGTCACTTAAAATTGTTTTGAACAATTCAGCAGGCTTACTGTGGACATATGTGAAACGCAGTGTTTGCTTCCCTGTATAATAGTCACTGCATGACTGATAACTGGTGAGGCTCTGTATGGGGGAGGCGTGGTGGCTGTGAATAAATTATGTAATGTATGACTTCATAGAGCTACAAATAAACTGTGTATATCTGAAAAATATACATGTATGTAATAAGTTTTGGGTTGCTTACTTATAATTAATCAAGAACAATTCCAAGAACCCAATATTAGTACATAGTTGCCCGATCCAGTCTTTTCAGTTTGCATTCCTCAGACCTGTATTTCTGACATCTTCGGGGCCGTGGGGTAGCCTAGTGGTTAAAGCATTCGCTTGTCACGTTGAAGACCTGGGTTCAATTCCCCACATGGGTACAGTGTGTGAAGCCTAATTCTGGTGTCCCCTGTCGTGATATTGCTAAGAGCGGCGTAAAACCCAACTCACTCAGTCTCTCTTGGACTCTGATAGAATGCAAGCTTGACATATACTACTGAAAAAAGTTAAGTGCGCCTGCTTTTTTTCCTCATTGCTATATGTGCATGTTATGCCATGTCATGCTAAGTGTAGTGATATGAAGGGATTGGGTGATCCTTGACTTTTTTTGTGTAGTATACATGAGGAAAACAATTCTTTCAACAGTCATTGAGTCATCCTCAATTATTCAATGTACTGGGATTGCTACATGTTATTATGATAAATATAATCCACCCATTTCCATAACCTAATTTAGAGCCATACCCGAAAAACAAGATTCTAAATATATTGCCAATACAATCACTTTCTTAAGCAAGAGAAATTTTGTGCTGAGCTACTGATTGGAGAATGTTACCTAATGTTATGATTGGCCTTTGGGCCCAGGATATTCATCGCAACAGTATGGCGATTGGCAAATCAAGAATGGTGCAACATGAACTAATCTCACTGTTCATTTTTGCGCAACAGATTTCTAGGTAACAGGTGGAGTGTAAGTACATGGTTTAAGCCTTAACAGTATCGGGTTCTTGGTTCATCTATGTGAATTAATTATAAATGTAAATTTACAAAGAGACATGTCTTCACCTCGAAAGTTTATTTGAGGCAATAAAAATTGAAACGTACCATCCTACAAGTTTGGAGAGTCGAGCCACTTGTTGTCAGCTGATCCCGAGAAGCATTGAATGGCATCTAATCACAGTCGAAGATAAATGAACCATGGCCGTCCACATGGTTTGATTGACCATAGCCCGGTCCATGTACAGGTGTGTGCTGTACCCCTGTAGAGCCTCAATTCATTCATGAATGTACCAGGTACTTTAAGCTAGCGTGGGTATGGTCAGGGTGAGGGGAAGCCTCATGCTTTATTAGTAGATAACTCACAAACCACGCTTTGGGAAATCGTGCAGTCTGGATCCCTCCCTTGCGAGTTACTCAAGTATTTAGTGCACTGCCCTCTGATACTGACTTGTTAACAGTAAGTAATTTACCGGAAACATATGTAGAACTTTCAAGAAGAAGCCTTCTCTGCTCCTTGGGTAATGGAGGTAAGTAAGCAAGCTTCCACGAGGGGAAGTATCTGTGCCGGTACTATCTGCTTGAGGGATTGTTCAATCATTACATGTTTTAATCGTGTAGACTGAGGACTGTTTAGTGAGACCAGTTTTAGGGGTAGTTCAGTTGAGTTGGTTTGATCATATAACGACATTACAAGGGATGTCACGATACATTAGTTTCATGAATCGATACGTATCACGATATCCATGTCATGATTCGATACGTATCACGATACCCATGTCATGATTCGATACGTATCACGATACCCATGTCATGATTCGATACGTATCACGATACCCATGTCATGATTCGATACGTAGCACGATACCTATGCATAAATTTAGTTACATATTGAACATTAATATTTCATATTATATAATTGTCCATGAAAAGATCAACATTTTTTATTCTCAGAGATTAAAAAGTTCTAATTTCCCATCTTTGTACATGAAAAATAATCATTCATAACGCTCATAACATCAAAAAACATGATACAATTGCAAAATATAAACGATACATAAACATATTTAAACCGATACTTTCAAAACTAAATATCGATACAGTTTTGAATGTATCGATAATTGTATCATCTTACAAAAAGTATCAATGCATCGATGCATCGATGTATCGTGGCATCCTTAGACATTACTGTAGTTAGTAGATTCAGTAGACATGTGGGAGTTTACTGTAAATGCATTGGAAATGTCATGTTTTAAAATTATGACAACTTTGTGATAATGGCAACTTAATTATCAGACTTGTTCAAAATCTGACAACTAGTCTTTTCTTTCTTTTCTAAACTTGGGACCTGTGAAGATCCGGGTTAGAATTGATCTTCAGTAGCCCATGCTTGTCGTGAAACTCGACTAATGGGATTGAGTGGTCAGGCTCGCTGACTTGGTTGACATGTGTCATCGTATCCCAATTGTAGATCGATGCTCATGTTGTTGATCACTGGATTGTCTGGTCCAGATTCGATTATTTACAGACCGCCACCATAGCTGAAATATTGCTGAGTGTGGCGTGAAACTAAACTCACTCACTCAGTTAAACTAGCATGTGTTGTATTTACCACTTGCTCAAATATACAAGATCTGCTATAATGAGTGAAAACAGAAATAAGATTGAACAAGCACTCCTGCGAGCAAAGAGGATTCCAATACCAGTACCTTTTTATCTTTATCTCTATAAGAAATAAACAGTGGTCAAAGACATGTTTGTGTTGAAATACTAGAAAAATGCTTCTTTAAACCCTCCACAAGACAGCCATATTGACACATTTTTAGCCTAATGTATACATTTGGTGTTGTTTTAAGGACTGAACATACATGGTTTAATTGCACAAGATCTTTGTAGGAACATGTCTGTTAACTTTCAAACAAGTTCTTTACATTTTTTTCGTAATTTATGCAGATCGTGAGGGACAAAACTGGCTTCGACCTTAATACGACAAACTAACAAACATGCACAGTGCAAGGGATAGCGGATTCTTTGTAGTTCAGCTCAGTTGGCCAGATTAATACATTAACCTTCTTTGATGGGAGTGTGAGGTAATGTGGGTTTAACTGTGTTTTGAAGGTTATTTCATCTATATGGTGATGTGCATACCTTGTGCTTCTCCATCAGGTAGTTAGCATAGATGCCTCTTTCAGACTTGGTGTACTGGCTTCAAGTCTTGTTTTTTCTACTTGATACTAAGCACAAGGCAAGGTAACAACAAGCATCATCTTTTAAGATCACTCGGTATGATGTGACCAGGACTTTTATCTTTCACGGCAGTGGCTCTGCTCATTAACAGCCTTCTTCAGGGAAGTAGTTACAATTACAAGATCAATGATACATCAGTTATGTCTGGGTGAAATTTGTGCTATTAAGAATCTTGTGGACAATGGCAGTAGTTTCTAATTTTGACAGCAATAGAATGCTGCTCCATTGATCGGGGCTTGGTTTCACGAAATGATCATCATGCTAAGAGAAGCATAATGCCACCAGATCTATCTATGTGCCAAGTTTGGTGAAGAAATATTGAATGGTTTTAGAGTTCTGCTCCGGAAAAGACAAATGTGCACGGACGGACGGACGGACGTTGAGGGGGATAATAAACGTTCATGACAGTTAATGTGATCATCTGACAGAATCTATCTCAGCATAATTCACTGAACAGGTAAATTTTACATACACGCACGCACACACACATGCGTACACGCACATTGCTATGTAACTAGAACTCACTCACTCAGGTGACCATTTATACAGTATGAGCATATCACAATGTGAATAACATGGTTTTTGTCAGAATATATATACAGATACAATTTTAGAAAGGTACTATTTTTATGGAAATAAATAGTTTTAAGTATTAACTATTTGCTTTAATGTATATGTGCCCTGCAGATTCCTAGAAATTAAGACAGATTGATTAGATCTAGTTCTAGCTAGAACTTCACAGAAAGTCAGAATATAGATTTCTCTGATGGTTTATAGGGCGCTAGACTTATAAATTGCCCTCAAAGACCACGTCCTTGTTCCCAGAGAGCTGAGATTATAAACTGCTCCAAGTGTAGTGGTTGGAGAAACAAAGTGGAACTTGTTGAAGTCAAGCTGGAAGTTTTATTGAAATGGATGAAGGAAGGGTTGAAATGAAGATGTTATGAAGGAAAGATAAACTAACATATAGTCTCTGAAATGAACATATTTCACCGAGAAAAAAATTAAATTATAATGATAAAATATAAAACAAAAAGGAGCCCTGAAACTATGATATTCTAGACTTGCATGGGCTTTCTTGGATATGTTTGTTTGAGGGTCTGTATGACAGACTAGAAGAAGGCTTTCTCGGTGACTCACTATCAAACACCACTCTGTATTTCACAAAATGTGTTAAAGTCATCACAATTCTTCCTGGTGAAAGGTTTTAAAATTTGGCAACAATTAGTTTTACACGCTCATGTAATCTTGGCTGAGTGCCAAACTAAGAGTTTCTGTTTCTTGTCTGCCCATTGTAAACATCGAGTGAAGATATGGCGTCATCAACGTTGCTTTTAAGTCTTTCTGATACCTCTTCAGTGGTAAATTTAGCTGTAAGCAGTCACAGCCCAGTGATGTGGAGGGCTTCCCATAAACAGATCAAGGTACAGTAGACTTAGTTAACAGCGTCGTTTCAGTGTCTGAAAACATGGAACATTCCTTGATTATTTCAATGTTCGTAGAGTGATTTCAGACTTTGAAAAAGATAAGTGTGTATAAAACAGTAAGGGATTGAGTATTAAGATATATTTGTTAGCGGTGACATCAAAATCAGTTATGTGTTGTGGGATTTTATGTCTTTGTGAATCCTAGTTTTTAATGTGGTAACATCATAGGAGTCCTAATTTTAGTGTAACCAGCTCTGACTGTCTGGCTGTTTAAATGTTACTTTACTTCAGAATCAGTTTAAGGATATGAACAAGATATTTACACTCAACATTAAAATGAAACAATTGTGAATTCATTGATAACTGTATTAATTGTGAAAAATATCAGTTTTGAAAATGTGATCTCCACGCATGACTAACAAAAACAGAAAACTGATTGATATTTGTTTGAGAAATTGGTTTTGACCTAAAAATCATATGTGACCTTTGAATATTAAACTTGATGAAAAAATTGCCATTTTGTTTTGGATGGTCTTTGAAATTGACTATAATGTGTTGTTTTTTGTTGAAAGTATTCTTTTTGGTGTAAGACATTTGTTAAATGCCAAATGGATACTTTTCAGATGGCTGCTTTCATGGATATTTTGTAATGTCAAGGATCTTGGTGTTCTTGGAAATGAATACAAGTTGAAGATAAAAATAATCAATCTGAAAAATTAAATTAAAAAATTAAAACGGTTGTCTAAGAACCCTGATGCTCAATTGACACTGAACTTGGATGACAAGATCAAAAGGAGTGAGAAAAACGTCATAAGTTTCTGTCACAGAGATATGCAAATACTTCCAGACAATCTAGAACATGTTTTTGTTCCAGACAAAACCACCTGATCAGCAAAGTATCTTTTGCATGTAACCTAAAACAAAAACATCCAAAAAATCCCAAGTAAATCAACCACATTAGGGAGTCTATATTTTTCGTCTTCCAGGAAATGAAGAGATTGTCTGGATCTCTTTAAATTCTATTTTTGTAAAACTTAAGCAAAAATGTCTTTAAAAATATTTTCATGCCAGTGAGTTAATGTTTATCTACAAAGAGTCCAGACTTCAGAAGTACAGACAATATTGACATTTGAAATTACCACAAGTATTTGATTGATGTCTAAATGTAAGCCATGAGGAAGAGAGTCCTGTGCTTTCAAGTGTCTAGAAAGAAGGTCATTGTCCTTGTCAGAACCTCAATGCAAAATATTGTTTTGAGGATTAAGGGGTCATTGGATCTTATACCCAGGGGCCCGTTCCACAAAGTGGTCTTATCTTAAGGAGGCAATAACTCCCATACTTCAACCTAGACTTACCTTAGCTGTAAGACAGCTTCGCTGAAAGAGTCCCCTGACATCTCCGCCACTGTGGTCTAGTCAGATCCCTGTCTTCCCTCAAGAATGTTCAAGCAAAAACAAAAAGGTTTCCTTCTGGTATCTTGACAGATTCTTAATTTTGAGATTCAATTTTTTGTCTGCACTTTTACCTAAATTGCCAGAGTTGCATCAAAGCTTTTGTCACCATCCCAGGACTGCTGCACTTTGCTACATATTAGTCATTTATTGCAAAAAAGTAATGCTGGAATAGGAAAAATTCCATGTACCACTTTTGTCACCATCCCTGTATGTCTTTGATTGTCTTTGTCTATACTGCATTTCATCATATTTCACTACAGATCATAATGTTATATAAAGAAAAATATGTGAAAAAAAACTACAACTCAAAAGCTACCCTATGTTAAAGGGCTGAAATGAGAAACATTTTTGGTCGGGGATTGTGACATACTTGGCAATGTTTGTTTCGACACAATTAGAAGACATTTCTCTGTCCATATATGAATGAAGAACATTTATGACATTATACAAAGGGTTGTTGACCCACTTGTTAGGAATATATAGTCAGGCTGTTTACAGGAAGCCTTAATGGATTGATCAAGAGGCATGGAAAGGTCAAGCTCCACCAGATGTTGACAGTCACAGTAAATCTTGCATCTGAATAGCTTTTCAACTGTTTCCTGTCATGTGACGTTGGATAATCTGCTGTAACGCTTAGCGTGCTTTACATGTTAATAGCTCACTGCTCTGCTGTGATATGAGATTTTTAAACCATGTACTGAGGGATGTAGCTAGTGTATGTCATCAGCTGAGCATGCAAGGTATTACATGTCATGTAATGTATTTCTTTACTTACTGTTGTGATATGAGATTTTTAAACCATGTACTGAGGGATGTAGCTTGTGTATGTCATCAGCTGAGCATGCAAGGTATTACATGTCGTGTAATGTATTTCTTTACTTACTGTTGTGATATGAGATTTTTAAACCATGTACTGAGGGATGTAGCTAGATGTGTATGTCATCAGCTGAGCATGCAAGGTATTACATGTCGTGTAATGTATTTCTTTACTTACTGTTGTGATATGAGATTTTTAAACCATGTACTGAGGGATGTAGCTTGTGTATGTCATCAGCTGAGCATGCAAGGTATTACATGTCGTGTAATGTATTTCTTTACTTACTGTTGTGATATGAGATTTTTAAACCATGTACTGAGGGATGTAGCTAGTGTATGTCATCAGCTGAGCATGCAAGGTATTACATGTCGTGTAATGTATTTCTTTACTTACTGTTGTGATATGAGAGTTATACTTTGTTCATTGTCATGTGATCATGTAGGTTGGTTGTACATTTCAGCACTAGGCAATATAATGTATATCATGAGCAGTAATACAACATCACTGTTGTGATATTGAGTAGCTGGAGATTTGGGTTATCTTAACATTTCAGCAGCATAGAATGTATTACATATCATGAGCAGCAGAACTAACTCCACTGTTGTAATATATAGACTGGAGATGTGGTTAGCTTATAAATACATTTCAGCAGTATTGCTGCATATCATGAGCTGAGTGGTACTTAACTCCAGTACCACGCCTGTTGTAGTGAGTGAGTGAGTGAGTTGGGTTTTACGCCGCTTTTAGCAATATTCCAGCAATATCACGGCAGGGGACACCATAAATGGGCTTCACACATGGTGCCCATGTGGGGATTCGAACCTGGGTCGTCAGCGTGACGAGCCGACGCTTTAACCATTAGGCTTCCCCACCGCCCCCACGCCTGTTGTAGTAATATGTAGGCTGAAGATGCAGGTTGCTCATGTATTTTAAGAGCTGAAATACTGTCTCCACACTGACATCCTGTAGTTGCATACTAGAGTAATGAACCAAGCCTTAACTGTGAGGTTACAATATAGACAAACTATATAGCTACGCTACTTCCCAACTTATCTAAAATGGCACTCTGGTTACTCTGTACCTTACTTCTTTAGATTTGATATTCATCAAATATGGTTCAAAGGTCTGCTTTTCAACTTCAGGGTTTGTATTGTATTTCTTTTGCACCTAACTGTTTAAATAATTGGCTAATCCACTATGTCAGAGATATTATATATTGTCAGCTAGTCTCTATTTCTTAGCTGAATTTGTCTGATATCTGACTTTGTATGTCCAACTAATCAGATATATATTGAAAAATGCTTATAATATATAATAAACTGGGTTTAGTTGGGTAGCCTAGTTGTTAAAGCGTTCTCTCATCACGCCAAAGACCCCGGTTCCATTCCCCACATGGGTACAATGTGTGAAGCCCATTTCTGGTGTCCCCCGACATGATATTGATGGAATATTGCTAACAGCAGCGTAAAATCATATTCACTCACAATAATGAACTGATGGCTATAGCTAACTAGTTCTTTTGTGTCCTTGAACTTGTATATTTTAGTCGAAATGCATATAATGAACATTGGCGGTCCATCTAAGTTCATTATATCCATAGTGTACCATTATTTGAGAAATCAGAAAAAAAGTTCTGATAAGATATTTAATCATTCATAAAAAATTTCATCTAAGTATGTTATTGATTAACTGCATGTGTTTTGTACATCTTCCATGGTGAAGTGGGCGGTGGGGTAACCTAGTGGTTAAAGCGTTCGCTCGTCACGCCGAAGGCCCGGGTTCGATTCCCCACATGGGTACAATGTGTTAAGCCCATTTCTGGTGTCCCCCCTCCGTGATATTGCTGGAATATTGCTAAAAGTGGCGTAAAACCATACTCAATCAGTCAGTCAGTCAGTCCATGGTGAAGTTGTGAACTTCGAATTTGTGCAGGACTATTTACAGCCATGAGAGATGTACACATTGTACTTGGATGGTTAACTGCCCTGGAGATCCCGTCTGAACATAGGTCTCCATATGAGGCAACTGGTCAAATGGTCACTTTAATCTGACTGCATTGATCGTAGCACTCAACATCATTTCATGGTTTGTCTGGTCCAGACTTGACTGTCTATGGGCTGTTGTCGGATGACGCTGCTCAGTAAACCACGCATATTGATGTTGATGAATCTTGTCTTCACAAAGGCATTTTTTCATTCATGCAAAGGAAAGGCCTAAGCCCCTTAAGCTGCCCATGATTAGGGATTCCCACTTGTAACAGGTGCCCTGTAGCCTATACATGTCTTAAGAGACATCTGTATGACTTGAAAGAAGTTAAGGAACGACTTATTCTTCATCTTTCTATTGTTAATCTGTCGTGGGAAGAATACCAATTCTTTCATAATACTTTACATGCTACAGTTAAACATACTTTACAGATTCAGTATAGTCATAATTAAATGGGGTGTTCCTTTATTTTTTTTAGCAGTATATGTAATGAAATGGATTTGGTGGTCTGACTCACCGCTATGCCGGTTGATAGGTGTCTGTGCCTTCTAGTGGATTAGTGTCTTGATGAAACTCAGTTATATACAAGCTGCTATGATGTGTCTGGAATATTTGTGAGTGGGCATTAAATTACAGAGGTTCAAAGATTACTCAGAAACACTATGGGCTTTTTAGCCCATTATTGAGAAATCAAACCCAGACCTGCATTTATGGAAGTTTTTAACCACTGGGCCATCCCACCATACCTTAATGTTGCCCTCAGCTATAATAATCACATACTGACAGCATGAGGTTAAACATGTGTCAAGTGATTCCCACGAGTAAAGCCTGAAGTCCTGTTAGATCTACCTGTGCCAGGTAATTTACACCTGTGTCATTGTGTAATGATCCGAGCACGTTCATGGCCCTGTGAATAAGGTGAGTGTCATCCCCCACATTGGGAGAATACTAATATGTGAAGAGGTCAGTAAATGGTCACAGGTATTTGTTGTGTCAGCACTGCAAACAGCTTGACAATTACCTGGAGGCCCCCAAGGGGATCGCAGTAAACTCTCTTGGCACATGATCAATGAAATAGTTTAGATTGAAAAATTCTTCAGCCACCATGGAAAGATATTTAAGGTATTTGATTGTCTAGGTTGCCTGCATGAGTAATCTAAACTAGATGATACAAAGCTGGTTCTCTTATGTATCTTCGCTGTGTTATGGAATTGAAGTATTGTCAGCTGCTCGGGATACTTGAAAACTCATTTGGACATGTTGTTTGTGGGATGAAGCTGGGAGACACACTCTGCCCTTATGATTTAATGTTGGAGGTCAGAATTGTTCAGAATAGCATGGTAACTATGTAACTGCTGGCAAGTTTGGGAAATTTTTTCCAGCCTTGAAGAATATATTTGTCTGTGTGTGTGTGTGTGTGTGTGTTGTTGTTGTTGTTTTTTAAAACATTTCATTTTATGAATTGTGTTTGTCTTTTGAGCCAAAATGTGAAGTAAGACCTTGTTCTTGAAAGATGAAACAACAATGGGTCTGAAACATTCAGGAGTCAGCATGAATGTTTGACAATGTCATTTGCAAGAGGGAGAGGGGTATTTCTGAAAAAGTGATTTTAATTGATTGTAGTGTTTCATCACAGACTCGGATGTATTGATTGTGTTTTCCCCTGTTGGTTGTGTATTGATTTTGGTAGTGTCGCATGAACGGTATAATGTACGTTGACGGTGACATGACTTGATGGTTGTTTGTGTAGCCTTGTTATTACTACATGAACCAAAAGTAATTTTGGTTTTCAATTACAACATGTATATATTTACTGAAAAGAAATTAGGGAACACCGAATGTTGTGTCATGTGGCTGTAGTTGATCTGTCTTGGTAAAACTATAGCGATATGAAAGAAATTGTGTGTTGTTTGAGTAGTATAATTTAAGTCTATTCTCAAGGGATATTGAGCGAATGTTCATGAAAGTATAAACCAAGCTACATTTCTAACCGTGAACCCACATCTCATTCCAACCTGGTGTCGTGACTAGCACGACTTCTATCATGCAACCTTGCCATACAACTGCAGTAATAGAGCTTTCAGTCGGCTTGTTGTGGGGCTTGCCCTCGGGTTTCGTGGGGCGTGCAATGGGTTTGCAATGGGGTTTGTAAAGCGCTTAGATTGGGTTTGCAAATCGGCTTGCAATGGTTCTTGCAAATGGCTTGCACTGTTTCTGGCAAATGCTTGCAACAAGTTTGCAATGGTTCTCTGAAAGGGTTAGTGATGGGCTTGCAATTGGTTTGCAAAGGCTCTTGGAATGGTTCTTGCAATGCAGCCTGCAATGGAGCCTTTGTTAGTTTTGACTTCTTATTGGCGGATTAAATACCTTTGTCATTATGAGCTGATATGGAGTATTGGGTTGTCAAATTGTCACCATGGTGTACTATGATAAGTATATTAAGTGTATGCTCATTTTTGATTACTTACCTTTGATCATGGCCTAACTTCATTTGTTACACGAACAAAGATTTTAGGCCAGTGTACTGTATATACCTATCTTTCCAAGCCTGCTGATATTGTCTTGAGTCTACCAATCTGAACTTATTCATTAGAGTTTTATTTGTCGATTTCTTTTGCATCATTTTAATGATAAATTATCTTTTTGCAGATGTTGACCTGAAATTTCAAGATGACTGCCTCCTAGCAGACGGCAAAGGTTTGTTAGGCGATCACTACACAACTGGAGGTGTGGTCGTCTGGCAACAGGCGGAGATTGTGATTGGACATCGGGAGTAGCTAACAGCCAGTGTTAGCCAATCATGTCGCTGCGTTGGGACACCACAGTGTGTGCGGTGTGTGGGCAATTTCACGAACCTCATGGAACTCACTTGTACGACTACTACCAGGCGGTGGATGAAGATTTGATGTGTCACATCTGCCTTCAGCCACTCGTCAACCCCCTGGATACCAAATGTGGACATACATACTGTTCTCGGTGCTTGAAAAATTACCTCAAAATTCAGAAACAGTGCCCTGTGGATCGTTTACCCTTGACGCTCAAAGACTGCTCACCTTCAAGTATTCTTGTGAAAAGGTCAGAATAATCATGACAACATCTCTTTCTTTCAGCTGAGAAGACAACATCATAGTTTCATGGTTCCAGTTTATGTATCTATTGCCATTGTTCCGTTCATATCCTGTATTCTCTGACCTTGTTACCATGGTTACAATCAGTCTGGCCAATCAGAAGCTGAGCATAGATGAGAGTCAGAATTCATGTCTTTGTATTTTAGGCTAATCAAGTTCCGGTAATCAAGACACATATGTTAATTATTTTTCAAAACAAATATATATAATGAAATACCTATTTCACATTAGAATAATGATTTTATCACATATTGCCTTGTGAAAGGCAAATTGTTTCATGTGTGGGGTAAAAACTTTAAGGGGAGTTGTGTACTGTTCCATTTGATTTTGTTCAGGACAAACAAGCTAACTTACTTTGATATACATACAGTAGATGCACCATAAGGAAATGTGAACAGAAAGCAGTTGACATATATGCTGGAAACTTCCTCCTCTGAATAAATTATTAAAAGAACATGACCATGGTATAATAAATTAATATACTAAACTTAATCTTTATGTATCTATTGTCATAATTTGACTACTGATCTATGTTGCATGAAATTTTCATTGTTGGTTTCAAAAGAGAAAAACAGGATATTGAAGTGAACAGCTGGTGAGAGAATGTTTATCTACCTAGCTATATATTAGTTTTCTTGATAAACTGAGGTCGGACAACCGATACTCATCCTTGATCTGACAATCGATAATCATTTCTGATGTGACAATCGATAATCATCCCTGATCTTACAATCGATAATCATCTGTGTATAATCCCTAGAAACAATGTTGACATCCTGAATGGCCAGCTGGGTTGTCATTACACAAGAGGATGCGCCATTGCTTTACTTTCTATATCGATATATTAACTACATGTATTTTGATATATCGATGCAGCAAGTTATACAATGGAGAAGGCAGTTACTGAGGTGTAGGTTTGTCAATAAGTGTTTCATATACTGTCATTTTACCATGCATCTTGCCAACAATGAGTTATATATTTTTTTCAGTATATATTTTTGTATTGACACAGTGTCAGATTGACATATTGTGATAACACTAGATCAGTCATAGACAACATACACCACATGTTGGTGATATATATCTACTGACAGCGTAATGATCAGCCACCCTGTGTGGGTGGACCTCTGGTCATGCTCTTGGGCTCCAGCTTGGGTTCCCACAGTGTGGGATAAGTGAGTGAGTGAGTGAACAGTATTTGAGTATTTGAATAAAATAAGCTTTCAGATACCATTGTTTTTGCCCGGCACCAATGGACATCGGTCATTCTGATATAGAAAGTTGACATGAAGGCCGCAAGCTTGTTTGAATAAACAATTAAGCATTGATAAATGCGTTATTAGTTCATACTTTACTTCTAAAAAAAATGTAAATAAAATAAAGAATTCCTACCTACCTACCCTAAATTTTAAAGAGGTGTAATCGGAACCACAACATTTTTTTATTTGGCCTGAGATAAGGTGTATTAGAAAACAAACGCTCAAGAATGTAGAAAAAATGTTTTTCAGTGAATACCACAGTGTTCAGCACCTGGTGTTGGCGAGTGAAATAGAAACCACTAGAGTTATGTCCCTTAGTTGTGCCAAGATCTTAGGATCAAATCCCAAATTACCTGTAGTTGCAAACTGTTATTTATTCTTCAGATGGGGTTTCCTTAATTATTTGCGAACAAATGAAACACTGATGTCCAAGATATTTTTATGGATTAAACTTCTTTTTAATTTCTCTCACAACGTTTCGAGACCATTCCAGGTCCCTTCATCAGGTGAACTGAATTTAGTGTGAACAGTGTGTGGATCAATGTACAACTTCTAAATGCCACTGAAAGACATCAAATGAAACACTGTTAAAATGAGGTTGGACTCATTCACCAACTCACTCACTCACTCACTCAAGGAAACCCTACAACTAATACTGTATTAAAAAAAACCTTTGAATATATATTGTAATTAAACTTCCTCATCATAAGATGTTTACAAGCTGTAGTCCATGTTGACACATTGTGAACAGTGTGTGGATCAAGCACCTGCCTTGCAGACCATGGTAGTACCATTATGCTAGTTCTGCAAGTTACAGAAATTGGTTTCAGACTCTGATTGAAGTTCCTCATTACAAGCTGTTACAAGCTGTGTTGTGTGAAACAAGCACCTGCCTGACAGCCCATGGTAGTACCATTATACTAGTTCTGCAAGTTGCAGAAACTGGTTTCAGACTGATTGAAGTTCCAACCTGCTTGAAACTTGAAATACATCTTCTCTTTCTGCTGCCAGATTTCTCCATGTATTTGGTTGTAGTAAAATAATGTCTGCTTTAGTCCATACTGTATCTCGTGTAAATTATCAAACTTGCCTGGCTGTCTTGTGCTGTTTAAAGAATATTTCACACACTGGTTATGAAGCAGTTAATAAGACAATATCGTAATTCCAAATTCTGAAGCACTTAAAAGAGCACCTAGCCTAAAGGTAAGTCAGTATTGATTGGTTCTCAAACTTAATGGACAGATAATTGGTATATAAGGTAAGTGCTAAAGTAGTACTTTTCTCCATGTTTTCATGAAGAACAAGTAATTTTTGGTATTCTATTTATTATTTATCACACGGTTGCTATTAGCCAATTTAGAGTCTGAGGCAACACATCATGCATATTCATAAGGAGGCTCAAGAGGGGTGGCCCTCCGTGGTTCCATTGTCACTTTGTATATTCCGAGTTACTGAATGGCATCAGAAGATGAGCAGTAAGTCGAGAACGATGTAGGTGGCTGGCTGTTTTGTTGAATTACCCATTTGGGTAATTTTTTAGGTCAAGGATGCTTTTGTGTTTCAAAATCATGAAAAAATTGTATTTGATGTCAGACATCTTGTATGTTGATTTGTAAAAATCAATAATCAGCATTTAAGATTCTCGAATTTTGTTTGTCATATGTGCCATGACAAATGCTGTAATCATGAACAATGATAGATTAGCTATCATAAAGCTAATGTAACTAAAGGGAGACAACCCATGGTGAAGCAATGCCTTGAAAATCAATAAGTGATTCAGTAATTCAGTACCGACTTGACAATATGCCAGGTCGCCAACATCATCTGTGACTATGCAATGGCGTTAGTCGGCCATAAAACAAATGGTTAATCAATGAATTGCGAAATCTTTTTCATGATAAATCTGTATTCTATTTTTAGAGATTTTTGAGGATGAAGTGTAAAAATATATGCGAAAAAAAAGGTGTTTCATTGATGAGGTGTTAGTATAGTCTGTTTCAATGTCTGGGGTGGCCGTAAAAAATGCATTCTAAAAATTGGATTTGGGATGTCTGAATTATGATCAAGATTAAGGTCAAGGAATATTCTTAGGTCATCTGTTTTCATGTGAGTGAGTGAGTGAGTGTGTGTGTGTGTGTGTGTGTGTGAGAGAGAGAGAGAGAGAGATAGAGTGAGTGAGTGAGTGAGAGTGAGTGGCAGCTTCTAAACAACTTATTCAGGGAAGTCGACGTAAGAATGATCTTCACACTTTGTGACCATGTTGGAAATTGTCAAATCAGGCTTCATTGTGACAGACAGAGTATAAACCACTAGATACTGCTTAAAGTGGCGTAACACTAAAACTCACTCACAATTTAACCACCAGGTTACCTCTCCTACAGTAGTAGAGCTGGGCTTCTAAAATTTTGCTCATAGAGTTAAGCAATCACAGGTTTTCTTTGTGACAAAGTCAAGCTTTAACCACTAGACTATGCCTTATACCTTACACGCACAGTTGCAGGAAAAGGGTGTCACATATTGTACCACTGTGGGGATTCAATCTCAGGACTTAGTTGGGACAAACCTGAGCTGTAACCACTGCGCTATCTTACCTGCAGACACAAAAAACGGGTGTCACATATTGTACCACTGTGGGGATTCAATCTCAGATCTGTGGTGGGACAAACCTAACCTGTAAAGTTAAGCTGTCCTACCTTCTCCATCGCCCCAGAGAAAGGGCTGTATGCTTGTGAGCAATATCATGGCGGGGGACAACTGGAATGGGCTTCACACATGGTTTCCATGTGGGGAATCAAACCCGGGTTTTTTGCGTGACGAGCGAACGCTATAACCATTAGGCTACCCCACCCCCTTTTGAGTGAACAGTGCTTATGGGTGTATGAAGCATCCATAACAACATGCAGAATACTACATACATATTGAACGCTTATAACAACCTGACAGGTATTACAAGCTATATTTTGGTCCCTGAAACTTGCTGTATATTAAAGTCAAAATGCACATAATCAACTAAAATTAGCTTTAATCACTAGGCTAACCCACCGCCCCAGAATACTGATTAACAGTGAAGAGTAGCCTCACTCACTCACTCACTCACTCACTCACTCACTCACTCACTCACTCACTCACTCACTCACTCACTCACTCACTCACTCACTCACTCACTCACTCACTCACTCACTCACTCACTGTGAGATATCGGTATCTGCTGATACAGGGTTGATACATACTCTCCAAGCAACTGCCCAAAGGAAGCTTGTTTTCTGCCTGAAAGTACCAAGCTTTAACCGCTACCCAATTAAAGTTTTGTTGCATATTTAGTAAACCCAGCAGTTCGGCAACACTTCCTAATTGCCCAGTTTGGCCGTTTCATCTTGCATACCTACATATCCGTACCGATCTGTGTGTACTGATCCAACACTGGCACCACGTACATGACCTCTGCTGCACTGAATCATACAAAAAAGTGCTTCTTGTTTTTCATTGTAAGTTACACATTCATCACCGTTGTGGGGTTTTTCAACATGAGATGCACTTCGGTAACGCTTAAACTGATGCAGAATATATGTCACGTGAAATAGCATGTGAGTTAGAATTTCTTTAGAAAGATGTTTATTCATTGGTTGAATACCGAATAGACTGGATCAAAGGAGTAAAATGTAGTGTAGGACAAAATATAAACACTCAGATAGATTAGCTGACATTTTTCTGGAGTGAGTGAGTGAGTGGCAGCTTGTATCAATATCCAAATTTTTTCGTTTTAGTTAATGCAGAAGAATGCTTCACACATTGTGCACAGCTGGGAAATTAAATCAGATCTTTGATGTTGGAGTTTTACTCTCTAGGCTGCGTCACATCCCCAGCAATTTTAGATAAAGGGCTTCACACATGGTGCCCATAAGGGGAAACATTTTCTTGTTTTGTAACCATTGGACTATACCTTCTTCCAAAAGCAACATGTAAATACTCAATGAGAAAGATCAAACAAGAGAAAATACTTGTTGACAAACATTATTCTGTAGCAGCGAATGTGGTCTGAGACAGCAGTACCTGTGTTCAAGTACTGGCCATGTTGGGGGCCATCTTGTTTCCTGTGGACCAATGCCTATTGGAATATTGCAGTAGCTCAGCTTCTCGACTCAGGAAAGATTAACAAGATATACAATCAGCTGCAAGTGCAAAGACAAATTATGAATAAAAAGTTGTTGTTTTTGTTGTTATTTCTAGGTATGTTTACATTGTATTGTAACAGAGCATTCAAGGCAATAATTTAACACTCTGGAGATCTTTGTTCTTTTTGGGCTTGTTGAGTCACCATGACAACCGTTACATCTGTTTTGACTATATTAGTATGAAAGGGAAATACATTTCATATTTTTATAATTATTTCTGATATTTGCTGCAGCTTTAGGGCTAAATATCATCATGATGACAGGCTTTGATTTTAACCCTGTTCTCTTGGAAACTACATCAGAAAACTAAAAATAATAAAAGTAAGAGTGAAATCATTAATTCTATTCATGTAGCCTAGTGGTTAAAGCTCTGGCTTGTCATGCTGAAGGCCCGGGTTCGATTTCCCACATGGGTACAACGTGTCAAAGGTCATTTCTGGTGTCTCCCACCATGATATTGCTGGAATATTGCTAAAAACCATATTCACTCACTCACCTCAGACAATTACTGAAACTAAACTCACTCACACTATTCATGTGATTGTTTCTCCCATGTATCAAACAAAAATGCATTGACATCTGACTTCAGTTCTTGAACCTCAGAGAGGAAGAGAATGAACCACGACAGTAATCCGAGTAACGAAAAAATGGTCTAATTCCTTGTTTTGACTGTCACATGTCTGCTGTACTGCTGAATCAAATGTGTAACCTGCACTGTTATCACCAACATTCTGAACAGGGAATTTGGGGGAATAAAGGACAATATTTAACAGGTTTCACGATATTTCTATTTTTGACACAATTTCGAAGCCAGGATGGTGATTTCGAAATGGACGGCGGATCAGTGGCAACACTCCATGATGTTGTGTTTATTGATTTTGATTCGGGGAGTCTGCATTTTGTGAAGCAACTAATTATATCTTGTTGCCAAGCAACCAGAACGTTTTGGTACATGTGAAAGACCAGTGAGTTTCCAAGTTGTTTACATTGCAGCACGATCTCAGGATGAGAGATTTTGATTAGCGGCATTTGCCACCAAATTAAAGCTAATCTACTTGTCGTGGTGTCATATTTCATTTTTATAAAAGATAATCACTCAATCTGCCTTGTATTAATCAGAGCTGGTATGCATCGATATTGGGGGGATGGGTAATTCTGGGAACATTGTTTCGGACAAGGCATCATGGATACATATCTGACACTTTGATAGAAAACAGTTCTTCCAGATGATATTAACAAGGGGATATTGTTGATAAAATGATTAATGAGATTTAATGACCATTAAACTGTTCGTAGCTTCATTCTGGCAGTTAGGATTATGAACTGTTTTCATGTTTTAGAGGAGGGTGTTGCATCTATGGATTTGGATGTGGTTGGGTCTGAGGTTTTATTCACCTGTGGGGTTGCAGATATAGAGATTATTACACGAGCAAGTGTGTCATACCACTTATATGAAACAAGTGCATGAAATTTTGGCACGAGTTTTGTATAAGTCGTGTGGCACACTTGCAAGTGTAATAATTTCTTTATTATCCATTTTATTTATGTACCTTTGTGCATCAGAACATGGTAAGCAAGTGGGACAGCCAAGTTCATTGACGTCACATTCAATTGTTTAATGGCGTCACAGATGGGTGGTCAGGCTCGCTGATTTGGTTGACACATGTGATCAATTACGCAGATCGATGCTCATGCTGTTGATGACTGGATTGTCTGGTCCAGACCCAATTATTTACAGACCGCCGCCATACAGCTGGAATATTGCTGAGTGCAGTGTAAAACTAAACTCACTCACTCACTCACTCTCTGATATTTATCAATAATCGATGGATATTTAGTTAGCAATTATCAATCTCTATTATATATACCGATAGCAAGCCTGAGCATTAGCAATTCAGCTAGTGCGACGGAAACTGGCGTCAGACAAATATTTTAAGGAGAATTGCTCTATGTGTTGCTGACTTACATTAGTGAAGTGAGTGAGTGATCTGTGACTTGATGACTGGTTGATTCCGTGTCCACCCAGTTTAATGGACCATTGTTCATAATATCAGTCACTATATTGTATGGTCCAGATTTGACTTTTTGACAGGCTACTGTCATCACGTTTCTGGAATGATGTAGCGTGGAGCTAAACAACAAAAATACCAACAGTGATGACTTTCTGTTGTAAGAACAGATAGTGCCTTGTGTAGAAATATTCTCACAGCAGTGCAAAATGGAACAATAGCCCTACTATGTTCAGGTATCGCTAAGGTTTAGTCATCTTCAGGGGTGTCCTCATGTAATCACTATTTGTGCCTGAGTAGATGCTGGCAATGTATTTGTGCAATTACATTAACTGTTTGATTGGGTGAATCACAATATTTGAGGGAGCAGACAAAGACACTAGTGTTTGAACAATGGTGGGTTGGCGATGCTAACTGAGTCTCGTCCAAAGAAACTAACAGAAGCATTTAGCAGGACAACTTCTCTCCCCTGGCGATGAGGACTTATTAGTTTGCGTGCACTGAGCAAAAACAAGATGGCCGACAATCATTAATCATGTTATGGCACCACGTCTGCTCATTCTGATGATCAGAAGTTATCTCCCTTTCATAAACAATTCCTCTGTAATGAAGATTACAATATGCTGAGGTAAATGACCTGCCTTACAGCTTTCACCTTGACATTTGAGGTTGTGAAGAATCTTATCTCAATATGTCATTCTAAATGTGAAAATATTGCCGAATTGGCCTTTGATAGTTGAACAGTGTCCTGCAGTGCAACAAAACAGTATATCAGAGTAGCCATTCTCTCATTTTCTTTTTTTAACATTTTTTTGTATAATCATCATTCTCAATAATGTGAATGAAGGATGTATGTTTTATTTCAAGATCCATATCAGCTTTGTTGACTGACAAATTATATATGCAGCATATTTATCTGCTTTAGTAACCCTATTTATCTGTTCATTTGTGCTACATTCAGCAATATTCCAGTTTTTGACAAGCAGTTAAAAGTAAATTCTTGACCTTAAAAACCAGTGACTGATACTATGAGCCAAGATAATATGGCATATTTTTTTGCATAATGCAAAGCTTGGAAATACTTCATTCTGCCTTTAGTTGTAAATAGCATTGCCTGTTATTGGTAAATTTTTCGATCAGACTAACCAGTGTTTGACATCATGAGCAAAGATAAAATAAAATTGACAAAAAAGCTTATTTTTTTTTAAAATACAAAAAGTTAGAAATACCTCTGTTTGGCTTTATTATTGATTCAGGGAATATCGTATCATCCAGCCCAGGGAGGCCCACTGTAACGATACATTGATGTATTGACCTATCAAGGAAGCCCTATTTGCTGCGTCCTGTCTTTAAACCTTCAGTATAACTTTTATCAAACTGTCCAGGAACCACTTGCAGCCACTTCCGCAGAAAACAAACGTTTTTTCCAGCTTCACATGGCTTGAAGGTACTTAGACAGGCCTCGTCAATACTGTAGGCTAGTTCAACCTGTTGACCTGAGCATGTTGAAGTTCCATGCTGGGGAGAAATCGGACATTGTATGCTCTTGCGGCTAGCTAAAGCCATTAGTTGTTTGTGTTCCCATCCTAAGAGGGATTAATGCTATTAATGTTTAAGGAGTTTATTTAGTGTGAAATTTCCTTCGTTGGTAACGTCTCGTTGAGCACCAACACTTGTGTATATATTTGGAGTCCTGGGGGCAAATATGTGGAGATTTGACAAGCTTGAAGTTAATTGTTCATTATAAATATCTAACGTTTTTGTATTGATTGGTTTGTTTGATTTGTTCTGTGGAAATATTTTCCTTCTGTTTTATATTTTAATTTGAAAACTTCTTTTCAACTGCTGGTTATGTTTTGAAATAAATGTTTGAAATTCTTGATTCTCAGTTTATGAATCTTATCATGAATGATGGGTGGTGGAGTAGCCTAGTGGTTAAAGCTTTCGCTTGTCACACCGATGACCCGGGTTCGATTCCCTACATGGTTACAATGTGTGACGCCCATTTCTGGTGTTACCCTGCCATTATATTGCTGGAATATTTCTAAAAGCAGCAGAAAACCATACTCACTCAGTCACTTATTCACTTATAATGAATGGTGGAGGTTCTTACTGAAAAGGACACACAAAAATACACAATGAAGAACATTATGAAAAATAAAAAGAACCCCCAAAAAACAAAACAAATTTCTTCTTTTCCTCTTCTTCCATCTCATTTAATATATGTGCACCCATGAAGATATGGGTTTGAATTTGTCTTCAATAACAAATGCTTGTTGTAAGAGGTAACTAACAGGATCGGGTGATCAGGCTCGCTGACTTGGTTGACATGTCAAAGTATCCCACTTGCGTAGATTGATGCTCATGCTGTTGATCACTGGGTAGTCTGGTTCGAACTAAGTTATTTACAGACCGCTGCCATATAGTTGGAATATTGCTGAGTGCTGCCTTAAACAACAAACTAACCAACAACCAGTCTACAACAACAACAATATCAGAATAACTGTAAAACATTGCTGCTTCTCGTCTGACTGATGACTGACTGAGTCAGGTTTTATGCAGATCTCAGCAATATTCCTGCAAGGGGACACCAGAAATGGTGGTCTTCGCACATGGTATCCATGGGAAATTGAAACCGGGTTTTCATGGGCATCCCATGGGCATACCCAAACCTTATGATTGTGGGTTTGATTCTCATCTTGCACACAATTAATGTTTCTATGTTCTTCAACACCATTACATAAACATCTAGGAACTGCTTCACTTCAAACTTCCATCTCAGATTAAGCTGACATGCTGTGACATAACTTAGTGAGTGAGTTTAGTTTTACACCACTTTTAGCAATATTCCAGCAATATCACGGTGGGAGACACCAGAAATGGGCTTCACTCATTGTGGGGAATCTAACCCGGGGTCTTCAACATAATGAGCAGACGCTTTAACCATTAGGCTACCCCACAAGCCCTGACATATCTAAAATTCTCCTTGATGCAGGGGCGGTGGGGTAGCCAAGTGGTTAAGCGTTGGCTCGTCACACCGAAGACCCGGGTTCAAATCCCCACATGGGTACAATGTTTGAAGCCCATTTCTGGTGTCCACCGCTGTGATGTTGCTGGAATATTGCTAAAAGCGGCGTAAACCCCCAAACTCAGTCAGTCAGTCCTTGATGCAGCTATAAACCTTAATCAATCACTCACTCTCTTGTCAGTTGTTTTGATGCAGGATAAAAGTTCCACAGCTCAGCACAACATCATAACTTTCACACAATGTCAGGAAAGTGATGAGGTTCAAAAATTAAAGATTCATAGTCTGCTAAGTGTAGACTTTTGACATACAATGATCTTCTTTGTCTCAGTCACTGAACAACTTACTTGAACTTGAACAAAAGACTGTAGATTCATGTCTAGTCCCATCGGACCAGTTCAGAAGGTGCATGGAATTGATTTGACAGTGGTGCGGAGAGGATCTCATTAAATATATGTTCTGAGCTGACTTTGTGCTGTAGTTACTGTTTCTTTGTCTTTTCCTTGGCCTATGGATGTAAACATGGTGTTTGTAATTTGATGAAAGCATTGAGGTAGGATGACAGTCTTTTTTTTGTCTACTGGTTCAGGGAAAACTTTCAAATGTTATGTAAATTGTCAAACACTCAAATGGTCAACAATTGATCTCTTTCTTTCAAAGTGATAGTTGGTATAATCAGGTATATGGCTGGAACTTGCGATAAAGCTGATTTTCTCAAATTCAAGAGAAATCTAATGATGTCTAAGTCTGTACAGAGTTGCCTACCTTAGTTGTGCTAGGAACTGCTCGTCAAATGGCAACTTTGCTTCCAAGTAAATGTCTACAACCTTCATTGCTTATGGCTTTCTTTCTTCGGGGACCGCCTCCGTGGTGTAGTGGTTAGAGCGTCCGCCCGGAGAGCGGAAGGTCGCGGGTTCGATCCCCGACCGCGTCATACCAAAAGACGTTAAAATATGGTACTTGTTGGTCCCTGCCTGGTGCCCGGCATTAATGGGTACAAGGACTGGTTGGCTCGTAGTCAGTATAATGTGTCTGAGTGGGGTATTCCTGCTTCACTGCGGCATGGTATCTCAGTGGGCTAGCACTATAAAACCAGCTTCAGTCTGGGCTAGTACAAGCAGCCGCACATACACATACACACGCATGCACGTTGTCATATGAGCGAAATATTCTCAAGCACGACGTTAAACTCAATTTCACCTCACCTCTTTCTTCGGGACCCCCTGTAACTGCCTGCAGCAACACTTGGTTATCACTTCGCGATCTGTATTATATTTCGCCTCATACTGAATTCGATGCAGCCCAAATTATTGAGTTAAAAGTTGCCCCATGTTCCAGTTTCGTAAAAGAGTTGAGTCAATGTGACATATTATACATGACAAACATGTTGTTCAACTAGTATTCACATCATCAACATGCTCAAAACTGTTGATGCTTGTTCGTGTCTGAAACGCTACATACCTTGGTGATCCTTCAATAATAACGCTAAGTACAATAACCTCCTGTTTTTACAAGCTCAACGGGACCACTCGTTCTAGCTCATTATAACTGTAGCTGATTATACGTAATTCAACGTAACTATTTAGTAAGTGCAAGGGACCCCCCAAAAGCCTCTTTGTTATATCTGCCACTTTTCTGCCACTTTTCATTTCACAAATGTAGTTTTCTGTATATATTATTGTGTTAAACAAATAAACAATTAAAGTCCCCATCATCCTATATGATTAAGTGGTAACTGGATTCAGGTGTGACGTGGTATGTAGTGTGTCATTATGTCTCATTGACTGAAGGGTCCCTCATAGGTTTGGAATAGCACAGTCCCAGCACTCTGTGCTAGTAGTACAAGGCAACCCATGAAGATCCAGGTTAGAATTGATCTTCAGTAACCCATGCTTGTCGTAAGAGGCGACTAATGGGATCGGGTGGTCAGGCTCGTTGGCTTGGTTGACATATGTCATCATATCCCAACTGTGTAGATAGATGCTCATGCTGTTGATCACTGGATTGTCTGGTCCAGACTCGATTATTTACAGACCGCCGCCCTATAGCTGGAATATTACTTAGTGCAGCATAAAACTAAACTCACTCACCCACAAAGCAACTAAATGGATTGGGTGGTCTGACTCAGTGACTTGGATGATTCTGTATGATCATACCCTGGATGTGCTCATTATACCAACCACTACTGTATCTGGTCGGAGTATTTATATATGCTGCGATGTTTCTGAAATACTGCTGATTTCAGCGTTAAACCCAATCACACAGGGGACGGTGGGATAGCCTAGTGGTTAAAGCGTTCGCTCGTTACGCCAAAGACCCTGGTTCAATTCCCTATATGGGTACAACATGTGAAGTGTCCCCCATTTCTAGTGTCACCAGCCGTGATATTGCTGGAATATTGCTCAAAGCGGCATAAAACGAAATTCAATCAGTCAGCCTGATCACACACCCTATATCTTTAAACAAGACATGCCTTACTTTCATACCTTGAACAGCAAGGTGATGATGAGAATCAATAATCAATCGGTATTGATGACGTTTGGGTCGTCAGACCAATACCCAAAACAATGATGTGGGTGGTATTAATAGCCATGCAGCCAGGTGACTGCCGACCAGACCGGAATCAATGAAGTCCGCGGTATCATCCATCTCCAGACCAACAACACCCTGTCACCTACTTCTTACCCAGTAATCCCAGATAATGTACAGTTCGTCACGCTACTAACCCACTTGTCCATTTCTGTCAGACAGTCTCTCACAACTCTTTCTCTGGGATTTCAACTCTTCGGCAGTTTTGTGAAGAGATCTTTTAATGTAAGTTTTCATTGAGTTTATTTTATATTCTGGAGGTTGGCATTTGTCCTTTCTGAGAGCTGAGCCAATGGCATAAGATATAGGAGTGTGTCGTGGTAAGTTGTCTGTGGCTTAAAGCTTTCTCAACAGGAATGCAGGCTCTTCAATAGATTATCATTTAGTCTGTAAAATCTTCCATTACACTATACGTTTCTCCCAATCTAAAAGTGAAACTTTTTTTATTGTTGCCAATGCTAATTTCATAGACTTTGGCATATTTGATGAGACCTATATTGGTTAGAGTTTAGATTGGTTTGTGTTTCCCGACAAGTCATGGTGGCAGCACTGGATCTTGAGGGGTAATGTTGTTTCTTTATGTTTAATGGCAGTAGGTAGCCTAGTGGTTACAGTATTGGTTCAACAGCCCTAAGGCCCAGTACAAGGTTTGAATCTCATTCCAGGAGTGTGTCTGCAATGATGTTGCTGGAATATTGCTGAAAAATGGCCTGTATTTTACTCACTCACATTCATGATGATCAGGAATAGTGAGTTCGTCCAGTGGAAGAAGTGTTTAATCACATCAGAAGGCCATGGTTTGATTCTCCATGTGTGAAACCCATTTCTTTTGTCCTGCCATGATATTGCTGGATTATTGCTGAAAGTGGCATAATACTGCTTACTCTCGTATCTTTGTCATTTCCTGAAGTTTATGTGGAGGATCCGTTGGGACGGACATTTTATGAAAACAAACATTTTGCTGTTGAAATATTAATGCTCTGTATTTCTGAAAGAAAGAAAAACATGTGTCTTTAAAGGAACAGGACTAATACCTGGAAGCGGCAATTTGTAGTTATATTTTGATAAAAAATTAATATTGTTTTTATAAGATTCTTCTCTAATCTTACTAAATTGATCAAATCACAAATTCAAACTTTCTGGAGTGATATCAAATAAATCATATACAACAAATTCTTTGTAGATTTTTTTTAATAAGAAATCATTTTGAATTTTACATATTTCAGTGTTGACTGACCCTTACAGCTATTTAAGTGTGGGCTGACATGCAGCTGTGGACAATTGAGTGAGAAACTCCAGTACCAGTACATAATCCCAACCAATTATTCCTGAACCAATCATTCACATCATTGTCCTGTCAAGCTCCCAGTGCCGAACACGATATCATGAAGCATTATTACCTACGGCGCCATGGCCAATATTCAATGGGTCACATGCAGCTTGATTTTCATTGGACGTTTTCATAGATTTCTGCTTGTAAAGTGACAAAGCTTGGCAAGTGTGTACACCAACCTTGCAGGATGAAGTGGTTCCATGTTAACAATGTTTGATCTGATTTCTCCAGCACTGAGAGTAGATTGGCGCCACTTTTCTGATGAAAGGTATGGTGTTTGCTTACTTCTCTAAGAGTAAGTCAATTTTCGACCAAGAGTTATATGTTTATGCTGGTGTTGGGGAGAGGTTTTGTTGTGTTGTTACTTGATGTGAACTTTAAGAGGATGGATTGATGAAGGTATGTTTCATGCCGATTCTTGGCAGTTTGTTGAATTTGTAGATTTTCGGTAAATTTTCATGGTGTTTAGATTTTGATATATATGTTGTTGGGTTCTAGCAAGGGTTAACCTCAAGTAAATCACCAGTTTCTAAATGGTGTTGCTCTGTTATATCTTGTTTGGGGGCATTGCAGATTTGATTCAAGTTGGCAAATCTTTTCGCATTTTTGTTGGTATTCGCTATGATGTATGCTTCAGTTGGGTTTGGTATTTTTGAACATGGAAAATGATGTGTGTTTTTTCATACAGGAACCCGCATTTATTCGTCAGTTTAATTTGTACCTCATCCATTTTCAATTTCTCACATTGTCAGGAATTATGTTTTTCAAAAGCAAAATTATCAGGTAATTGTTTGATCGGCATTCTAGAAGTTGGTGAGTCAATAATGAATCACAGAACTTTACGGATAACAACTTCTTGTTTCTTATTCTTAATAGAGTGACATTTTGAGGTAGATTCTTCCACCGTTATCGAGCAATATTATCGGGATAGTGAATGTTTGTTTTCCGTGTCTGCTAAGTTGATCTTTACACAGAGTTGCAATCTACATTAAGTGAAAATGGTGGCCCACAAGGAAATGTCCCTTGTCCTTCTTGATTTGTAAAAGTCTTGCATAAGTTGACTTTTGTCAGTTTTGAAACCGTGTTGTAATAGGGAGATAAGTGGACTATTCACTTACATCAGTTTATGTTTCCTTAATAATTTCTTAAATATATCTAATTCCTTTTCCTTTCATATACTTATTTCCGTAAAGCCCATAATAAGGAGTGGAGTTTGTGAATATTTAACCTTCCATAGAAGTAAGATAGTTCAGTGCATGAATAGATACTCCAACAACTGGATTGTGTCAGCCACCAGAAATTGTCTTCATATTGTATCAAGGTAGGGAACTAAACCCAAGTTTAATGTGTAGCAAGCGAACACTTCACCCACAAGACTATCAAGTAGGCCGTTATACATCAAATATGGACAGTAGAGCAGTCACATGATATTGATTCCAAGAGCAGATGATGCTCCGTTGTTCTGTAAGAAGCCAGAGCATCCTACTGAATGGGAGCACTTGAAGGCATAATTTCATTAAAGCAGATTTTTTTATCTGATATGATTCTTCTTTACGTGAAGATCTGAGAACATCTCTGTGGAACGTCACTAAACTTTCAAGTCAACCAATCAGCAATGAGGCTCTTAAATTCTCACTGAGAGACAATTCCGACCAGGATATAGTATGTCTGTATCTCGAAATCGACTGTTCTCGAGTTAAATAATAACAGTTGCACTTTTAACTACCGTCATAATACAGTCAAAGGACCACTAATTTTAGTTGATTACGTGCATTTTGACTTTAATATACAACAAGTTACCAGGACCAAACTATAGCTTGTAATACCTGTCCGGTTGTTATAGCATGGTTGATATGTATGTAGTATACTGCATGTTGTTATGGATGCTTCATACACCCATAAGCACTGTTCATCCAAAAGGGGGGTGGTGGGGTAGCCTAGTGGTTGAAGTGTTCGCTCGTCACGGCGAAGACCCGGGTTCGATTCCACACATGGGTACAATGTGTGAAGCCCATTTCTGGTGTTCCCCGCCTTGATATTGCTGGAATATTGCTAAAAGCAGCGTAAAACCCAACTCACTCACTCACTCGCCCAAAAGGAATTAGTTTGGAAGGAGTACATGTGTTGTGTGTGGTCTTCTCTTGTTAAAAATAGAAATTTCCCAGTCAAGTGATGTTTGAAAGTTGCTCAGAATGCCTGCATCTTTGATTATATTGGGTGATCATAGTTCACCTGATGCAAACGTCCATGAAGTTGTCCTTAAATCTTCACTCAGAGATATATCAGAATACAGGTCTGATTTGAATGAAATTGTTGAACTGCAGTTTTCGAGGACTGCCAATTAACCAGAGCCAATTCCCCCTGTAAATACAAGGGTATCCATGTTATTGGAACCGGTTCACCTACACTGTTGGTTTTTCCAAGGAAATCTGGCACCATGTTTTCTGTGTTTCAAGACAACAAACAAACATGCCAGTTGGCCGCTGTTGGCATATTGTTTTGACATTGATGAAATCCTGCTCACAGCGTACTTGAAGCTTTGCCAGTATGTAGAGGTTTGTTTTATGGATATTGGAGATATTTGAGATTCTGACGGTGTTTGTGGAACGGTGTATCCTGAATATGAATGTTCTGGTGGCAGGAACATCCAGCATGTTTTGGAAGGCCTGTCAGCTTGGTGTACCGTATAAACAATAATCAAGCAGATAGCTCTTCAGTCTCCAGGAGCTCTTCAGTTAAATTGGCAGAAAAGTTATGCTGGTTTTGAGGAATAGTGTAGTATGGTGTTTGTTTATTTCTTGGGAGCCTAGCCGAGTCTCATGCCTAGTTGAAGTTTGGGAGTTAAGATCACCTTTAGACTGGTGGAACTATATACAGTTCTTCAGTCTAAATGAGCTCTTCAGTCAAACTGGCAGAAAAGTTATACTAGTGTTGAGGAATAGTGTATGGTTTTGTTTGTTTATTTCTGTGGAGCCTAGAGCCCAGCCAAGTCCCATGCCTAGTTGAAGTTTTGGAGTTAAGATCACCTTTCGACTGGTGGAACGGACACCGGTGGCACAAGTGGTCTTTACTAAGCTGTCTAATGAACAGAATAATGCTTTGTCACTGAATATATATTATTCTGATAATAACAAAAAATCCCATTTAAATTGAAAAGGAACCCAAGTGAGATGGGAGACTCAGAATCAGGAGAAATCTAGACTTGCTTCATTTAGGGCTTTGGCATTGCAGTGAAGGCTTGGCTGTAGGGAAAATAATGTGGTTCATGGACTGTGAGACATCTCAGTGAACAGCAATCTGCTTTTCAGATTGTGGGTTTGAATCCCATACTTATCATGAGTTTGTTTCTTGGTTTGACAGCACCATGTCAGTGTGTGCAAGTTTCATCAACCTGAACAAAGTGATTAGATTAGAGGAGTGTAGCTGGTGTTGTGGAGCAGTAAGAAACAGTAAAGTCGGTTAATATCTATTGAGGCCTGGTCAGTTTATTTTCTCGATTTATGGATGATCCATGCCCATATTTGGTTATGGTGGATTCATGCCCATATTTGGTTATGGTGGATCCATGCCCATATTTGGTTATGGTGGATCCATGCCCATATTTGGTTATGGTGGATCCATGCCCATATTTGGTTATGGTGGATCCATGCCCATATTTGGTTATGGTGGGAAACTAAAGAAATGTTTCAATATGCATTTTAAGACAAGAATAACAAGTAATTTACAATTATGAATGTTTCGTAACTGATAGCCAGACAAAAGTATAAGAATATAGTAATTAATAAATGAATTGGATTATTTGAATTGTTACTGAATCATAATTTCTTTGACTTGAAAATGCCTTTCACATGGGACTGGTCTTAGGGGTTAGAACATGATATAGTGTTAATTGTGTATTACGTAAAAGGATTTGGGAAATCTGTTGATTTATGTGACAAGCAATCCATTCCATTTGCATAATACTCACCTCAAAACAGCTTTATGGCTTACAGAAAATCAGATCATGGAAATGAACTTACTGTTTGTGCCATTACCTAGCAACCATTCTTACTGCAGAAAGTCTCATTAGAGGGTATAATAAAACAAATTCATAGTCGTGTAACACCCGGAAGACTATGGCAATCATTTTGATGTTTGTATTGATGACAATATATGCTTGTCAACAATTTCTGTGTAATTAATTAACTCTTTGTCCAGAACCTCTAGTGAATTCCAATGGGCTCTTTGGTCACATGATGATCTTTAGCAAAGTGATATGTAGAAACAGTCATTAGGTAAATGGTTTGTTTTGCTTCTTGTGTTATTTTGGATGACTGGTAATTGCAGAACTAATTAGCATAACTGATAAGTGTTAGTATACAGAGAAAAGTTGTTACAGACTTTGTCTAAAAATATTGTGTGTAATATTTACACTACAAAAGTATCAAGGCATAATTAGTTTTGAGTTGAATCTCCAGACTAATCTGTGTTTAGGCAAGTAGAAGGGGATGAGTTCAGGTTGTCAACATAGAAATTTAAAATTGTTTGGGTGAAACATTAGGCCAGTTCTCAGATTTATAACCAGTTTTAATAAAGCCAGTTCTCACATTTATAACCAGTTTTAATAAAGCCAGTTCTCACATTTATAACCAGTTTTAATAAAGCCAGTTCTCTCATGTATAACCAGCTTTAATAAAGCCAGTTCTCACATTTATAACCAGTTTTAATAAAGCCAGTTCTCACATTTATAACCAGTTTTAATAAAGCCAGTTCTCACATTTATAACCAGTTTTAGTAAAGCCAGTTCTCACATTTATAACCAGTTTTAAAAAGCCAGTTCTCACATTTATAACCAGTTTTAATAAAGCCAGTTCCACATTTATAACCAGTTTTAATAAAGAAGCCAGTTCCCACATTTAAAACCAGTTTTAATAAAGCCAGTTCTCACATTTATAACCAGTTTTAATAAAGCCAGTTCTCACATTTATAACCAGTTTTAATAAAGCCAGTTCTCACATTTATAACCAGTTTTAAAGTTTATGACTGATCAGAACTAGTTATCTCATTTATGACTATTCATAACTCACTTTTATTACCTATTGTGACATTTATGACCTATTACGATTAGTTTTCACATTTATAACCAATGCTTGCAATTATATATTTACATATTATCTTGAAAAGCCTATCAGAGATGAAGTTTGATATTTTACATTCCAACAAAAATACTTCCTTAAGTGATCCTTTTTCTCAAAATGGGCAATTATGTCCCCCTGGAACTGATCTGCATGTTGCATGACAAGCTCTCACTAAGTGTGTTGAAACTGGAGACCAGGGAGGAGACGCTCCGTATCACTTGGGTGGTGTCCTGATTCCTTGATTGGTCACCTGGGAGGATGAATAAATGATGAAGAAATACACGCCATCATTTATTTATGCCTCATGCTATTACTGACGTTTAGACTGTCGTCTCAATGTAGATCTTTGAATGTCAGAACTGTTCAGGATAAATTTGTACTCCGGTGAAAAAACTTTTTATGTGCGTCATAGTCATGTTTCCAGTGCGATTTCCCCGGGTTTGAATCCCCACAAGGGTACAATGTGTGAAGAAGCCCATTTCTGGTGTTCCCCGCCGTGATGTTGCTGGAATATTGCTAAAAGCGGCGTAAAACCAAACTCAGTCAGTCAGTCCAGTGCGATTTAGGATGCGGAAAATTTGTATCCCTAGTAATTTTAGAATTGGTTCTGTCGGTGGTTTCAGATTCAACTAAACAGGAAGGCTGTTGTTATGGTTGAAGTTGTACTTGTAATATTTGGGAATTTAATTTTGATGTTTAATTGCATTGTATGTCTGGTTCTCTACAACTTACATCAGGGCCCTGTTAGATAATGATTATGGGTTGGATTCCATTTTGGTCCTGAATAAGGTTTGTATTTTTATACACCATACCTTTGCTGATGGTTTTCAACAAAGACTAATCATCTTAGGACCATGCCATTATAACTAGAGTAATAAGTTATGGGTGTTCTTTCCCTTGCTGGGAGCAGGATGTTATATACCGGTATATCACAGCTATACTGGTGTATCATATCATCAGCTGTACATCGTGAATCGTCGCCTGTGAAGTTAATATGACATGTGGGAATTAAAACTTTTATTTCGGTTGTGAACTATTTCATTGACATGAAGTTTCAAGTTGTAGATCAATGCCAGCACATACATCTTTATGACAAAGATTAGCAGGTGCTTGTTGGTATTCTTCAGAAATCACCATGGAATATGGAGCAAAATTAAAACAGACGAGATTTTTCATAGAGGAATCAAACTGTACAGGATGGAGGAAGCTTGGCCTCCAAGTACTTATTTCAATCCCTTATCATTCATCCTAAATTGTTGTAATTTCAAAATAATAGGCTCCGTAACACCCCACCCACTGCAATACTCTCAGCTTGAAACAGTTTACCTGGGCCACACCTATCATTATCGATTGATTATTTTCAACAAGGTCCTGTCCCATTTACACAGCAGATAGCTGAATTTTCTGAAGAATGGCCAACAATTTTTCCGAGATTTTCCCAGGAGACAGAGCGCCTGGTCGAATATAAAAAGTCTTCTATCATGCATGGTGGATCTCTGACTTAATATGGAAACCTTTCTGTCAGTGTCTGGTGTGTATGACATGTACATATTATTTCTGACAGCTGATGGGATATGACCGAGTCTCTCGGTGGAGGAACAATAATATTGCGTCAGGCGGTGGGAAAATCAGCTCTGATTTATTTCAGGCCCGAAGCAAGTAGATGGTGCAGTTGAAGACTTATGGAACCGTAACAGAATGCTCAGTGTTTTGGATATGGTGGAATTCTCTTGTGGGGTATTGAGATCTGTCCAACTTTTGAATTTGTTTTCTTTGAATTGGAAATATTTCACATGATGGAAGGCTTTTGTTATCAGTAGTCACCCTTGATATGGTCCGGAAATTGGTTAGGATACAAAGGTATCATTAAAATGAGTCTGTTTCTAAGTTCAATAAATTGTCTGATTTATGTGGCTTAAAAGCAAGTTAATAATACCTTCATGCTGTTTGACTTGACTTAATGATCCCAGTGCTACACGTCGAAAGTCTAGAGACTAGCCTGTCTCATAGTCCCTGAACCACATTATTTTCCCTATAGCCTAGCCTTCCCTGTAGTGCTAAAGTCCTAAACGAAGCAAGTCTAGATTTCCCCAGGTTCAGAATCTCTGGTCTCCCTAGGGCTCCTTTTCAATTTAAATGGGCTTGTTTGTTACTATCAAAATTATATATATTCAGAGACTAAGCCTTAGTCTATCTAGAGACCTACGATTGTCTTTGTGGTATCATTGTTTTGTATTCAGGTCCAACATGATGAATGTATTGTTTTTTATTTTCATACATTTAGAAAGTGTTAAAGAAATTGCAGAGTTCCATAACATGGTGTGGTTTTGTAACAGTTGATAAACCATGTGGAGATTCACATTAGAACTGATCCAGCCACCTACTCTTTTCATGGGGCAGTGGGGTAGCCTAATGGTTAAAGCATTTGCTTGTCACGCCAAAAACCTGAGTTTGATTCCTCACATGGGTGCAATGTGTGGAGCCAATTTCCCTGCAGTGATATTGCTGGAATATTGCTAAAAGCAGCGTTAAACTAAACTCTCTCCTTGAAACCCCATGTCTGCATTCAAATTTTGGGCTAGTGAATTATTTTGTTAGCTAGTACTTTTCAGGCATAGCTTATTATTATAAGCCCGACTGGTTATCAAAATTTGGAAACTATTTTGCGCACTCGGTCACACTCACTCACATGTTATCATGACTTTGGTTCATTGCTTCAATCACCTGATGATCTGAACCAAGCTTGGTTATTTACTAACAGCACTCATATAAACAAAATGTTGCAAAGAGCAACATTAAAAAAGGGACAAATATTCACAGATTAGCAATGAGGTTGTTAGAATTTGTGCCACCATACTGTCAAAGTTCATTAACCAGTTCAGTGATAGATTTGTAATTATTTATGAAAGAGGAATATTGTTTCAATATCTAATAAGGTTTTGTCACAGGAACAACAACAGAGAAATTGCTCTGTCCAATTAGCAGTGGAACTTGATACTTTACTCTAGACACAATGAGAGTTAAGGAAACCCATCCAAGCCATTGGTGTATCAACTTTCAGATTTTAAGCTGTTTGTGTGACAACTACTCATAACTGTTGGGAGTCTTGAGTCTGTTAACATACCTGAGTTGTTACAATATGACAACTGTGTGCTTGCCAACAAAGTGTGAGGCAGTTGGTTGAATTAGTGGTGTACTTGTTTTCACAGGGGTTGGAGGTTTCTTGTAAGCAATACTGTGGGTTTTGCAGTGATGTGAAGCTTGTTTTAGGAAATCTCTTCCACTATACTTACATGCTCATCATTTGATCTTTGGAGATGCATAATTGACCAGTTTGGTAGAAAAAAATCAGAAAGATTGTGAGTATTTTTTCATTGTTAATAATTAGATTTTCATGTTTTTTTCTGAATTTTCTTGAAACTTTTGTTTGTGACTGTTATTTCATTTGTAAGTAACTCTCCAGGATCCAGCCTTTGTGAATGCTGTACATTCTAGACTCTCTGTAATTTACTTCATGTAGATCTGGTTTAGAATGTTTTTCAGCTGCCCATGTTTGTTTTAAGATGTGTCTAATAGAATCGGATGGTCAGATTGGCTGATTTGGTTGTTGCATGTTATCATATCCCTGTTACATGGATTTATATAAGTGTTCCTGATGTGAATCACAGGTTTGTCTGATCCAGACTTGTTTATGTAAGGAGCACCAATGTAATTCTGGAATATTGCTGACTGTGGCATTAAACAAGCAAACATGTTTTTAAGGTGATATTCAGGTTATGATATCACAAAACGTAGTTGACAAGTTGAAATCAGGAATTTTTCCATCCCTTATCAGCTCCATTTTTCTCTTGAAATCACTTCGACCATATCAACTTAATAGATTTATTTTGTGAAATTAATATAATATCCATGTGTTGAGTTTAGGTTCCTAATCACATGACTTCTAATATTAGTGATGCAGCGAAACTGTTCCATTACACTGGGGTTGAATAATTACCAGTTGTGCTGACAATGTCACGCTGGCCGTCATAGAAGGATGTGAGTCCGGCAGGGAAGGACACTGTAGGCTTGTGATGGATACTGACAATGGACGTGTTTTGTATGATAATCAATTCCTGGTCACTCCTGATCTATGTCATCACGACATGGTGTGGAACAGATTATCTTTGTGCTATGAATGTCATTCCAGGCAGAGCGGCAATTTAAGCCAGCATCAATAAGATAAAGGTGTGAATTAGACTCATGAATTCACCTGATAATATTCTTGAGGGGTCCATGGATAATTTTAAGAGACAGAATATGTTTCGGTCCCTGCTGAAAAACACCCTAGATTTTCTGTAATGAGCGGATATCTTCAAGCACTCTGACCCTATAAAAATGAAAAGAAGGGGAAAAATAAGTCGGACATAATTGTTTTGATATTCATGGGCGGAACCAGGAATTTTGAAAAGGGGGGGGGGAAAAATTCAGGGAGTTCGAACCCCCTGAACCCACAATTGGCTCTGCCAACGCAAAATAAAATCTTCAATGTGGTTGTAAGCCATTTTCAAAAAAAAAGGGGGGGAGGGGTCGAACCCCCTGAAACCACCCCCACCCCCTCTGGATCCGCCAATGCCATTGATTGCACATGCAGATGTTAAGCACAAGTATTACACAGTAAGTTGAAATATAAGTAGTTCGTACTGAATAGGGGCGGTTGGGTGGCTGAGTGCTTAAAGCGTTCGCTCGTCACGTCGAACACCGGGGTTTGATTCCCCACATGGGTACAATGAGTGAAGCCCATTTCTGGTGTCCCCCACCGTGATATTGCTGGAATATGAAAGCAGCCTAAAACCATACTCACCCACTTTTACTGAAGTAATTCAAGTTATGTAACTTTGGGGGTTGGGGGCTACTTCTGATGTAATCCATACAGTGGGGATTTCTAATGGCAGATTATGTGTTATTATTACTCATAAAGATACGGATATTGGAAACATGTTGGTAATCTGTCTGTATTACAATGTTTACTTTTAAGGCCTAATACTGTTGTGTCATTTGCCAGTATTTAAACATTCACATTACACTGATAATCTTCAGCTTATTTGGTACATGCTTGAGCTGACTAAATTGTGGATTGGATGATCTGGTTGCTGAGAATGCTGTCATGAAATGTTGGTCTGTTGGGGATGATGTTTGATCATTTACTGAAAGGATTTATTGAAATTAATGTCTTGTTTCTCTCTATAACTACACGACACTGTAGTGAACATGACCCTGAACATTTGGTGTCTTTGATCACTGTTTTGAAGCATTTTCCGCTCAATTTATATTTTTACTTGATTCATACTGTTTGAACCACGAAATAAAAAAAATTAAACATTTCAAAATATTCCACCTAAATTCTTCCCAGTTAGTTTTGATAAAAGCAGTCATAAAGAAGATTATTGTTGATTTATGTCCATGGAATATCTATAACAATTATAGAAGCGTGTGTATCTTTATCACTGTGTTATTAATGTGATATCTCATGCAAAAAATGTTATTATTGTCTCAAAATAGATAATGGAAATGATTTGAAAAAAGTCATATTTGCTGGAGAAGTTTCTTGAGTGCATTTTAAAAGTTGGGATGTACAATATTGAAATATTGAACAAACTTCATGGATAGCAACTTCTTTTATTATGAAATAAAAGAAGTTGTTATCCATAAAGTTTGTTAAATGTTACTGGAGCAGTCCTGAAAATAATGTGTAGCAGAAAAAAATATTCTAACCTAATTCTGCCACCCCTCTCAAAACAAGCTCTTTCTTTAATAGCGAGGCTGTATCCCTATGGGTAGTCTCCCCTGGGGGAGACACGCTGTATCTATAACAGGATGTTCTGGCCAGCGTGTCCGGTTAGGATCAAATCACGATTAGAGGCTTGGACTGAAGACTTAATTGTGCTGCATTCCCTCGTTAGGAGATTACGATCTTTGAACTGACAGGTATTTACAGGTAAAGGTATTTATGCTGATCAGATTACTGACAGAGATTGTAGAAAATTGATTTTTCTATGTTGTGGATTATAGGAACATTTGTAACAGTGTCAGGGCCTTACGTCGTAAAGTGACAAAAATGATCAGTGGGATTTTCCAGTGAGGAGAAAAGTCTGTAATGTGTGAGGAATGACTTTTTGAACTTTTCTTTTTCAAAACTATTGTTTTAATTAAATATTGGAGATGTGTGTTATATTTATGAAATTGTCAACAAGGTTTAAAATTACCTCAGTAATATTAACTGTTATGCATGTCTGTAGATTTAATTCAATATTGATTTTGTTTAATATTTTTTAGAATAAAAACTTTTCATTCCTTTCCTTTTAAAAACATTGGAATTGATTATTTTTTTTCAATTAAATTGAATTTCCCTTTTGTGAATTTTGATTAACATGCAAATATGTTCAATTCCATTCATGAATAATGTATAGTATGGTATGATCATTTCTTAACACACCAATCAAATCATGTACAACGACATGTAAAAATCTTTGTGGGGGGTCATTGGATCAATTTTGGCTCGAATTACCAACAAGGATGGGTCTATTTATCAAAGCTGTGACATTAAATACCTGGATCAGGAACTGTAAAGACCTGGAATAATTTCATTATTATTCATGACCAGGGTGAAGGGACGTAAACAAAAGATATTATTCAAGTTATGGCAGGTTTAAGTTCGTGTCGTATCGTGCGCGCAATTAGGTGATTATATTTGTCGTGGATATTCACTCATGCATAAATCTCATAAGCTGACGGTGCAAAGGTATTGTTGTGCAGATTACCTGTGCAGTGTGAGGGATGCTAACGAGCAGGACCGGTGCAAACGTGGAATCTTGTTCACTTGGATGTTTGCCGATTTTCTGGTAAAAATTGTTCTGGAACTTTGAATCAGTTATCTGTTTTGTGAAGAATATCTTTCTATTAGGAAATGACGTATGATGTTCCATTTTGAATCAGTTAATTAACGTTGGGAGTACTTTTACATTTTTATGAAAGAAACAGGTTGTATTGTTCAGAAGAAGCAATATATTTTTAAGAAAGTAAGATGTTGATATTTCAGTTCGTTAACCTTTTTGTGCTTCCTCAAAAATGTTAGATCTTTGAATGTGACATTATGACACTATGGTCGTCAGGTGATAATTCATACAAAAGAGTTGTATTATGGTGAAATATACTTGTAAAGGGCCATGTTGTGTAATAATGACATGTGTTGGTGAAGAGCCTGGGAACTAGATCAACATATATTCTATTCTATTCGAAGAGTACATCTATGTGAAACCAAAATCCTTATGAGGAGATGAGCAGCCATGTCAAGGGGAGGTAACTCTTCATAGATTAGTATGTGAATGGCATATTACAGTAGTTTATGGGCTGGGAATGTGTACAACTGATAGCAAGCCACAGAAATTCACTCTGTGTAAGGCCGAATAGTAGGAATATTTTATGCAATATTCTTAAACACAATGTGGAAAACAGTTGTTTTTGGCCAAATCCATGTTCCCAAATCAAGTATAAAAGGGTCTGAGGATGTGAATAGGTGCTGCTATGCTCTTGCTGATGTCATGTCTCCTGCAGACATGTGTTACATTTCATATTGATTGACAGCAATCAGTACGACAGGTGTGTGACCTGAACATTGCATAATGGCCGTATTCAATAGCAGCCTGGGTCATATACACGCTGCATGTGCACTGGTAGACTAACGCTTAGTCTCTGAATATATATAATTTTCATAGAAACAAATAATTCTATTTTAAAAGGAACCCCAGTGAGATGGTAGAATCTGAACCTGAGGAAAATCTCGACTTCATTTAAGATTTTCATGTTGCAGAATGGGTTGGTTGAAGGATAAATTATGTGTTTCAGTCAGGTTTGAACATGGATGGGAAATATTTGCTGGACAAACTGGCTGATAATGGACAGGAGTCGACTGTATATGCATGTGTGTGCTTGTGTGTGTCCATTTGTTAGTATGGACTAATATAGGTTTTATACAGCCTGTTCACAGAGGTATGTGCCACAGTTTAACATGAATACTCCACATACACACTTCCTTAAGTGGCATTTAGAAGCTGGTATGGTGAAGAGGAACACTTTTTTATGGATAGACAACTACACCGAAACATCGCATCCACTGCAATAAAGAAGTTGTCTTTCCATAAAAGTGTTACTCTTCACATACACACTGTATGCTGACTCTGAGCCATCCAGTCCTGGTTTTATCCCTTTAATGCCAAGCACCAGGCAGGGCAACAGCAAGCATCTCATAGTGAGTGAGTGAGTGAGTTTAGTTTTATGACAAACTCAGCAATATTCCAGCTATATGGCGGCGGTCTGTAAATAATCAAGTCTGGACCAGACAATCTAGTGATCTACAGCATGGGCATCGATCTGCACATTTTGGAACCGATGACATGTGGCAATCAAGTCAGCGAGGCTGATCACTCGATCCCGTTAGTCGCCTCTTACGACAAGCATGGGTTACCGAAGATCTATATTCTAACTCGGACCTTCACGGGTATAACAAGCATCCCATAGTTCTCATGATGCGCCTAGGATATAACCACCTACCTTCTTGCTCTCGGTACTTATTTTGAATTTTTATTTAATGGGGAAAGTTGTTGTCCAGTTTAATGTTTGTGTATGTAATAATATAAATAGTGATTCTGGATCGGAAAAGCTCCCAGCACTTTTGTTGGTTGTGGGAGGCGATATCTTGGATCAAGTCGTCATGGAATTGTTTGGTTGATGCAGTGTAACACTGCAATATTCCTGCACAATAATCTCACCTGGACCAGACAATCCAGTGACTGGTATTATGAGCTTCAGTCCACACTGCCTGGGGTCCCCAACACAGTCAACCAGGTCATAAAGTAAGTTCCTTTTTTAACATTAGTACCAAGGGGACCAATTCTAACCTGTATTATTTTCCCATGGGGCTGTGATCATGGAATATGTTACTACTCTCCCTTACACAAAACATTATTTGCAGCATATTGTGGCCATATTGCAAATTCAGTATACTATCCAGATATGTGTCATATTACTTATAAGAGTCGTACTTCAGTTCAACCATGCATCTTTTGTGACCAGCAAATTCAAATCCATCAAAATTCTGAGCTGTCTAATTCTGAAATACGAACTAAATACAAAACTATTTGTTCCTAAGATATTTCTTATATTAATACAGGGCGGTAGGGTAGCCAGGTGGTTAAAGCGTTGGCTTGCCATGCCGAAGACCCGGGTTCGATTCCCCACATGGGTACAATGTGTGGAGCCCATTTCTGGTGTCCCCTGCCGTGATATTGCAGGAATATTTCTAAAAGCGGCGTAAAACCATACTCACTCAGTCTTGTATTAATACCCTGTAAGATTTTATAAAAAAATTATTTGGAAATACTGTGTATGAGCTGCTTGAAAATGTCAGACTCCATTTTTGCTTCAGGCCTGTTATGTTGCTGAAAGCCTAAGCTGTGGTGCGTTTGTTCACGTCCGACAGATAAATCAAATCTGTTTTAATATGGTTTCCTGGTGTGGAAGAAAAACATCCATAACAGTACAATTCAGGTAACATTCTGTGAAGGGCCGCTGGTAGTGATTTCTGTTGACTCTGCACTTGGGTCGTCTAGGTAACAATTTAACTGCAGTAGTGCTGGCAAACTCATTAAATTGGGCTTTGTAAAAGTATTTGAAATCCATGTTGAGTAACACTGTCACAACCAGAGAGTTGCCGTCAGTGTTTGCGTTGGTTTTAGCTGTTGGAGGCTCGAAGTTCTCTAACAAAGTGTAGTGGATTATCATAAACTGTTGTAGGAGACTGAAGATTGGTGTTCATAAATCAGACGCCACTTGCGTCTGTTGACCTGATTTGTATCTGTCTCCGTTTTTTTGCCTTCAGTGGTTTGGCGGTCATAATGAAGTCGGGACACCAAGGATTTTAAATTTCATTTTGAAAAAAAAAGAAGCTATTTTGAAACATATGACGTTATTAGTATGCTATTTAAGGCCTTTGTAAAAAATGATTCAATTGAATATGTAATTTGTTACGCGGAAGAGGGTTGGTAATTAGATTTTTTTAGTGAAGATGAGGGAAAGGCGAATTGGATGTTATTTTAGGATGTTTAGTTAAACCTTCATTAAATTACAGGTGTAATTAGTGAGGCTTAGATGTTGTAGAGAAATATACCTACTTTTCTCAAGATGCACATTTATGTTGCAATTTCGTATACATACATCAGAAAACAAGTTAAGTTCAGATGTGTCCCGAATTTCAACTGCACATTCATCTCATTTCGATAATTAACCAGGAGACCACCAATACCTGATGATGATTGGTATAAATACGCAGCATATTCCCCAAAATGGTTTGGAAAGTCTTACAATGAAAAGAAGTAGGGGAGGCAACTGAGGGGGCAATGAATAACTATTACACGGAGTAATTACATGTCCCGTCGTTATATAATTGCTTTCTGTATGTCAGTGTGAGACTGACATTTTGTCAGAAATATGTACAAAATAAGATTTTACAAAATTGCTATTTTGTGTAGAAAGATGTAGTAGATGTAGATATGTAGTTAGCTGTGCGTAAGTAATTTCTATATATGGAGATTGAAATAGTTAAATATTTATTCCTCGAAACATCTTCAGTCTGCTGTGGATTTTTATGAAGAATCAAGACATGAAGATTAGGATATTAACTATAGGAAGAAAACTATAAAAGAGAAATTATTTGACCTTTAGAAATTATTTTTGAAATTATGAAATTATTTTTGAAATTATGAAATTATTATTGAAATTATGAAATTATTCATTTATTACAGAACCTCTGATTTAATCTTCTTCTTTTTTTTAATTAAAAAAAGCCCCACAAATTGTCATCTTACTTCACCTGAGATGTGGCATCTACGTTGGCACTTACATTGTCTCTAGTGTTTAAGTTTCGCTCGTCATGCCGGAGACCTGGGTTCGATTCCCCACATGTCCCATTTCTGGTGTCCCCTGCCGTGATATTGCTGGAATATTGCTAAAAGTGGCGTAAAACTTAACTCACTCCAACGTGCAAGTTCACAGCTGATGATTAGCTGTGGTGATGGGTGTAGGGAAAGGGGAGCGATGGTGTCACCCACTGTAATCCTTCGTGATGCGTGTAGAAGAACGGCAATGTGGCCAAGCATTACAGGGTAATCGTTGTCTGGCCAGATAGTCCACAGGATTGGGGATCAATTTTGGGGGAAATTGTGGCAAGAGGGGATGGATAATTGACGTGGTGCTTTGTAGCCACCGGTGCCAGACAATCTCAGAATGGCCAGTCAAGAAAAGGAAATTAAACACCCAGACTTATGTTCATCTCGCTGGATTCAATTTGCGTGAGATTTCACAACATTGGAGCAAAGTAAAGCCACGCTACATCGGCTAGTGCAAGTCGAGGATTTGTTTGTGATGTATGTGCTGTCTGTGAGAGTTAAGGTCTTAGTAATACAATGGAGGGCAATAAGACGGTTATATTTTTAAGTCACTGTCTGGAGTTCTTGCTTCCTGGTCTGCAGAAGAAGATGGTTTTGGCTCTGGATAATGATGACAATTCACATTAAAAAGTGGTTATTGTATCTTGGTAAGTGTTACGTGATAAGGTATGGGTGTTCCAGACACATTGTATTTTATTCTTGCTGTCTGGTTTATTGATGTGCCACCATAGTTTAGTGAAATAGAGTCTGTTAAAGCAGAGGTCTGGCACGTGAAAGTATGTTTGGACATTCATGATGATTGGTATATCATAACAAACATAACAATCTTGGTAACAGTTATTTTAATAACGCTGCCATCTGATCATAATGATGATGATGGTTGGTTGATGCTTATGAGATTGATGTGGTATTTAACAAAAATTGTTGGCATTAAGGAAATATCAGCTTTTATTTTTGATTGATTAAGAAAAAGTATTGCATAGTTATCTGGTCAAGATCATTTACAGGCCACTATTCGAATGGCTAGAAGGGGCCGTGGGGTAGCCTAGAGGTTAAAGCGTTGGCTCGTCACGCCGAAGACCCGGGTTCGAATCCCCACATGGGTACAATGTGTGAAGCCCATTTCTGGTGTCCCTCGCCGTGATGTTGCTGGAATATTGCTAAAAGCGGCGTAAAACCAAACTCAGTCAGTCAGTCAGTCGAATGGGTAGAATGTAATTTTACTCTATTTTTACAGAGTAATAAACAGTCATGATCCACAAAACCGATACTCATTATATGTTCAAGTGTATATTCAAATAGAATAACTCGCACGTCAGACTGACAATTTGAGGAGTATAGTAATTGAGGTATAAAACAGCTTTCACTTTCAACAAACAAGTATTATTAAAGTTTTAAAAAACTGTGTGGTGGCTTCAAGTTTACAGAGTTTTAATAGTTTCATTGTTTGTTTTCAATTACTATTTTTGAGAAAAATATAGAAATTGAATTATATAGTATGGAAACTATTGCAGTTCAGGTGTAGAGCAGTAATAATGTGATCAATGTTTTTTAAAAATTATGCATTGTGTTATGTTCGTTTCTGTACTGGAAGGCGTTATAGATATTTATTCAATAGGTGGTGTCAGTTTGCATTGTGACAAGTCGGAGTAATATTAATATTATCATTAGTTGCAAGCATCAGTGTTGGGTCAGAGTTGATAGTTGCAAGCTGTGCGTCTAGTTATTGTCCACCCCCTACGTGCCCACTCAGAAGTAAACGGTCACATTTTGTCCCTTGTATTAAATATTGATCACTATTGAAATGAACATGATTTTGAATATCAGTGGGCGAGGCAGCTGTAAGCAGAAACTAATCGTTGGACACAGCAGTAGAGTTAGCAAGTGTCAGTGTGTATATTACACTACATAAATCAAGTAGAAAATGTCTGGACATATGGTTTACAGATGATTATTCACAGTTTAGGAGATACAATGTCCACTTAAAGCTGGAGTAAGTTGTTTGTGAGAGATTTGGGAATATGATACGATATATACCATCCTCAACACAGTTACACATGAACATTGATTTAGAAATATCCATATAAAAAAACTCATAAAAAGCCTTGCTGTGAGTTTTATGCTCACGCATCTCTCATCTATAAATGGGGATTATCTATATTAATCTTATCAATAATATTTTTTGTAGCAGATTAGTTTCATACAACATGTGTTATTTCAAGATAATACCTTAAAAAGAAAACATAGAATTATTGGGAAATAATAGATCAACAGTTGAACTGAAGTTGTTGAATGATTTGTGTGGGGACAGATGTGTTAATGGAGACTGGTTGAGTGACACCTTGCCAGCTGTTACAACCTCGTCTATAGCGCTATAGGCGTCACCGTGGAGGAACTATCAGATCAGCTTCACGGTGTGGATCGCGCAATAGACACAGGCATAATAGGTGCTGTCCAAAATAGTCAGATGGGTTGACTGATACACTCTGTGAATGAATGAGGACATAATTAGCTTGGGGAGTTTACGTTGACATTCGTGTTCTTGTCATTGGAGGTACCTGTTCGGGGTCGGGTGCGTAACAGTACAGGTGAGATATTTGATGAGATGTGATATTTACTGTTAGCTGTGTTTCTGAAACCCGACTGCATGTTTTGAAAATAGTTCCATAAACATTTTCCATTTGGATTTCTGAGTGGATTAATGATGGCTTTATAGGTGCAAACATCTCGTAAGTCTGATGTTGGTTTTGATGGCATTGTATAAAATTACCTCATTATAAAGTTTACGTTCTATATTTATGTGTCTATGTACTGCTGATGAGAGGAAACCTACTTCGAACATCATGTTAAGTGGGCGGTGGGTTAACTGAGAGGTCCATGTGTTTGATAATTACACCATAGACAGGGCTTGAGTCTCAAAATTAGTACATGCATACAGAATTATTTGTTGTTCAGTTTTTGGAGTCTCCATTAAAAGATGATGAAAATGTGATTTAGAGGTTGGATATTGCCATGACAAGGATTCATGTTGGATGTGGTGGGGGCACTGAGTCAGATTAACGTTTACGTGCCTTATTCTAACTCACTCACTTAACACAATATCCTACAATCCAATAGTTCTATCAACATATCAGAGATCGTCTAACTTCTCTTAGACTACGCTTAGTCTCTGAAGGTATAGAATTTTCATAGAAACCGACAATTCCTTTTAATTGCATAGGAGCCCCCTTGAGAAGGGAGATTCAGAGCCATAGGAAATCTAGACTTGCTTCATTTAGGGCTTTAGCTTTGCAGAAAGGGCTGGGCGGAAGGGAAAATAATGCGGTTCAGGGACTGTAAGTAGACTACAATCCCCTGTACTTACTTATGAAACAATCAATACTTGCATATGTATGCACTGAATAGCCTACAGGAATTTCTCTAAGCCTCCAGAATAAATAATAATCTTGTTCAATGTTCTGGATTTGTACACATGGATCACTCTGTGTACAAAATATATAATTATGTGTGTATATACATGTATATATATATGTATATGGTGCAGGTTTAATGGCATAAATTCAGGGATTCGTTGAGAATTATATGTGATAACTCATAGCAACAGATGTGTTGTCATGATTTTTTAATATTGGGATCAATTTGTGAATAATTAGTGTTACCAAGTGCAGTAGATATTTACATGGTATTTTCGGCTAAACTGGAGTTTGGTAATTTTCAACAGATGATGTCTATCAATGAGTGTAGGAGTTAACACCAAACACATGTTGTTGGGATCAGTCTGATTGAACTGCTGGAATATGTTCACCAGTTGGTCTATCTCTTGTCTGGTTCGCTAGAGTGTGTCAATACAGCTTTGGGTTGTTTTGGGGTGGCCTAGTGGTTAAAGCGTTTGCTCGTGACGCCGAAAACCCGGGTTTGATTCCCCACATGGGTACAGTGTGTGAAGCCCATTTCTGGTGTCCCCCTCCATGATATTGCTGGAATAGTGCTAAAAGCGGTGTAAAACCATACTCACTCACTAAGTTAATTGTTTCCAGATATACTGTTATGTAGATGGACGCATTTTGAACAACATTTGCGTGAACAGCCTGCTCACTGTTCCGAGTCTGGCAGTTAATGGTTAATGAAATATATATAATTGCAACTTTTTGTAAGGAGTGAGTAAGTTCATGGTGATATATGTCATCAAAAGAGAGTTGTGCACCATAGAGATAGGAGTTTCTGGCACAGTCTCTACAGAATACATTTATTAGTTTTAGTTGAATGGAGTTCAGTAGAAATTGCTGTTTAATGGGCTTGAAGACATTTTTAAAATAAGTCCTGTTAATTGAATATACTAGTTGAATATAAGTGAGGTGAAGGTTTGTATGAAGAGTTTAGGGTTGTTGGGCTGTGCGAGTATGTCTGTCTGTGATGTGGACATGTTTAAATGGGCTTGTGTTTGTGGGAGTGGGGGTGTATGTTGTGGACATATTTGGGGTGGTGGTGGGTGTTGGTGGGAATAGGGGGAAGGGTGTAAGGGGAGAGATATGGATTGAGACAGTCGTTGTGGGAGTCCTTGTGGGTTTATGATGTGTTAAGCATTGCATACACCTTGATGATTTAAGGTTCACATAGCTGATGATGAAAGTAGTTTTTTGGGGTTTTTTTTATTGGTTTTTTTATTTTAATTTTTTTATATTTTTTTATTTTTTATTTTTTTTATTCATTCAAAATCAGTAGATACATGTATACAAAGCACATGATGCAACAACACTTGTACACCGTAGGAGAGAAATTCATATGGTTTGGCGTTACACATATTGGGATCTTCATTAGGCTGGGAATGTGTGCAGTAGAGATGACCATTTTCTGTCAAATTGTAATATGTTTTGATTCTTACTGGCAATAAACTTTTCTGTCTTGAAGATATCACTCAATATTTTTACAAATGTATCCAGTGTTAATTTTTTTTTTTTCAATACTTGATATATGGATATATTTTTTACTGGCAAGAAAAATGTGATTCATAAGGTCGTTATTATATCCGCCAATTAAGACTGTATATTTTGTCAGGGTAAAATTTTCTGATGATTGATCTTCAATATATTCTTTCACTTTCAGCCAGAACGTTTTCACACACTCACATTCCCAATAAACATGTATCAAATTTTCTGACATTAAATTACAAAATGAGCAAAGTTCATCATCTACTAATTTCATTCTCAATAATTCTTTCTTTGTGTAGACAATATTGTGGATAAATTTAAACTGGAAGTCAATCAATTTGGTATCTTTTGTACATCTTCTATATTTTCTAAAAAAATCTTACCATGGAATTGCAATATCAAAAATATTTTGCCATTTTTCACATGTTGATGGTAGGTTTTCAGAAGTTATAAGTTTGTCATAGAAATATCTGGATCTCTTTGGTGCTGAAAGTAAATCTATCAGTGATGTGTTAAGATAATGATTATGAACAATCAATAAATTCTTTCTTATAGTTTCTTTCCATTTTTGGGGTATATTGATGATGATATTGATATGATGATGAAAGTAGTTTGATCATTTGAAAGGCCAGGACAAAGTATACATTGCATTTGGCTTATCCTACCTAACCAAAGAGAAAGAGAACGAAGTTTACATTGACTGTAACATCCTTATTTCAAAGGTATAGGAAATGTTCAGGCTGGTTTCCTTTTTTTACAACAGATGATATATATCTTTTGTTATTTTGCCACCTATCTTTTAGATATCAGTATTACAAAATGTGTTTCCTTAACAAAACTGTATTGAAAGTCATAGTGTGAACTCAGTATTGCTGGGAACAACATATCATGTTTCCTTTGTCTATCAGTTTCTGTGTTAAATTGTTGGATGTCAATTGTCATCAAAGTTTTCCTCATCTTACAAGGCGTGTTTTAAATTGAAATTACATTTAATGCTTTTGGGGGTACTTTGAGGAAGCTGCAGGCAGTGTCTATATAGGACTGATTGGCTTGTGTTTGTTCAAACGATGGTGTATGGAGCCTTGACATTATTGGTTACTAAGGAAATGATTAGACTGGATGTAGGTGGTGGAGATTGTGTAATATGTCTCTTGAATTATTTGCTTTTGCCAAATCAGTCCGATGTGATAAGTAGGTGACAATGGTTCCATCGTGAGGGAGAGGCTGATATTTTCCTGTCGGCCATGATGGAATGGGAAGATGAAACACTTGACAGATACGGAAATGGACGAGTTGGCGAAAAACTATGAACGGGTCCTGCTTACTCCGTTTGGGTAAGTATAATATGCGAGTTTATGTTTAGCAAAATGGGCAATCAGTGGTAAGTACTGAAGCAGATTAGTTCATGGTGGCCTTGTTTGATCGATTGACCTTAGCACTTAAAGGTTGTTATGTGGTGGGGACTTTGTTCCTATACGTTGACACCAGGGTTTTACATGACGCGTGATTCCTGAGTATTTGACGCAACAAGTAAAAGACTCAAAATATTATGATATGAGTCAAGCTTGACGCAAGTTTAATGAGTGACCCTCAGAATTCAGTTTAGAGTCCATAAAATCGATCTGATAAGCAAACGATGATAGTTTTCGTGAGGTCTTCATTATTTAGATATTTCTTTCAATTCATGTTAATAACTGTATATTACAGTGAATAAATCACAAGCCTGATTATTTGTTCAGTATACTGGAGTTTGTTATGACTGAACTGAACAGTGAAAAATATACTATTCATATTAACTTGCATATAAATGACAATACAACACAAAACAATAAAATCTTTGCAAAACTCTTGCTTTTTTATATACACACATAAATATTACGCTAAAATTTTAATGACTTCCAAATATTGAAAATTACTCCCCAAAATAAATACTGTGGGTCACCATGACTCTCTTTTTTCAAAGTCTGTGTAAAACCCTGTCCAGACACTGATTTACAGCAAGGAGCACTAAGATCCCATAGTGGAACAGGTCCCACGATCTTGTATCACAAGGGGACCCGTGAAGATCCAGGGTAGAATAGGTCTTCAGCAACCCATGCTTGCCACAAAAAGCGAATATGCTTGTCGTAAGAGGCGACTAACGGGATCGGATGGTCAGGCTCGCTGACTTGGTTGACACATGTCATCGGTTCCCAATTGCGCAGATCGATGCTCATGCTGTTGATCACTGGATTGTCTAGTCCAGACTCGATTATTTACAGACCGCCACTATATAGCTGGAATATTTCTGAGTGCGGCATAAAACTCAACTCACTCACTCTCTGTATCACAAGGGATCTGTGTGCTGTCCTTGAGATTGATGCTGACTTAGGATAAGCTGTGCTAAGATCAAGGATGAGAATTTTCCGCGAATCTGCAGAATTCCGTGGATTTGATCACACTGGGGTCATTCTTGTGAATCGTCTAAACCTGAGGCCCCCAAGACCCCCGGTTCATTTTCCTCTTTTTTCACTCATACCCATTCTCATCCCTGTCAGATTGCTTATATCCTCATCATGATTAGGGAAGGGTACACAGGAATGGTTTGGTCTGTCCGCCTTCCATCTTTTTGTACTTCCATCTTTCTTGGTGTATAACAAACCGTATCAGCACATTTATGCTGTGATAAACAAAATACTTTGAAATACATTAAATCATTAAGAGCAAATTCCAGGTGCTTGAGTCCTACTATCACTGCAAAATTTAAGTTTTATTTACCAAAAATCCCAATCAAGCACTCTTTTTGCTTGTTGAGACATGGTGCTAACATTATCTGATTTCATTCAGATAACACATGAGCATCGTCTTAGACCTCTGATCACTCAGTCAACAACCATTCTGGTTCCAGCCAATCAGACAGATCCAATACATGTGACACAATGTAAACAGTTCACATGACATGCTGCCTGGCAAATGTTGCCAATAACAGTTGCACTAAAAAGAACATTTAAAATTTTCATGGAAGAAACAGTTACGAAAAACAAAGAATTCGATAAGTATTGGATTCGTCTTGCTAGTTACTAAGTGTAATGCCATTAGGAAAATAGTTGAAATGTCTTACACAATCTTCAGTGTCCATAAAAAGAACAATTAGTCACTTTAATTGGCCACAATTGCATGCATCTTAGCCATTGCTCTGACCCGAACAGACCCCTGGGAAGAAACTACCGAAGTGGAACACATATCGACGTTATTGCCCTTTCTTTATTGTTTCTTGATAACAGGTGCCGATGATCGACCTCAAAGATAATCAATTATGCCATGATCAATGTAATTATTGTCCTAATTTCATGTTTGTGTGTGTAAGCAAATATCGTCTGACTGCGTTAACTGAACTATTAAGTTCACAGAGGTACACAAATTTCCTGAAGATGCTGGAAGTTTGTTGGCACCCTAGCCAGTTTCAGTGTTATAGCAGATAATTAGAATGATTTGGCCGAGATGAAATATTGGGTTTGTTGATTAAATCATTTCCCTGAGGCGCAGTTATTGATTGTCGGAATTATTTGCTTGACTTTCGTTGCTTTTGTCTATTGTTAGAAATATTATGTTAGCTATATCGCCAGGGGAAATGCTGCAAGTTGCAAAACAGCATTTACTTACTTGTGCAGGATTAAAAACTGTTAGTGAGTGAGTGAGTTTAGTTTTACGCCGCTTTCAGCAAAATTCCATATATATCACGGCGGGGAACACCAGAAATGGGCTTCACACATTGTACCCATGTGGGGAATCTAACTCGGGTCTTCTGTGTGATGAGCGACTGATTTAACCACTAGGCTACCTCACCGCTCAGAAACTGTTCGTGAGTGTGATAAATTATAGTAAGTCCTGCCAGAAGCAGATAGCATCTTCAGATGCAGTAGTCATGATCAGTATGCTGTGTCTGCTGTATTGTTCAGACTAATTTGTTTCATATTGAAAAGGGGTAGCCTAGTGGTTAAGTGTTTGCTCGTCCAACCGAAGACCTTGGTTTGATTCCCCACATGGGTACAATATGTGAAGCCCATTTCCTGTGTCCAGCGCTGTGATATTGCTGGAATATTGCTGAATGCGGCGTAAAAACTAAATTCACTCACTCACTCGTATCGAAAACGTATGAAAGGTGGATAAGTCTTCTTCTGCAACAGGGGCCCTCGGGTAGCCTAGTGGTTAAAGCGTTGGCTCGTCACGCCGAAGACCCGGGTTTGATTCCCCACATGGGTACAATGTGTGAAGCCCATTTCTGGTGTCCCCCGCCGTGATATTGATGGAATATTGCTAAAAGCGGCGTAAAACCAAACTCAGTCAGTCAGTCTTCTGCAACAATTCACTGTGCAATGTTGCATCTCTTGGACAAGCTTGGAACTTAGGATCATTGGTTCAAATCCAAGTTCACCTTGATAATGCTTCTAGGTTTGTCACTCACTCACTCACACTCCACCCTTGTAAAGCACTTTGCAGGTGTATGCTCAGATGGAATTGCTAGAAAATTGATGAACAGTGAAGAATAGCATCTCACTCACTCACTCGCTCACTTGCTCACTCACTCACTCACTCACTCACTCACCACCCATGTAAAGCACTTTGCAGGTGTATGCTCAGATGGAATTGCTAGAAAATTGATGAACAGTGAAGAATAGCATCTCACTCACTCACTCACTCACTCACTCACTCACTCACTTGCTCACTCACTCACTCACACTCTCTCACTCACTCACTCACTCACTCATTCACTCACTCTCACTCACCAAACATAGTGAACAGCTGAAGCTTCCCATGAAGACATTGTGTAGATGTCGGTGAGGCTGAAGCACATGCTGCAGGTGCTGAGATATATTTCTGTATGTGTCGTTCAAATGTGCTTGGTGTAGCCACTGCTCATCTCCCTCATGTGAACCAGGCAGTGCTTTGATTCATTGGGGAAAAATAGCCATTTCATGGCAGAGGCTGTGTATGTTTGTGGATAACTGAGATTTGACAATGATCCAAAGTTTGCACAAAATGACAGATTAACACTTTCTCTGATAGAAATCAGAGTTAATGCTGGAATCAGTGTAGTTTGGGTATGGTGGGTTAATTAATGATACATGGACTGTTCCCCTTATAGTCACAGAATGACCTCGGGATCAACAAGCTGCTGACTGAGGCTCATTAGCAGCAGCCATTTTGAAACGAGCTTAATCTGATAACTTTGATGTTGATGAAACAAAACGAACATGTTTCATTAAACGGTGATTAAACTTCAGTTAAGAGTGTAACTCAATTTCAGACTGAAGTTTGTGAAGCATCACTGTCATGGATGGTCGTAAGAAACTTTTATAAATAACTTTGGCTAGAATTTGGCCTTGGTCCATATCAATGGAGTCAATTTAGTTTCCACTGTCATGGTAAATTGTGAGTTTGCTATTTCAATAAATCTGACGCAGTTAACATTTCCAAACCTTTGAATATAATCCCATGAATTTTAAGCACTTGAGCACAATCTCTGTTTTCTGTACAGATTCATAAATATTCATAGTGATGATAATATACTTTCTTTCAAAAGTTTAGACTCACTAGTGTAAATACAGCCACATACTTCAGGCAACTGTTCTAAACTAAATTTTCCCAAATGTTCCATACTGTTTAAAGGTACTGTTTACACATAAACTGATGTATTGTAAAACACATTCATAATGTTGAAAAGATTATTGTCATGAGTTCAATAAATGATAAAAATCAGTGAAAATTGGCTTATTCTTAACAAAACATTACACCAAACCACAGCTGTTCACATGCAAGATATTTGCACTATTTTCAGCAATTTGATGCATGATCCTCGTGCAATTCATCTGCATAATGATATATACATATATAAGGTGTATGTGTGTGTGCGTGCGTGCGCGCACATACAAAGATAACGGACGGACGGACAGAGTGAAGAAATATTGAACAGTTTTAGAGTTCTGCTCCGGAAAAGACAAATGTGCACGGACGCACAGACGGAGTCCATTTTAATACCCCCCATAAAACGTGTTGAGGGGGATAATCAATGGCATTGGCGGATCGGTGTGTGTGTGTGTGCATGCGTGTGTGCGTGCGTGCGTTGCGTGCGCGCGTGCGCGCATACATAGATAACATATAGTCAGTGTTGTAAGTGAGTCTGCACTTTTGAAAGGAAGTACAATGTATATAACTTTTTGTGATGATTATTGTATTACCGGTACATATGATTCTGACAATTATGATCATGATGATAATGATTATGATTATCTTGAGATGATGATGATGATGATGATGATGATGATGATGATGATGATGATGATGGAGAAGTGTGGATGAACACAACAGTTCATGTCTCTACTCCACCATCACCAGTTACCATCTGATATTGATCAGCAGCAGCACCACCTGCATCGAAGTAGTTGCCGCTGCTGCTGATCGTCAGGGATGATTATCGAAGGCAGTGTAATGAAGTAATTGTGATATGATTTATGTGAAGTGAGTCATTTTACAGTCACCTTCAACTTTTGTTTCTGTCCTTGTTTGTTGCATTTCCATTGTGTAATTATTCCTTGTTATTAAAATAATAAATTAATGTTTGTACTTTTTAATTTTTATCCATTGCTTTTAAATGTTACAAAGGAGGTAGTGGAACAAATGAGTGGTTACAGATTCCACTCTTCTGTGTTTGATTCCATCATGGGTACAATACGTATCCCACCTCTGGTGTATAAAGGTGTATAATGCCTGGCTGTGTACTGCATGTCCTGTCTGCCTGGTTGTTACAGTATCCTTCACCTTGTTACAGATTGCTGGACAAGTTGCTGATTGTGTGTCCCAATGTTGATTATTGTGAAGACGTGTTACAGCGCTCTGATCTTGAAGCTCACCTCCTTCACAGGTACGTTATTTATGGATTGCATGTTAGAGTAGGTCACCAGTAACCTATGGCTGTTGTATGAGGGGACTTATTGAGCTGTGTGTCTGGCTCCTTGAGTTGGTTGATTTCATGTTGTCCAATCCTGATGACATTGACACATTAGTTTCATGTTGAAATTTTAAAAACTCAGTTGTCATATAACTTGAATATTGTTGAATGTTGTTTTGAACTAAAAACACACAGGTATTTAGAATCAGAATGTCCGTTTTTACAGGGATTTATCATGGATTCCAAGCTAAATGCCCAAAATGATAAAAAGTCTCGATGTTATTCAAAATTACATGATTTTTATATATGTTCATATTGATGTAAATTCTGAGGATTTCGAATTTTAAAAATTTAATTTATATATTTTAAGTGTCAGTTACTGCTGACTAGGGGCCAAATATCGGCCTCATGACAGACCTAGATAATCCCAGCTTGTGTACCATTACTTGGGCCTAGCATTACATGTTGACTGTTCCTAGTTTACTAAAATTCAGAATGAATTTATGATAATATATTTTCAAAGAAAGATTGTTTCAAGATGGCTGATGTTGTATTCTGCCTAAAATTTAGGTCTGAAATTCAAATTATATCCGTAATTTTGGTAATTTGTATTATCATATGTTTTAATGAATTATATTAATTAGTGAAATAATGAATTCCCTCTTCCAGATGTCGAGGTGCAGTGACGCGGTGTATCAAGGCCAGTCTGGGATGCACGTTTCAGGGTCCACGCAGTGCCTTACAGAGCCACCTGTGGGAATGTCCATACAAGGACCAACATGCAGGTATGCAGTTATCTCCCTTTCAGTTACACCACAGAAAGCCCATTGCTGTATGTTTTCCGTGAGACACCTTGTGTGTTACTCTCACAGCATCATCACTGCCCCCTGGGTAGAGGAGGGGACCACAAACTAGATCATGTTTAACAAAAATCTAGTAACATGTATATTTTTGTCTATGTCAGCAGAAATGATATGTTTCATTTTGAACATGTTTCCAATTCACTTGTTTGTCTGTTTGCTTAAAAAGATTGATTGTAGACTACAGCTTATTCAGTTCATTGTAAACAAACACACGTAACAGTACAGTGATAACATCGTACTCATATGCTGTTGTCTCTGGGGCCTAGTGTTAAAGCATCCGCTAGTCACGCCGAAGACCCGGGTTCTATTCCCAACATGGGTACAGTGTAGACCCATTTCTGGTGTCCCCTGTCGTGATATTGCTGGAATATTGCTAAAAGCAGCGTTAAACCATACTCACTCACTGTTGTCTCTAAAACTACTGGGCGGTGGGGTAGCCTAGTGGTTAAAGCGTTGGCTCGTCACACCGAAGACCCGGGTTCGAATCCCCACATGGGTACAATGTGTAAAGCCCATTTATGGTGTCCCCGCCGTGATATTGCTGGAATATTGCTAAAAGCGGCGTAAACCCAAACTCAGTCAGTCAGTCAGTCTTAAACTACTTCTAATGCTATGATTTTTTAAATTGTAATCTATTGCTATTGCAACTGTTTTTCTGCAGTAGTGTCAGGAATAGAATAGATCCTCTGATGGTTGTAGGGAGGTCCCTAGTGGCTTGGATTCTCAGGATTGATGTCTTGGTTGTTGACATGTCATCATGCACAGATGTTGTTCTTCATAACATCAATCATTGGAATGTCTGGTTCCATCTTGATTATATATCCACTGTAGGCGTTAGACACCAAACAATCACAGCTACTGCAGTAGGATGTCTACAAGATGTCGTGACTGTTTATTGCAGGTCAGAACCCAGTGGTGGAGGGAGAGGTGTCCACCATCGAGATCCAGATGGACACGCACAACGCCTCCCCCGGCAAACACAGTCAGGACCTGGGAATCAGTGTCGTTGGGGGATGTGATACGCCATTGGTGAGTGGCAGCTGCTTAAGTCTTACCCACAAACATTTGAGTGAATGAAAGTAGAAATATGGTTTCTGACCTAACTGAAAGATGTTAGGTTCTTTTTTAAGTTGGAAGTATTGATTGGGGGGATAAAGGTGGCCCACTGGGCAGTGTCATACCAGGGTCTGATGGTTCTGGGTTCAGATCCCAGATTTGACCTGATTATGATCCATGGGCTGTTTGCTATACATCTGATTTGCTTTGAGATCTTCTCAAATTTGATAAATTTTGGCTTTCATTCCACATGTAACTGACATAAAATTGAATTAGCAGTGTGTTTAGCGAACTTGATGTTTGTTTATCTCAGGATGGTTAGTTTGTGTGTCATCCCTAGGGTGTCTTCCTGTCACTGATCTGCTGTTGTCTGGCTGTTGCTGTTGGATGTTGTCAGGTGGCGTCTGCCTGGCTAATGGCTGGCTAATGGCTGGCTAATGGCTGGCTAATATCAAGCTGTTGTCTGGCTTGTGCCAGGCTCTTGTCAGACTGTTGTCTGGCTGTTATGGGGTTATGATGTTACAGTCTATGTCTGTTCCACAGGTATGCACGGTGATACAGGAAGTCATCAAGGGGGCAGTGGTAGACAAAGATGGCCGACTGTTGCCAGGCGACCAGATTCTGGAGGTAGGCTATCGTAACAGCCCTTTTGATGTGTGTATGCTCAAATATGGAATCGAAAGAAAACTTTCTCTGGTTTTTCAAGCATATCGATGTCTACGATTCTCTGTATATAAATGTGAACTATCTAAATCTGTGTCTGATGTGCAGGTGAATGGCGAAGACCTGACACAAGCCACACACCTGCAGGCGGTGCGAGCGTTGAGTGAGTGCTTCCCCCTGTGTCGCCTCACAGTGTACAGGGAGAGGGCAGAGGAGAGCAGGCCGATTGAGAAAGAGGGTAAGGGTTATTGAAAGCTGAGAAACTTGTCCTGTTTTGATTGGATAGAGAGAGTTGTTGAAAGCTGAGAAACTTGTCCTGTTTTGATTGGATAGAGAGGGTTGTTGAAAACTGAGAAACATATCCCGTTTTGATTGGATAGAGAGGGTTGTTGAAAACTGAGAAACATATCCCGTTTTGATTGGATAGAGAGAGTTGTTGAAAACAGAGAAACATGTCCCGTTTTGATTGGATAGAGAGAGTTGTTGAAAACAGAGAAACATGTCCTGTTTTGATTGGATAGAGAGAGTTGTTGAAAACAGAGAAACATGTCCCGTTTTGATTGGATAGAGAGAGTTGTTGAAAACAGAGAAACATGTCCCGTTTTGATTGGATAGAGAGAGTTGTTGAAAACAGAGAAACATGTCCCGTTTTGATTGGATAGAGTTGTTGAAAACAGAGAAACATATCCCGTTTTGATTGGATAGAGAGAGTTGTTGAAAACTGAGAAACATGTCCCGTTTTGATTGGATAGAGAGAGTTGTTGAAAACAGAGAAACATGTCCCGTTTTGATTGGATAGAGAGAGTTGTTGAAAACAGAGAAACATATCCCGTTTTGATTGGATAGAGAGGGTTGTTGAAAACAGAGAAACATGTCCCGTTTTGATTGGATAGAGAGAGTTGTTGAAAACTGAGAAACATGTCCCGTTTTGATTGGATAGAGAGAGTTGTTGAAAACAGAGAAACATGTCCCGTTTTGATTGGATAGAGAGAGTTGTTGAAAACAGAGAAACATATCCCGTTTTGATTGGATAGAGAGGGTTGTTGAAAACAGAGAAACATATCCCGTTTTGATTGGATAGAGAGAGTTGTTGAAAACAGAAAATAAAGTGTCCTCATTGAGATAGAGAATGGAATCGTTGTTCAAAGCAAAAGTTAAGTGTTACGAATTGATTTGACAGACAGGGTAAGGGTTGTTGAAAACAGATAAAGTGTTTCGATTTGATTGGATAGAGAGGATGGTTGAAAACAGAAAATACAGTGTCCAGATTGACTTAGATAGAAAAGGGAATGAAAACTAAATTTAAAGTTTTCTGAATAAATTTCACACAGAGTGTAAAGATTGTTGAAAACAGGAAAAAGTGTTCAGATTAACTTGGAGAAAAAGGGTAGGGGTTGTTGAGAAAATGTATTTACAGTAAGTTGGAGAAAAGCTAAAGGTTTTGATATTATTGTTCAAAGCAGCCTTGGATTGAGGAAGGAAGTGGAGGCTGTAGACAAGACTAACCTAGTGTTGAGTAGGATGTAGAAAGGAACTGAAACTGAACACGTGTCCTGACTGTCTGTGTAAAGGGAATTGTACTTTAGTTATATGTGTAGTTATATTGGTTATTTACTTGTACGTCCAGCATATATGCCTCTGCTTGTGTGTTTTTAAAATTAATTTGTCATATCTTTTCAGAAATATTGAAGATTACTTTGGTGAAGGTTCAGACAAAGCAGCTTGGTATTCGTCTGGTTGGGAAACGGTGAGAAACACTTGACACTTTTTGCTTCTGAGATTAGGTCAGTGATGAATTAGCTGGAAAAGGTACCAGATTCAGCTGGAAAAATACATGCATATGCTGGACAACAGATCTGAATTAACTTTATATAGACCTGAATGTACTATATAAACAGAACTGGGTTTACTGGAAAAGATATCTGAATTTGGTGGTAAAGAACCCAGCTTTTATAACACATTGGCTGTAATTTTGTAACACATTGTTTGAATGTACACCAATGTCTTCTTGTCCTTTCTTGGGTAACATTTGCTGGATATACATAAACAGAACTAATACAGCAAAGTTTTGAAGCCCTCCGTTTCTATACCTAAATTTTAGTATCACTACTAGGAACTAGGAGTGCTTGCATTGTCTTCTGTATCGGAGCCTGGTGTAGATTTTAACCCATGTCGTCTGGGCTGAACATAGTCGTCCAGAGCTAGAAACAGTTTCCTTCAAGAAGTCAGTTGTATAGCAATGATTGCACAATGATATCAAACATTTTTTCCAAGTTAAATAATGGCAGGTGTTTGTGTTTCCGCAGGAATGGTCCCGGTGTGTACATTTTGAACTTGGTGAGTGATCCTCTCTCATTCTTCTCATGTGAAAGTTTGTGTTGTTTTTTGTTGTTTTGTTTTTTTGTGTTACTTGTGCCATTGATGGATGAAATAATCAAGCAAAATGTCAGAATTAAATGAATACAATACGCAAGCAATCTCCTTCAAGATGCCTTCAAGAAACAGCTAATCTATCCAGATAACATCTCCAGTAGTATATCGGCCTCCATGAAACAGCCAGTCTGAATACAGATAATCTCTTCTCATGACACAGTAATGTAACAGCTCCAAGGAGCAAGCAGCACAGATGTTTACTATGTTGTCGTTGTTGCAGATCCCGGGCAGTACCGCAGCGTATGATGGCCGCCTGAAGCCGGACGACCGTCTGCTGGAGATCAACTGTCAGGACATCTCGTATGGCACACAGGAACAGGCTGCCCATCTGATACAAGTAGGAAACTCATGATACATCTTCCCAATGTATCGATACATATCTCAAAACTTGAGTCATGATTTAATTTGTTCCACAATACTTAATTTGTATTATTGTTAAATGTGGACTGGCTGCAAAGAGCTTGTTTCTTGGAAACAGTTTGTTTATAACTGTGTGTAATCTAAATCACTGTTATATAGAGTAATTTCATACTAGTCAAGCAGTTACAGGAATTATTGCAAAGAATATTTTCTTTGAGAGGCATTTTTAGTAGTTATAACTTGCTTGATAACGGTGTTTGTACCTACACCGAAACGTCGCACTCGTTGCAATAAAGAAGTTGACTATCCATAGAACTTGGTTTTCCTTCATTGTAAATATTACAGAGTAACAAACTGTGAATTTGTACAACTGTAACCTAAAATTGAATCTTGTTGAGACTGTAAGTTACCAATAGCCGATGGATGTTGAGAATATTTCATGATGAAGTTATCGCTCTACAGCGATAACCAATGCCTGTGTGGATATTGTTGTATTTATGTGGAGGTGTTGTGTTGCAGACTAGTCAAGATAGAGTGCAGTTTGTGGTTTCTCGGAAGAGTCGGCCACAGACTCCGGATCTGATCCGTTCTACCTCAAACGACACTGCCAAGTGTAGTGCTACCTTCGACTGTGATAGCATGGAGAACCCCATGAAGGTCCAGTGCAAGGAACGCATGATCAGCCTCGCCAAGGTCCGTCTCCGCACTCTTCATTGAAGTAGCTGTGATATTTGTTAAATTAACGTTAAATTTGAAAATAGGACTATTTCCTAAAATCATGAATAATATGCTAAGTTGAGGATGAAAGTCAAGAAGTTCTTTTCACAGATGTTAAATGTTGTTTAGAGGCTGGGAGTTCCTACTTTCATATACTAGTAACAGCAAATCTGTGACATGTACATCCCCCTTAGACTAGACCACAGGATGATGATGATGATGATGATGATGATGATGATGATGATGATGACAATGAGTGAGTTGGGTCTTACGGCGCTTCTAGCTGTATTCCAACAATATGACCTCAGGGCATAATGGTCTTCACTCATTGTACCCATGTGGAGAATTGAACCTGGGCCTTTGGCATGACGAGCTAATGCTTTAACCACTTGGCTACCCCACCGCCCATCATGATGATGATGATGATGATGATGATGATGATGATGATGATGATGATTTTATTGACAGGACCCCTCTGAGAGCCTAGGTGTGAGTGTAGCTGGTGGTTTGTCCAGTTTCCGTGGTGACACGCCAGTGTATGTCACGAACATCAACCACAAGGGATGTCTGGGGCGTAGTCGCCAGCTCAAGGTGAGAACCAGCTTCATTCTTGAACTTCTTGACTTGACTGGTTAATGTTGACAATGAGTTGATAAAGTTAAAATGATAATTCTGTAAGAAGTGCAATATGTTTATCGTGTCTATTTTCTTTTCGGTTGGTAGCCTTAGGCCCCATTGGGAATCTGTAGACCAAAACATAAAACTGGATTACCTTTTGATAGTGTATAGATATCTGTGTGATGAATGCTGTGTGTTGCCTCGACAGAAAGGTGACCTGCTCCTGTCCATTGGCGGTATCAACCTGCTGGGGCTGACCCACAGCGAGGCGGTGAAGCAGCTCAAGGTCCAGTCAGAGACCAAGCTGCTGATGATGAAGGTGATCGAGGGTCCGGAGGATGTAGAGGAGGGGGCACAGAACTTCGTCCCCAACTGGCTGTTCTGGCTCCGCCTACCCAGGTAGGGTCCTGGAATCTGGAGAATTGTCCCAGAGGGATTCCACATTAGAATTTGCCCCAAGTACCAGCAGTCAAAAGTGGCTACACAATGGATCTGGCAATGGGGATCTGACAGTTTGGCTTGGAGACTTGCAAGTCCATCAATGCTCATACTATCAATCACTGGATTATCTGATCCTGACAAGATTACTTACTGACTGCAGTAACATAGCTGGAATATCACTAGGTGTGGTGTTAAACAACAAGCACACAGGACAGAATTTGTGACAGGCCCCAAAGGTGTTAATGATGTTAGTGGGTGACAGGCTATGAGATATTGGACCCTGAGAGTTATCTACCCTTGCTGTTCTCTGTCACCCAAGCTTGTGGGTGTTACAACCCACCACACTGTGCGAACAGCAAGGGAAGATAACTCTCACGGTCCAACCTGTGCAAGTCACAAGAACAGGGTTGGGTTACCTGAATTAATGACCTGATTGAAATAATGTCATCATACCTTGACAGAGTGGATCATTAACTGGATTACATTGCATCAATAACTGCATTATATTGCATCAATCACTGGATTGTCTGGTCCAGTCTATTATTTTAACCCCACCTTCATACTACTTACTACTTCATATAAGGGCACTGTTACACGACAGAAAAGCTGTCACAACTAATGCTTTGTAACGAGTTTCTAATTTTTCCAGAGCGTGCCAGTTGCTCAAGACGATTACGTTACTGCGAAGCCCGTCAGGGAGCCTGGGGTTCTCCATTGTTGGTGGGTGTGACAGCAGCCATGGTCAGATGCCCATCTTTGTCAAGTCCATCGTTCCTGAGACCTCCGCGGCCAAGGATGGGAGGTTAAAGTAAGATCCCACCTGTGTAGCTATGTCATGGCCTTTTCGAAAGTCTAAATCAATTGTTTAGGAAGAGTGAAGGAAATGCTGAACTAGAAATAAGTTATTGTAGTTAATGTGGAATTATCAGGATAACGTCAATACAAGCCAAAACACTGGAAATGTTTACAAGGTGTTTAACCAGTGAGAAGTCAAGTAATTTGGAAAAATGATGCGGGTAATGTGATTGAGTTCAATGTCTCTCTTGGGGCCTGGGTAACAAAGTGGTCTTTGATGCCACAACTGATTATGTTGGAGTTATGAGTTGGGAGTTCGAGTTGTGGAATGAGCCTGGTTAGGTTTCTTGGTCTGTCAGCTCCATGCCTAAGGTTTTTTGACTCACAAATGTCTCTCGCCAGCATGTCAGGCATACTTCACACACTGAGCTGCCGTGCTGTGATGTTACTGAAATAATCTTCATGGCTCCATAACTAAAAGCAATTATAGCACTGCGGCTATCATAATGCATTTACTTTAACGTGACTTCTTCGCTTTGTGATTCAGTGTTGCTTTAGTCTGATGTATATTCTCCCACTTGGACCCAAGTTACCCTTTCATCAAAGGCATTGTAATTCTCTCCGCATAATGGTGCCCCTTGGGCATCCCAGTGCCTCTGATTGTGGCCTTGAATCTTCCTGGCCCTGTAACAAACAAGGGCACTACACTGCAACTGTCATAATGCACATACTTTAACGTTCTTACAGTTATAGCACTATGATCGATTTGTGATTCAGGGTGGTTTAAGACTAATGTACGTTTACTTCCTCCAGTACCCAAGTGGCCGATTTGTCTAAGGCATTGTAATTCACTATGCAGAGTGGCATCCCTTGGGCTTGCGAGTGCCTATGATTGTGGCTTTGGATCTTGGTTCGTCTTGATTAGGTTGCCATGTTCCTCTGCATCATACCCATACTTGTTAGTTTTTCATCAAAGTGGAAACGTGTTTCACTTCGGGGTTTTCTCCTTCATTAAGCTGAGAGACCATGGTACTACTGGAATAACTTACAGCAGCATTAGGCCCCAAGTTCCACTTGCTCAGTCATTCTCTCTCGAATAATGTTTTGTTTTCACTTATTGATATCACCTGTGGAGATTGTGTTTTTTAATTATTAATTGCGCTGATCCTGTGAAATATCATCTTTGAGGTTACTGTGAAACATGGTTGCGGCCTTAACTTTCCCAATACTCAATTGTTAGTTCTCAAAAAGTTGTCTTGCTGAAGATCAGGGTCTGTAAGTTATGTTTGACTTCAAGTACACGATGATGCATGAAGAATTGGTGGTCATGGGGCTGCTTCGGGTTATGGCTGAGGATGCTGGGGTAGTCAAGTGGTTAAGTGTTCATTTGCCAAAATAAGGGGTTCGATTCCCCACATGGGTACAGCGTTTGAAGAAGATATTGCTGGAATACTGCTAACGGGGGAGTAGAACCCCACTCACTCACTCATTATGGGGCTGATGGGGTAGCCTTGTGGTTGAAGCGTTCGCTCGTCACGCCGAAGATCCAGGTTCAATTCCCAACGTGGGTGCAATGTGGGAAACCCATTTCTGGTGTTCCCGCCGTGATATTCCTGGAATATTGCTAAAAGCAGCGTAAAACCATACTCACTCACTCTCACTCATTATGGCTGACGTACAATTGAAGTATTCAAATATTTTTTGAGCTTATTAAACGTCCATAATTTCTGTTTTCAGATGTGGTGATATGATCATGAGCGTCAACGAACACAGCTTACAGAACATACAACACAGCAAGGCTGTTGAAATTCTCAAGCTGATAGATGGCGCTGTGACGCTCACAGTCGTGTCATGGCCAGGAACTCTTGCTTAATGAACAAGAAATAATTGTGACTCTCAGTTTGGTGCTGTTTGTGCTTCATGCACACTGTGATCTAGGGGGGCCAGTTTCAGAAGAATAACCCACGACTTGTTTCAGGAGAATAGTATATGGCCAGTTTCAGAAGAATAACCCACGACTTGTTTCAGGAGAATAGTATATGGCCAGTTTCAGAAGAATAACCCACGACTTGTTTCAGGAGAATAGTATATGGCCAGTTTCAGAAGAATAACCCACGACTTGTTTCAGGAGAATAGTATATGGCCAGTTTCAGAAGAATAACCCACGTCTAGGTTCAGGAGAATAGTATATGGCCAGTTTCTGAGGAATAGCAAATGACTTAATACAGGCTGAAAGAGATGGCTTGTTTTAAAAGAATAACCTATAACGTGCTTCAGGAGAATAGTATATGGCAAGTTTCAGAAGAATCATGTGTTGTTCCAGGAGAATGTATGTGGCCAGTTTCAGAAAACTTATTTCCAGACATTTGGATGTATTACAGTTTCAAGGAATAAAACTTCACATGTTTCTGAATAAAAACAGAAGTAGCTGTTTCCAGAAAGTTAAAAGTTTCAACGACTTTTACCATACTTGCAACAATTATGAAAACATTTTCTGATTCACAACCCATTTTCCAGTAAAAAAGGTAGTGGGATTTCAGAGGCTCAATTCTGCAAGTTTTGGAATTTAATGGACAGTAAAATTTAGGGCATCCACTATCATTACTCACCCCATATTCTCTCAAAGAAAATATATCTGGAGTATACTTGACCTTCAGTGACTTGAAGGGTTTGATTCATATGGCTTTCTGAACAACTCATTGTTATGTTCAAAGAATGGAATGATTCTTGTGTGAAATGCACTAAAACTTGATCAGCTGTTCAAAGACACAAGTGCGAAGAATCAAGATTCTTCATCTATGCCGCGCCAGTGACCAACAAAAACCACTTTCGAAGTCGTGAACATTCACACACAGTGAAGGAATAGACTACGTAATGCAACTGAATTCCAGTCATCATGTGAATGATTCAATGATTCAGCTCAAACTAGATCACAGACTTGTCGGGAGTTTTAGAAAATAAGATTTGCCCACTGTGAAGTTTTGTGTCATCGACAATACTCCATGGGAGTTTTCACTTCACTGAGGAAGTTTTTTATACATGTTCTTTTTCTGTTTATTGACCTTTAGCCTTTATGGGTCATACGTCGTCTTCATTTTTTTACGTTTTAGCAACGATACACAAACAACCTCATGTTATATCAAGTTACTTATGAGGCAAAATTGTCAGCACATTTTATGATGAACATTTAGTTGCGTTGTATGATTTCAGTGTTTGTCAAAAACAAAAAAATTGACTGTCGTATCAAAATTCTATTTATTTTTTTTATTCGAAGATGATCTTTAAATGTGCCATATACGATATGAATAATAGCTTTGAAATACTTCAGTCAAGGAATGTAAGTTATGATTTAGTCAAGTTTGGTTTTTATAATGGTCAAGTTTTTTACTTCAAATTTAGTTTCTGTAATGGTCAATTTTTAGCTCACCTGACTAAAAGTCCAGTGAACTTATGATTTGGAGTGTTGTCCATTCATCATTCTGTCTGTAAAGTCTTCATTTTCAGCTTTTCTTCTGACAACTTTACCATGACATTGCTGGAATATTGTTAAAAACAGCTTAAATCCACACCTACTCCCTGCAACCACAACTCCCGTGAAGATGAAATTTTGTTGTTTGTGATCATAGCAAAGGCATCCCTAAATTTGATTATCCATTTTACAACATGGCCACTTTGGCAGCCATATTGAAATTTCTATTTTTGCCCTATCCAAATATCATGTTGATATGTCATGTGCATTTTATACTTTCTGTGTATTGTGATGTTTTACGCACATACATTTGACCCTTGACCACTATGGCTTCCAGTAATGCTATGGTAGCTATGAAAAACATACCGATCTGGCCCTTAAATAGCAGTTATGTACGCATCAATAAGGAATTTGTTGAACATGGTGAGAGAGGATCTATTTTGCAGAAACTTTGGTGAATTCTTTTCTTTAACCTCAAAGAGAGCAGGGACTGGATCTCATCATCATCATCATCATCATCATGATATTGATTCTCAACAAATGACATTCAAGTTGGAGTGAAACAAAACTAGTTCACATCTGATCTAGCATAAAGGGGCGGTGGGGTAGCTTAATGGTTAAAGCGTTGGCTCGTCATGCCGAAGACCCGGGTTCGAATCCCCACATGGGCACAATGTGTGAAGCCCATTTCTGGTGACCCCCGCCATGATGTTGCTGGAATATTGCTAAAAGCGGCGTTAAAACCAAACTCAGTCAGTCAGTCAGTCTAGCATAAAATTCAGAAAAGAATTAGGTGAGCTGCAGAGCCTGGTGGCACTGCAATTTAAAGTTTTGACATGTAAGTGTTATGAGTTGTTTTGAAACAAGTCTTGTGAATATCTGGACAATTGTTTTTTTTAACTTCACACATTTTCACCTGATAATAAAACCACTTTTCAATAAACAGGACAACAAGGAGTATTTTATGAACGAGCAAATTCTGAGTACTTTATATATATACATATATTTGATTGTGATATATTCATGATAGATTGCAATAGAAACTTTGATCACTTTATTCTAACGCTAGATGTGTGTGTTTACAGGTTAGCTTTTATACACCAGCATTGGTTGAATTCTGGAAGAATGTGAATGGTAGCCATGTGAATTTGTAAAAAACATTGAGTGTCATGACAGACAGTGTTGTTGTCAAACCATATAAGAGTAGTGGTTTGTGTGAAACAAGTGGTTTTAGACGTAAGGAATTAACTGGTGCATGGATGGGAAGATCGGTGTCAGTGGACTCGACGTATAAATGACAAGTGTTGAATTAGAATCCTTTTTATTTTGTTTTAAAGGAAAATATTCTGAACATAAGTTGGCATGTTAGTGGAATAACATGCTGTAAGCAATATGTACCAATGACAAGTGTTGAATTTGACAAATGTTATATTTAGAATTACACTTTCTCAGTAAAGTTCAGATTCTCTAACTATTGTTGGGTTGAGTCCCATCCGGGGATTCGAACTCACACCATCAGAGTCAGGCACCTAATCACCAGCACACAATGTCAGATGCCTAGACCGCTCAGCCATCGCAGCTTCCACAAAAATGGAAGTCGGACAACTGGTAGTCTAGTCCACAGACTTTGTGTACCCCTCTGATGAATGGAAATTATTAAATTAGAATCCTTTTTATTTATTTTTATTTTTAAAGGAAAATTTTCTGAACATGTTTGCCTGTTAATGGAATAACTTGCTGTAAGAAATTAGTACAATGGTATATCATTTATATGAGGTAATAAATTCTTACTTAAAGTTTAAATTGTGAATGTTTCAATTGAGTGAGTGAATAATACATGCTTTTGTTCAATTTGTTTTTCTTACAGATTTTTTTAAAATGATTATTGTTGACGTTATGTGGTAGAACTAAGTTAGTACTTTACTAAATTCACAATTTCAATGTTTCGCAAAATGTTGATGTGGATTCAACCTACAGTATTAAATCTTATTTGTTATGTTGATTTTTTAAATATGAACGTTTCATCTAATAATGATTGTTGTAATACATGGTTTATTTATGCTTTTAATGAACTTTAAGACCTGAAAACAGATCTCCCCTCCCAGTGTACAAGACATGTGAGAATGCATATGTATAACTGTACGTATATTTCAAATATTTCTCCTTGTGAACAAGTGTCAGTCATTGTAATATTGTACATAGACATTGTCAATTGCTATGTAACTTTCATTCACTCATAAGAGGCCTTTTTTCATCATTCCTTTATGCCCACTATCATTTGCTGTGCTGTGGTAGTGCTGTATGATATACTGCGCAAAAAATGTTCAGGACCACCTTATTCTCTCATATTATCTATAGTAATACAGAAAAATTGGTTCTTAACTGTTTTTGAGTAGTATAAAAGGGTGACTCAACATTGATGGAAGACGGTTCTTAAATGTCATATTTTCCAATGAATATAAACATCAGTTGTACTTAAGTAGTATATTACTTATTAGATTGTGGCTGTTGTTAGTAAACTCATCTGGAGCGGTGGGGTAGCCAGGTGGTTAAAGCGTTGGCTCGTCACGCCAAGGACCTGGTTCGATTCCCCACATGGGTACAATGTGTCAAGCCCATTTCTGGTGTCCCCTGCCATGATATTGCTGGGATATTGCTAAAAGTGGCGTAAAACCCAACTCACTCACTAGTAAAATCACCTTTCATTTTTGTTGCGTCACCCCTTCACCTTGGTCGTGAAAATTTCCTTACATATTTCGTTTATGCAATTTATTCCTGGTGAGCTTGCATTGAAGCTACATTTATTGTTTGCTCAGAAAATCATGCAAATATCTCATTCAGGTGTTTTCCATCATTTTTTTCGAGGAACTGCATTTACAGCATTTTTGGCATAGTAGCTACTGTTTGCAATATATGGATTCTCATCACCTTGACAGGCACCTGTCAATGAAATGTACAAAGTTCATCATTGTTATTTTATACTGTCTCCATGTGTATCATTACCAGGGTGTTGTTACACATCGTCATGTTATGTGTTCATGCAAGATATAAGAGGGCGGTAGGATAGCCTAGTGGTTAAAGTGTTCGCCCGTCACGTTGAGGACCTGGGTTCGATTCCCAACATGGGTACAATGTGTTAAGCCCATTACTGGTGTCTCCCGTCGTGATGTTGCTGAAATATTGCTAAAAGTTGGGTTCAGACCATACTCATGCAAGATATAGTCCAAGACTGCATCATTTAACTGTTACCATCCACAAGGGTGTTCGGATGCAGTCAGATATCATCATTACAAATCTTGTCATCTTTGAAATATAACAATCAAGATGACTGGGCGTCACCAATAACTGCTAGAACCACAGGAAATTTGTTTATCTTTGTTTGATCCATAGTATCAATTTTCTCAAGAACGAAGTTTGGAATATTCATATGATCTTGTTTAGCTTCAAAAGTCAAGTTTACGAAAAGACATCTCTCATAGTCTAACTCAAATCATATTTTTTGTTTAATGGTTTTAATTGCATTATCTCCATATCAAGGTGTGAGGTGAGATGATTTGACTGCAAGTGCATTAATGCATAGCTTTGTTGAATGCATTAATGCATGATATTACTCAATATTACATATATGTTATTCATATATAGATACAAGCTTTTTATTTCAGGCAGAAGTTGTAAAATATAAGATAATATTCCTGAAATGGTATGTAATTGATGTAAATATCAAAATGATGTACAGGTTATGCCTGTAAGCAATAACTAGTGCTATTATGGAGTAATAATTGTAAATACTGGATTATCATAGAAAAAGGCTTTGTAGTTTTCAGTAATTTGATAAAAAAATATATCTTTATGTCGTTCAGCAGATGTTATAAGAAAAAGTTCAGAAAAACGGTTTACAGAATGTCCATCTCCACTTTGCAGATGAAAGAAGAAGCCCTCACATCTGAGGTATCATTGTCGACATAACACATGGGCAAACTATCATGCATTTCACCCTCAGTTTCATCTGTAATCGTATAGATATGTCAGTGTGCAAGAGTATGTTCAGTTCGCTATTTTTCATGGTCAGATATATTTTATATCAGGGTGCATCACTTTTATTTTAAAAAAATTAGAAATCTACAGATCTTCCTTCTACAAGTTCAATGCAGTTAACAGAGGAACCTCAATAGTCCAAAAGACCATCGAAATCCTTTTCAGTTATTTGTAGTTTGAGTCCAGAGGTGGGAGGCAGAGTGCTTACAAAGTAAGAGACGATATATTGTATATGAGTACTGTTTGGAAGAAAATTATTCAAAACCATGTTAAAGACATAAAACGAACTGGCAATGTTTCTCTGTCAATTTGATGTGAATCAAATGATTTTAGCATTATTTCTCTAAGTTCTGGAGTTATTTGCCTCAATTTAATGAAATAAAAACATTTACAGATAGTCAAGGAACAGTAAAACCAATTTCTACCATGTCATGATAATCTTGATTTAAACATTTTCACAGTACTAAAATCCCAAAATATTACTTTCCTAAACAATCTTTCTCTGTACTCAAATTCTTGTCTTATCCTTAGATTTCATACAAAGTCTCAAAGTAAAACCAATGTTATTTTTTCAAGTTTTTAAAGGACACACAAGAACTATATAACTACAAATTTTGAAACTTGCATTTATCATGAAGATACGAAGGTTGTCAGCCCCATCTGAATTGAGCTGGTCTCTGGCAGGGGAGGCAACTCCATCTTCCTTATCTATGGCAAGGGGAGGCAACTCTTCCATATCCTGTTGTACATAACGTGAATGTTTCTGAGTGTTCTGGGATGTGACCATGTTAGTGTCAGGAGCGTCACCTATGATCGACTGTATGTGAAATGTGACATTTTACACAAAATAAAATGTTAAAAAATACGTGTGTTTTTGTTATGATTCTGCTGTTATAAACAGAACAAACAATCTGTCAGTAACAGTGGGGAAATGAATCCCTTTTGAACAATATATTTCAGATCCGCCAAAGCAAAGAGTAAGTTTTGTATGGGAAAAAACAATTGGGTTACGTGCCATACGGGAATTGAACCCACACTCTGGAGTCGGGCAATTAATCGCCGCACACAACCTCTCGGCCACTCAGTAGTTTACTGAGAAAGTGTTGTCCCAAATACAACAGATCTTACATTTAACCATTTAATAAAAAAAAATGGTATTGTATATTCATGTACCACTGTGGTTCAATCAAGGAATATTTAAAAGAGTGAGTGAGTGAGTTTAGTTTTACGCCACACTCAGCAATATTCCAGCTATATGGCGGCGGTCTGTAAATAAAGTCTGGACCAGACAATCCAGTAATCAACAGCCTCTTACGACAAGGGGGCGGTGGGGGTAGCCTAATGGTTAAAGCGTTGGCTCGTCACGCCGAAGACCCGGGTTCGAATCCCCACATGGGTACAATGTGTGAAGCCCATTTCTGGTGTTCCCCGCCGTGATGTTGCTGGAATATTGCTAAAAGCGGCGTAAAACCAAACTCAGTCAGTCAGTCAGTCTTACGACAAGCATATGGGTTACTGAAGGTTCATTCTAACCCAGAGTTGATCACTGGATTGTCTGCTCCAGACTCGATTATCTACAGACCGCCGCCATATAGCTGAGCTGGAATATTGCTGAGTGCGGCGTAAAACTAAACTCACTCACTCACTCTAACCCGGACCTTCACGGGTTATTTAAAAGAAATAGAAAGGGGCGGTGATGTAACCTAGTGGTTATTTAAACGTTCGCTCGTCTCTCCGAAGACGCGGTTTCAATTCCCCACATGGGTGCAATGTGTGAAGCCCATTTCTGATATAGGTGTAATATTGCTAAACGTAGCGTAAAACTAAACTCACTCACTCACTCACTAACGCGATCTGAGCCTAACGTGTTCTGTTCAGTCACAGAACAAGTAATGGTCAGTAAGTCACCAGTGTAATGATCCCCGTGATTCAGCTCGTGACAAAAGTGACGCTGGGGACGTATTCTGCTCAGTGAGTGAGTGAGTATGGTTTTACGCCGCTTTTAGCAATATTCCAGCAATATCACGGCGGGGGACCCCAGAAATGGGCTTCACACATTGTGCCCATGTGGGGATTCGAACGCGGGACTTCGGCGTGACGAGCGGACGCTTAACAACTAGGCTACCCCACCGCCCCTATTCTGCTCAGAAAACCCCACCTGGGTTTATGTTAAGTGGAAGTGCTATTCCGGAAAGGTTCGGTCCACTGCATACTGTGCTTGCTGTATGAGATCACTTCCTATATAATCGGGATGTCGGTCTTGCGACATGCCGGTGTTGAGTAAACATCTCGCATTGTCACAAAATCAGTCACCCGTTTGTCCGATTCAGCTTTCACAAACGCGTGAATATTGAACTATTAAAACTGTTCCCAGGAAAAACTCTAGTGAATAGAGCGCCATCCCCACTGGTTCGATTACCGTTTGTATAATGTGTTGAAAGGTCCATCCGAATTACATTCCGGCACACTATGTCGATCTTTTGGTTGGCACTATGCAACGGGCCTGAGTGCACGCAAGCGCACAGTCATACACACACTGGCATGCACGCGAACCTTAACATTTTACCTCGCCCATAAAACCATTCTGCCACAGGGAATATTTTGGGTAGACAAAGTATAGCAACGTCATTCTCATGATGATCACATTGACAGTGTGAAACCGATTAGAATTGAAGAAATTATACCTGTACCAATGATCTTCAGACTTTTGTCTTTTGTGTATGTATATATTATATACATATATATTTAGAGAGAGAGAGATAATATATATAAATACCAATCGGGTTTATTGTATTAAGTAGTGAACAACCATTACAATAAATCCGATTGGTATTAATATATATTATCTCTCTCTATATATAAATATATATGTATATATTATATACATACACAAAAGACAACAGTCTGAAGATCCTTGGTACAGATATAATTTCTCCAATTCTAATCGGTTTCACACTGTCATTGTTAACCAAAAGTCACTGTATAGAACAAACTTTATGGATAACAACTTCTTTGTATTCGTGAGTGCGACGTTTCGATACAGATTCTTGTACCGTTGTCAAGCATGAAGAAGGGGGGATGTATATACTGAATGTAACAATGTAACAAAGAAAACAACATATAGTATCGTTTTATATGCAGTGTTGGCGATTTAAAGTTGCCGTTTTCACTGTTTCAGTAGCGAGGTATTACATTTATAGTATGACCAGAAATTATTGAGAAGTTTAGGAATATGTTTAATTGGATTTCTAGTATAAACAACCTTGACCAGCTATCAAGTGCTTGGTTTCATTCAAGAGAGACAACTCCGTTAATCCTTTTTAATTAGTTTGTGAAGGGTTGTCCCCCTTTGTTTACTTGCTAGCAGACGACATTTTCAGTGATCCTCAGTATGGATGATTTAGAGAAGAGGAAGTTGATTTTAGAGTATTATAACAAGGACATCAGATCAGCTAAAGTGATTTCAAGAAGAACAGGCATCCTTTTGTCCACTGTGGATCGTGTTTTGAAAAATATTGCAAATGGATATGGCAATGAGCACCAGGGAGGCGCATGTAGGCCCAGAAAATTGACTGTCGGCGATAGGAGGCGGCTTGGTATTGTTGTTTCTAAAAACAAACGAAGGAGTTTAGAAAACTTAAGGCTGGATATGATTGATAGAGGAACTGTGGCTGTCTGTAAGGAGACAATTAGAACTGAGCTGCATGCAATGGGTTGGCAGAAAAGTCGAGGAATTCCATCACCGATCATGAAACCTGATCAAAAGGAGCGAAGGTTGAATGTGTGCTTACAGCATAGAAATTTTAACTGGGACAATGTGATTTTCTCAGATGAAAGTTCTGTGTGGCTGTTTCCTAATACACTGAAATTCTGGACCAAACAAACTGAAAAACCTTTGTATCAGCGCCCAAAGTACAGTCCAAAATTTAACGTGTGGGGTGGCATATCTGTGTTAGGGGCAACGCCCCTCTGTGTATTTGAAGGGAATATGAACAGTGAGCGGTACACAGATATTCTCGAGGGACATTTACTTCCATCTGCTCACGTGTTCTATGGGAAGTTTGGGATCTTCCAGCAGGACAACGACCAAAAACATCGTTCAAAGCATCCACTGGCCTGGTTTCGGACCCAAAATATGACATTATTAGATTGGCCAAGCTATAGTCCTGGCCTAAATCCAATAGAAAATGTTTGGGGACTTATGAAGGAAAGTGTCAATAAGAAAAATCTGACAAATATTGCTGAAATGAAAGAAGAGGTGGTCCTATATTGGGACAGCATGGACCACGACTTTCTAACTTCTTTGATCAGTAGTATGCCCCGCCGCATTGAAGCCTGCATTGCTGCCCATGGTGACTTGAAAAAAAATACTAACTGTTCACCAGTCTTTGAATCTGGAATTATGTTCTGCTAATATTCACATTTAATACGTGAGTAATGAGTGAAATTTTTAAAAAACAATACAATCTTTAAATTCTCAATAATTTCTGGTTGTACTGTAATTAACATAATTGGCTAGGCAATAAGCTGATGAAGCCAGAGAGTCGACAAAGGACAGGCGGGGAAGCCAATGGTGTACAAATAATAATGAGATGTTTATACAGCAGAGTTATACAGTAGATTGGGCTTGGTGGATGAGTGCATCATAAGCGGATGGAATGAAGTATCCTTGGTCTCGGTTGATGGTGGGCTTTTGGCGTTTGATGTGGATGGCTTCGGTGAGCTTGCGTTTAGTGAAGTCAATTTGTTTGTTAGCGAGAATGGTGATGTCAGACCACTCTATTTGATGATTGGGGCTTGCTTTGATGTGGTCGGAAATGGCTGATTTGCTGTCGGAACTGGTAACAGAGGTCTGATGTTCTTTCACTCGGGTGTTGATGGGTCGGGACGTTTCATGTAGCTCTGTCCACAATCAGTTTATTTTGTAGATGACACATTTTGGGTTGTTGTTCTTGACGGTGGCTGGTTTTCTTCCATTGGCATGGAGAATGTTGTTAAGGCTGGAGGACGCGGAGAAGGTGGCACCTCAAGAAAGAACACCTCAAGAAAGTCTTTGTAGAACTTAACCACTTTCCTTCCTATTTGGGAATAAATATATACATCCCCCCTTCATTCAGTATATATATATATATATACATCCCCCCTTCTTCATGTTCCATTCCTGGGTGGTGGGGTAACCTAGTGGTTAAAGCGTTGGCTCGTCACGCAGAAGACCCCGGTTCGAATCCTCACATGGGTACAATGTGTGAAGCCCATTTCTGGTGCCCCCCGCCGTGATGTTGCTGGAATATTGCTAAAAGCGGTGTAAACCTAAACTCACTCACTTACTCACTCCAACCTCAGGTTGACGACTGTAAGGAACTGAGAGTGGGAGCGAAAGTGTCAAACTAGCTGTCAGCAAACATTCAATGTAATTTAAGTTTGAAAGTCGGCACAACACTGGGTCAGTGAGGTTAGTTCAGTACAGGATGAGTTGATTCCAATTATTCTCAATCCGAACTCCCTTCAAAAATCCATTCCATACTTTACACTGTGCCATATTCAATTCAATAATCGAATTACCATTAATATTTATACAACATCAGACACTATTCAGAAACAGAAATAGTAATAATTAATTAACCATTTATGAAATCATGTTTCACAAAGTCAAATTTCGTTAAGCTTGCATTTAAAATTAAACTCACTCACTCACTCTTCTACCGGGGCGGAATGGAAGGCCTGTTAAATTTGAGACAGTGCAGGGGTGAAAAAGTTGCCCTAGTGGTGGGGTCAATTACTGTTTTTTTTATGTAAACAAAACGCAAGCACTTGCATGATAATGATTTGCTATAATAAGAGACATAATGTCAGGAATATCATAACTGTTATCTACTTTTCGAATTGTTAACTTTCGCTAAAGAAATTCATTGCACAACAGTTCACACAGTGAGTGAGTTCAGTTTTACGCCGCTTTTAGAAATATTCCAGCAATATCACGGCGGGGGACACCAGATATGGGCTTAACACATTGTACCCATGTGGGGAATCGAACCCGGGTCTTCAGCGTGACAAGCGAACGCTTTAACCACTAGGCTACACGACCGCCCGCCCATACAAAAAGAAATTAGTATGCATTAAAGATTAAATAATGATATCCTGATTTGGATGTTACAGTTGTCCACAGACACCAGCTGAGAGGTAGACTAACGCTTAGTACCTGAATATGTATAATTTTGATAGTATCAAATAAACCCATTTAATTGAAACGGAGCCCCAGTGAGTTGGGGAAATCTAGACTTGCTTCATTTAGGGCTTTAGCATTGCAGGGAGGGCAAGGCAGTAGGGAAAATAATGTGGTTCAGGGACTGAGAGACAAACTAGCTGAGAGGCTACAGTCACACTAAATATTGCCCGGTGTTTCCATTCTTTGTTTCAGTAACCAACACGCTTCAGATAACAGATGTAACAGATAACCAGGTGTTGTGGCCCAAAGCTTTTATTCGGGTGTGCATTAGGAGTGATTATATTATTTTAATACTCGTTAACAGAAATTCGAGGTGTGAAATGCAAGTTTACTACCAGATATCTTGATACGAATCATTGGCTTAGATGTTCTTCGTCTAAAGGTGGTGACAGCTTTCGACGTCAGTATCCCAAGTCTTTCTATGTTCATCGCAAACCCAAATGCTTGAAATTGAAACCATACTAATTTAGATTTTTACAAAGTTTTGGCATTTCTGGTGTCCCCCGCCGTGATGTTGCTGGAATATTGCTAAAAGCGGCGTAAAACCAAAACTCAGTCAGGCAATACAAAGTTTTGGCAATCAAAACCAAAGCGAAACGAAACGTATTACGCTGGATATATAACGTGATTAGTGAATAAAACTTTAAACTAAGCGTTGCCTTATAACATATAATCCTGATAAAACTGAGGCAAGTATTTTCTCCTTGCAATGTGAGGCACTTAATCTCTACTTTAACAGGGTTCGTGTCAAAACAGGTAATAATCATAAACATTTGTGATTAACATTTTCAAACGATTGTAAATGATCTGACCATACCGATAATATTGTAAATATACCTTCAAAAATGATATCTTCTCTTCGTAAACTCATACTTTTATTACCACGCTCTGTATTGAATAGAATTTGTGTAATGTTCATAAGACCCCATTTCGAATATGCGTGTGAAGTATGCAATTAGAAGCAGCAAGAATTGTAACAGGTTTACCTAAATATACTCATCATGTATTGAACAGACTTTATGGATAACAACTTCTCTATTCCGTGAGTGCGACGTCTCGATACAGATTCTTGTACCGTTGTCAAGCATTCCGTGAGTGCGACGTCTCGATACAGATTCTTGTACCGTTGTCAAGCATTCCGTGAGTGCGACGTCTCGATACAGATTCTTGTACCGTTGTCAGGCATTCCGTGAGTGCGACGTCTCGATACAGATTCTTTTACCGTTGTCAAGCATTCCGTGAGTGCGACGTCTCGATACAGATTCTTGTACCGTTGTCAAGAAGGAAGTGTTATCCATGAAGTTTGTTCAATATTGTTACGTCCCAACTTCCAAAGTGCCACTCAAACAAGATACTTCACATGAATATCTGTATTATGAAACTTGTTGGGAAACTATAGCAGAAAGTAAGAGAAAGAGCAAACTTTGTGTTTTTTTACAAAATACAGAATAATATGGCACCATCGTACCTTAATAATCTTGTTACCGGGAACGTAGCACCTAAAAGTAACTACATGTACATAATCTTCGTAACTGATGATGTTTCACTTCCTTTCTCACGATTATAATTTTCGCATTATTCGTATTTTCCATCCACAATAAGAATATGGAATGAATTTCCACTTGAAGTATGAAAAAGCGTGTCATTGAATTCTTTTAACTCTAATATTGTTATAAAACATAAAACTGCTCCTCAATACTTTGATTTTGGACCGAAAACGCTGATATCCTTACAAAACTACGTTACATGTGTAGTCAATTGAATAATGATCTATTCCGTGCTGGTATAAAATATAACCCAAGTTGTTCTTGCGGAAATGTTTGTGAACATTCTTATCATTACCTATTTGAGTGTCAATTATATACTGTACAGAGAACTACCATGATGACTAATTTACGCAGTGTTACCAATATCAATATAACCTATGAGTTACTATTACATGGCAATGCAGATGTGACTGTTCGCATAAATCAAAACATGCTTAAAATAGTTCAAACATATATTTGTCAACCAAACAGATTTTTAATTATTGCAATTGTTCCACTGTTTCCCATGTTTCTGTTCTTGTCTATCCATCTTGTATAATGAATGTATATATTATGTAAATACTACAAAGATGGTGTTCTTAGTTGTATAACTTGTACTCAATCCTTTTCGTATGAATAAAATATGTTTAAAACAAAACTTTAAACTATTATAGTGGCACTTGAATGAACCATTACAGACGAAGGGGGGCACAGAGGAAGGAGAAAGAGGATTGAGTGGAAGACGAAAATTTTTCTGTTAGAAGAAGCAACCCAGTCATCTTTCTTTCAACAGCGGGATGTTGTTCCTTCAACAGCGGGATGTTGTTCCTTCAACAGCGGAATGTCTCTCACCAGGAATGGATGTGGAAAGGTTTATGACTTCACAAATATTCCGCCAATGTATAATTGAAACGGTTTTTAACATTTATTTATAATGCAGGTAATAGGGCACAACAGCTTTTCCGAGTTGTAATTCGTTGCAAGACGATAATGATTTGATCTTATCACCAGTTGATTATTGTTGCTTTGTTTAGGATAATGACACAATTGACAGAAAACAGCACTAGAGAATCTACATGTTCGATGCACTAATTACAATATGTTGTCATTTTTCATTCTGGTTTCATTTTCATGTTTATATGCCTTAACCGTGGAACCTTCATGTAGGATTTTAAGCTGAAGAATTTCGATATTTGAGCAGACATGTTTGGATAATGATACATTGGATTAGACACTGAAAATACGTTTGTTTCAGAATCCAACGTCATAAGGCTCCTGGTGAGTTGGACTCTAGGATGACTGCAGGGCCGCATCGTGTCTTTGTTTCCAAGAGCCCCATTAGGTCGGTTACAAAGGTATCATAAAACCATTGAACACCGGTCTTATGATCGGTTATGCTTACATGCACGACTAACAATTGGAGACATCTGACAACACAACCCTCCTTGATGATAATACTTTTAAAAGACATCTTAAGAATATCTGAGTATAGAACGGGAAAATAGCACGTTAATTCTCATATAACGAATATGTACTTGAAGCGTCATCTCATTAGCATATGTATGATTATTTGTAAAACCTCCAGCATCATTTATCTTCGCTTTCATAGCTGAAAGTGAAAACGACAGCGCGGGATCTGTTCAAGTTGTTGCTTATCTTGACCACGGCGAGTAAGAAAAATATCTTCGGGAGCACCCTGTTTCCTCTATTACAAATCTATTACTGGAGTCTATTCTGATTAATGATGCCAGAACAGTCAGAACGTACTGACAACCTTCCTGAATCCCTAATCCGACATCGTATAAATTATCAAATGGTGGACCAGGCGTCTTATAATATTATCACATTGCCATATGTGTATAGTTATAGCATTCACTAGAATTATCACCCTGCCTTTATAGTTATAGCATTTACTAGAATTATCACTCTGCCATATTCTTTTGTCCGTTTATATTTAGACTGAAAGGAATTTTAATTCCTACAAAAATGAATAATTAAATACCAGAGAACATATGGCCGCTGACTATTCTTGTAATAATGATCATGGTGTATTTCGTCTGTGAAGCGTACATTTTACTGCACTTCATTAGATATGCCTGCTTTTGACGGATTACACTCTGTGCAACGTTGTGGCGTTCTGTTGGGAACAAAATGATACGTCTTTCGCTGCAAAGAGCTTTTTCAAAGCGGACCCCTGCTGGTTTGATAAACGAAAGTGAGGTAAAACTATTTCCATTTCGATAATCGTAAAATCTCAGCCGAAAGTAGAGTCCAGAGTTATGCCCCTTGGTAATTAGCCAAGATGGTGGAGTTTTTGTTTATGTAGTTGCTCACGTGTAGAAACTAGATGACGATATGGCTAAACGTGGCCATGATTACGACGATGACCGTGATCACCAGTACAAGCGACATAGAGACGACGATGAACGTGATCACCAGTACAAGCGACATAGAGACGACGATGGCGGGGACGTGCCTGCTCTCCACAGCATATTTCATGGAGAGGTTGCATTGTTAATCTACTCCGGGGACTCGGGTTTACTGTATAGACACAAATAGAATTTGATGAGTAGAAAACTTTAAGACCTAGCATTACGATTCTTGGCCCAAAGTGTCCTTTAACCAAGTGGTATTCGACTTACCATTTGCTAACCATGGGTACACATTATTATGACATATTCTTCCAGTCCAGATTATTTACAATATTTTGGAATGACAGTTCAGGCAGAAAACACAATCAATATCAACACAATCAATATCAACAAGGAGAATGTATTTCATGTTTGTGGACAACAATGAGCATGAAAGACTTCCGCCCGTATCCCCCCTTAAATTTCATTCTAGTCCAATCATACCACTTGAATATATATTCCTCATCTGAACAAGGATGAGTTTTAACATGTTTCTTTGACTGTATCTCAACATCTGAAAGACATACCAAACTTCTAAAAATGCCACTCAAATAAATCTTTCCTCATCGTTAAAAGAAGTCAACGGAAGTCTTACCATAACGATGTTAAAAATACTTCTTTTGAACACACAGCACCATACTTTGAGTATGGGCTATTGTCATTGTTATTTTAATCAACAAATCACTCAAAACATAGGTTTCCTCAATATCTTTGCTATCACCAATCAGTTTTCATTTTATTTAGTCAAGGTAGAAGGTAAGGTGAGGTGAAATTGGGTTTAACGTTGTGCTTGAGAATATTTCGCTCATATGACGACGTGCATGCGTCTGTATGTGTATGTGCGGCTGCTTGAACTAGCCCAGACTGAAGCTGGTTTTATAGTGCTAGCCCACTGAGATACCATGCCGCAGTGAAGCATGAATACCCCACTCAGACACAGTATACTGACTCCGAGCCAACCAGTCCTTGTTGTACCAATTAATTCCGAGCGCCAGGCAGGGACCAACAAGTACCATATTTTAACGTCTTTTGGTATGACGTGGTCTGGGATCGAACCCGCGACCTTCCGCTCTCCCAAGAGCCACCTATCAATATAGCCGTGCTAAACTGAATCCATAATTGGACGGTGTATGTATTCTATTTACCGGTTACTGCTTTTTCGTCTGTTTAGTCAACTCCATAAAAAAACAGAACTGTTCCATAATTACAATAACTTGGGATGCTAATTAACTCATTTTAGTTTGTGTTGATTGTAGTAAGCACTAAAGTGCATCTTGATAAACTCAGTGTAATACATGTACAAGTTCTAATTCTGTTCAGCACAGTAAAATATACTGATGACCTTACCCTATATTGAAAATACAGCATTTTTATGTCCTGACTTGTCATAAGAGGCGGACCGCCTCCGTGGTGTAGTGGTTAGAGTGTCCGCCCGGAGAGCGGAAGGTCGTGGGTTGGATCCCCGACCGGTCATACCAACAAAAGACGTTAAAATATGGTACTTGTTGGTCCCTGCCTGGCGCTCGGCATTAATAGGTACATCAAGGACTGGTCGGCTTGGATTCAGTATAATGTGTCTGAGTGGGGTATTCCTGCTTCACTGCGGCATAGTATCTCAGTGGGCTAGCACTATAAAACCAGCTTACGTCTGGGCTAGTACAAGCAGCCGCACATACACATACACATGCATGCACGTCGTCATATGAGTGAAATATTCTCAAGCACAACGTTAAACCCAATTTCACCCCACCTCATAAGAGGCGACTTTAGGGATCGGGTGGTCAGGCACATCAACTTGGTTGATCACTGTATTGTCTGGTCCAGACTCAGTTATCACAGAACGCCACCATATAGCTGGAATATTGTGGAGTGCGGCTTTAGTCAACCAACCAACCAAACCAGTCTCCTAACTGACCATAAAATCTGGCTTGTTCTTTCCAGATTGCATCAGTACAGAACTATGGAGTCTTTGTGAAAATACCAGGATGCAGAAAACAAGGTGAAGGATAGTATTTTGGTTTAGTGTCTCCTGAAATATTAGGGCACTGACATGTTTGTTACTTGACTGTGAAATCCATGTACATGAGTACTGGGTACACTCCTGCCAGTTTAAGCAAAAGATCATTATATCTGAAAATCTTAGATTCTAACATATGAACATAGGCAACTCTGCCCACACACCACAAGTCTCCCTTGAAAATGGAAATAAAAGATTAATGTTCAGCAAACTCTCCCATAAAGACTTCTTTCATTGTAATGTTAGTAAATGTCCGGGGCGGTGGGGTAGCCTAGTGGTAAAGGATCCGGGTTCGATTCCCCTCATGGGCACAATGTGTTAAGCCAATTTCTGGTGTCCCCTGCCGTGATATTGCTGGAATATTGCTAAAAGCGGCGTAAAACTAAACTCAGTCAGTCAGTCAGTCAGTAAATGCCCTTGTTTCAGCAAGTTTTGAGCACCTCAGAATGATGTGGGCAACTGTTTCATAGTTTAGTTTGTAATGCACACAAGAGTGCATCCAGTTTTATCTCTGTGTAAAATGTGTCTCAGCTGATCTCCTCATTCCAACATTTGTTCTGTTCAAGGCCTTGTCCACAAGTCTCAGATGTCAAAAGCCAGGGTGGAAGATCCATCAGAGATGGTGTCGTTGAGGGAGCGTGTATATTGTAAAGTCATCAGTATTGAGGTAACAGAGTAAAGGCAACACACACTGAAGCAGTACACCCATGTTTATGTGCGAAAGTTCAGAAGTAATCTTCTTAATAGAATGGAAGGTGTGGCATACTCATAGGGATATTTATACAGGGTTTCTAATGATGATCAGTTGTCCGTCAGAGCCAATTAAAACCCTGATATTGTGGATAGACGGCATTATAATGATGTATTTCTGTTGGAGATGACAAATGCAGGTAAAAGTAGGACTGTGGGCCTAGATTTTTGAAGCTCTCTTAGTGCTTACAAAGTCATAAGTGCCATACATTAACATTAACTTACGACTATCTTAGCGCTAAGAGAGCTTCGAAAATCTAGGCCCTGGGTCTCAAGAGCATGTACAGACACTTTTTATGAGATAAAAGTCTTGTAGATCAATTGATCATATTAGTCTGGGTTGCTTTTGAGTGAGTATGGTTTTACGCCACTTTTTGCAATATTCCTGCAATATCACAGCAGGGGACACCAGAAATGGGGTTGCTTTTGAAAAATACTGACATTATTTTATTGGATGTCAGGGTGCAGCACTGAAGTTATTAGGATCAAGATTTGGCCTGAAGCCTGAAAAGACACTGCCTGCCACTAGACTGTACACAGGGTTACCTCCCTTTGAATAGTTAGGATCCCATTTTCCTCAATAAGAAGACTAATGATGTATTTTGTTCCAGGGGGAGCATCAGAAGATCGGTTTGTCCATGAAATATGTCAATCAGACAACAGGGCAAGACCTGGACTCCAACAACGTGCAGGGCAGGTGAGTCTCATGTCTTTGCCCTGACAGGGTTGGTTAAAGTGTACAAGAGATTTGTCTGTGGCCACAGTAACCATGGTAATGTTCCTCTGTGGACTTCATTATGTGTGCAAATTGTTGGAATTGAGTGCAGAACTGAATATAATTGCCTATGCACTGAGGCACTTTAGCTAATGATAACCATGTCAACAGAAACCCAAAAGCGTATATTCAGCAGGTCATATATCTGGAGTGTGTTTTATGTGGGTTTTCATTTGTTGTGAGATCAGTGTTGGCGACCGGGGAAGAGTAAATCCATTTTGTAAGTCCCGTCGAAACCCTAAATAGTAGCCGTTGTCTGATTGGTTAAATCTGTTCTGTCGTCTCGCATTTGATTGGACTGTCATAGGCCGCTCAAAGGTTACCTGACGCGACCTTCCTCAAGGTTTTGATAGACTCAGTATAGCAGTGTAACGAATAATACTGGGCCTAAGTTTACTTAGACTGCATTGGACAACAAACAAACAAACAAATCGTGACATAAATGTTGGCTGCTGGTTTCAGTATGGAAGACCGGAGGCGGAAGCAGGGCTTCTCCTCTGAACGGCCGAAGATTGAACTGGGAGCCGTATATGACACAAAGTGTGCCAGATGTGGGACTCGTGGTAGGGGACACTGTCATTCGTTCATTCATTCATTCATCCATCCATCCATCCATCCATCCATCCATCCATCCATCCATCCATCCATCCATCCATCCATCCATCCATCCATCCATCCATCCATCCATCCATCCATCCATCCATCCATTCATTCATTCCTTCCTTCCAGGAAAGCTATCCGTAAATAATAAAACAATCACAGTAACCAGTAACATATAATCATTATGTCCCTGATCAACAATATCCCATTTTTGGTCTCTGAAATTTAAAGACAAATGAATTAAGGCTGTGATTCACATACAGAAAGGAAGGGTATCAACTTCTGAAATGAAAGTACTGTATCATACAACACATCCATGCTATCAGGATCTGTATACTATCAGGGCCAAACTGTATTGCTACAACAATGAACGTAGTGGTCATGTTTTCACGAAATCTTTCAGTAAAGGTTCTAGTCCATTGTCTTCTTTGCCAAATTGAGTTGTTATCAAATTATTATCACCCATATGTATTCCAGGGCCTAAATTTTCGAAGCTCTCTTAGCGCTAAGATAGTCGTAAGTCAATGCTAATGAATGGCACTTACGACTATCTTAGCGTTAAGAGAGCTTCTGAAATCTAGGCCCAGATGTGTAAGTGTCAGCAACTTTGACATTTTGCTGCAGTTGCCCAAGAGGCTCTTATCAAATAGTGTCCACTGTCACCATGTCAACAAGTTTTGTATACACCCTTCAGGGCACCTGTCCAAGGAATGCTATGGAGAAAGGGGAGGTAAGCAGTATGACCTGATCCCAGATTTGGACAAGTATGTACCAGACTCCCCAACCACAGCCCAGTCTGCAGAAAAGAAGAAGAAGAAGAAAAAGGTGAGGGAGAGAAAGAAGGATAAAATGGAGGAAATAAACTCTTGATATAGAGCCAGTTGTTCAGTATTAGCTTTATTTTGAACTCTGACATGCATGACATTAGTTAGAAAGTTTACCACAATATTGAGGGGGAGACACTGACATCAGCGGAAGAGGGATGTGACTTGGTGTAATTCCTAACTGAACAGGCTGCTGCTCTCTTTGTCTGTCTGGGGCAGTGGGGTAGCCTAGTGGTTAAAGCATTCGCTCATCATACCGAAGACCTGCGTTCGATTCCCCACATGGGCACAATGGGTAAAGTCCAGTCCTGGTTTCCCACGCTGTGATATTGCTGAAATATTACTGAAAGCGACGTATAACCAAACTCACTCACTCACTTTGTCTGTCCAAACACTATCAGATTCACTATGTAAGGGCAATACTCTCAGAGTGGTTAAGAAATAGTGTATGATGTAAGACAAAAAGGATTTAAAACCTGTATTCATGTTGCTACAGTTGCTTGAAAATGCCTTTTATGTCAATTTAATCTGACAAATAAATCCTTACTTTGCTCTATGCTGTTGTCTTGCGTGACAGTTTACTTGAGATGAATCATGGTAATGTTTGTGAGGGTCTGTGTAGTAGAGGTCCCAGGCCTGGCCAACTTTAATCCATGTTGGCTGGATCCTGAATAGGACCCACAGGACTACCTGGACCCGTGTTAGTCATGTGATGTATTGTTTAATGACAAGAATCAACTAAAGCTCCATGGTTACGGTACATGTCACTAAGGGACCGTTCATATCTGATGGCTGGGGTGGTGGTGATCATTGGGGGGGAGGGTTACCCATTTTGTTCTGGGGAGGTGGGGGGGATCACCCATTTTTGTCCGCATATAGTAGGGGGGGTCAGCAATTTTGTGGATAATAATAATAAAAAAGTATGCTTGAAATTTTTGGAAGGGGGCTCAGGAGTCATTTATTATGTACATGACATGCAGGGGGATCATTCACATTGTACATGCTTCTCCATAAAAATCATCATCACCCCCTTTAGCCATAAATTATGAATGGTCCCTAATGTTTGCATGTCTTTCAGACTGTGCATGCATTCCTTCCTTCCATATGTAACATTGTAACCAGATCATTTCCTAAATGTATTATGATAGGTTTTTCCAGGTCTTCAGTAAAACAATTCCCAATTGGAAATTTTAACCTAACTCTTTGGATTAATAGGGCCCGTAAGTAGGTTACGGCACATTGCGAGACCGGTGACAAACAACGAACACTTGGTCCGGTCTAGTAATTCATATTTGGCGGCCGCACAATTTGGAACCAGAACTGGTTCTTAAATATACGTGTGTCACCGGAAATCTGATACTGGAAGTAAGCTGTGCCCTTCTCGCATATCGCAAATTGGCGTGCGCGAAAGGGAGCTGGGAACTAGCTTAGTACCGGAAGTAGTGCCTTGTGAGACTTACCGGCCCTGTAGCTTGTACCAGGGTAGGGTTGAAAGGGATGTGCCTGAGTAATTAATTTAAACTCTTCCCAGACTTATTGTTCATGAATTTGTATCTTTTATTTTAACTTTTCAAACAATTTTACTGCTGGCTTGATGAAATATTGATATCTTTGAGCATGTTGACAAGAAATCAAGATTATCTGTGAAGTATTTGTTAACGGACAGATGACTGAGTTGTCAGTCAGCTGTCAGTTGCTCATTGTCTGAGAGAGGGTATCCTGCGTCCACTGTTTTGTAATTTTGAGCAACATTGTTTTTCAGGAAAGGAAACATAAAAAAGAGAAAAAAAACCAAAAGAAGAAGAAGCACAGACACTCTTCCTCCTCCTCTGACGAAAGCGACAGAGGTTCAAAGGTATGTTGTATGTGTATGAGATTTATGTTCATAGGCATTGAAACATTCCAGTGTATGCAATTTTTCCAGTGCATTCTCCCCTAGACTGAATTATTCTAGTGTATTCTCCCATAGACTGAATTATTCTAGTATATTCTCCCATAGACTGAATTATTCCAGTGCATTCTCCCCTAGACTGAATTATTCTAGTGCATTCTCCCATAGACTGAATTATTCTAGTGTATTCTCCCATAGACTGAATTATTCCAGTGTATTCTCCCATAGACTGAATTATTCTAGTGCATTCTCCCATAGACTGAATTACAGTGTATTCTTCCAGACTGAATTATTCCAGTGTATCCTCCCATAGACTGAATTATTCCAGTGTGTATCCTCCCATAGACTGAATTATTCCAGTGTATTCTCCCATAGACTGAATTATTCCAGTGTATCCTCCCATAGACTGAATTATTCCAGTGTATTCTCCCATAGACTGAATTATTCCAGTGTATTCTCCCATAGACTGAATTATTCCAGTGTATCCTCCCATAGACTGAATTATTCCAGTGTATCCTCCCATAGACTGAATTATTCCAGTGTATTCTCCCATAGACTGAATTATTCCAGTGTATTCTCCCATAGACTGAATTATTCCAGTGTATTCTCCCATAGACTGAATTATTCCAGTGTATTCTCCCATAGACTGAATTATTCCCATAGTGTATTCTCCCATAGACTGAATTATTCCAGTGTATTCTCCCATAGACTGAATTATTCCAGTGTATTCTCCCATAGACTGAATTATTCCAGTGTATTCTCCCATAGACTGAATTATTCCAGTGTATATCTCCCATAGACTGAATTATTCCAGTGTATCCTCCCATAGACTGAATTATTCCAGTGTATTCCTCCCATAGACTGAATTATTCCAGTGTATTCTCCCATAGACTGAATTATTCCAGTGTATTCTCCCATAGACTGAATTATTCCAGTGTATTCTCCCATAGACTGAATTATTCCAGTGTATTCTCCCATAGACTGATTATTCCAGTGTATCCTCCATAGACTGAATTATTCCAGTGTATCCTCCCATAGACTGAATTATTCCAGTGTATTCTCCCATAGACTGAATTATTCCAGTGTATTCTCCCATAGACTGAATTATTCCAGTGTATTCTCCCATAGACTGAATTATTCCAGTGTATTCTCCCATAGACTGAATTATTCCAGTGTATTCTCCCATAGACTGAATTATTCCAGTGTATCCTCCCATAGACTGAATTATTCCAGTGTATTCTCCCATAGACTGAATTATTCCAGTGTATTCTCCCATAGACTGAATTATTCCAGTGTGTTCTCCCATAGACTGAATTATTCTAGTGTATTCTCCCATAGACTGAATTATTCCAGTGTATTCTCCCATAGACTGAATTATTCCAGTGTATCCTCCCATAGACTGAATTATTCTAGTGTATTCTCCCATAGACTGAATTATTCCAGTGTATCCTCCCATAGACTGAATTATTCTAGTGCATTCTCCCCTAGACTGAATTATTCTAGTGCATTCTCCCATAGACTGAATTATTCCAGTGTGTTCTCCCTAGACTGAATTATTCCAGTGTATCCTCCCATAGACTGAATTATTCTAGTGCATTCTCCCCTAGACTGAATTATTCTAGTGTATTCTCCCATAGACTGAATTATTCCAGTGCATTCTCCCATAGACTGAATTATTCTAGTGTATTCTATTCAGTGTATTTCTCCCTAGACTGAATTATTCTAGACTGTGTATTCTCCCTAGACTGAATTATTAGTGTATTGTCCCATAGACTGAATTATTCTAGTGCATTCTCCCTAGACTGAATTATTCTAGTGTATTCTTCTAGACTGAATTATTCCAGTGTATTCTCCCATAGACTGAATTATTCCAGTGTGTTCTCTGAATTATTCAGTGTATTCTCCCATAGACTGAATTATTCCAGTGTATTCTCCCATAGACTGAAATATTCCAGTGTGTTCTCCCTAGACTGAATTATTCTAGTGTATCCTCCCATAGACTGAATTATTCCAGTGTATTCTCCCATAGACTGAAATATTCCAGTGCATTCTCCCATAGACTGAATTATTCTAGTGTATTCTCCCATAGACTGAATTATTCCAGTGTATTCACCTCTAGACTGATTTATTCCATAGTATTCTCCCCATGATTGAATTATTCCAGATTCAGAGTTGTAGTGATGCCCATTACAAAGATTATACTGTAAATATTCTGTAAATATCCTTAGTTTTCAAGTATATCACATATACAGTTAAACTCGGTTGTGTCAAACATTGATGTGTAGTATATCACATATACAGTTAAACTCGGTTGTGTCAAACATTGATGTGTAGTATATCGCATATACAGGTAAACTCGGTTGTGTCAAACATTGATGTGTAGTATATCACATATACAGGTAAACTCAGTTGTGTCAAACATTGATGTGTAGTATATCACATATACAGGTAAACTCAGTTGTGTCAAACATTGATGTGTAGTATATCACATATACAGTTAAACTCGGTTGTGTCAAACATTGATGTGTAGTATATCACAAATACTGGTAAACTCGGTTGTGTCAAACATTGATGTGTAGTATATCACATATACAGTTAAACTCGGTTGTGTCAAACATTGATGTGTAGTATATCACATTTACTGGTAAACTTGGTTGTGTCAAACATTGATGTGTAGTATATCACATATACAGTTAAACACGGTTGTGTCAAACATTGATGTGTAGTATATCACATATACAGTTAACTCGGTTGTGTCAAACATTGATGTGTAGTATATCACAAATACTGGTAAACTCGGTTGTCTCAAACATTGATGTGTAGTATATCACATATACAGTTAAACTCAGTTGTGTCAAACATTGATGTGTAGTATATCACATATACCGGGTACAGTTAAACTCGGTTGTCTCAAACATTGATGTGTAGTGTATCACATATACAGTTAAAACATATACATTAACCTTATTTTGTTGTCATTTTAAGTTTCCATTGACCCTTAGATAACTGAAAGTATTTATGTAGGTTCCTTCAACTTGAACATAATGGTGTTTGACTGTATAACCATCCATCACCCTTTGTATTCTGGAGTGTCAGTCTAGTATATTTACGGTTCTACATGTTGACTTGATTACTTCTACACTACATGTAAATTCCAGGGGCGGTTGGGTAGCCCAGTGGTTAAGGCGTCCATCACGCCGAATGAGCTGAGTTCGGTTCCCCTCATAGGCACAAGGTGTGAAACTAATTACTGGTGTCCCCTACCGTGATATTGCTGGAATATTGCTCAAAGGTGTACAACTAAACTCACTCAGTCCACACTACATGTGAAGCCTATTTGTCATAACTGGGTTGTATGTTTCAGAAAAGAGAGAAGTCAAGCCAAAAAAAGGAAAAGCATCGCCACAGCAGTGATTCCTATGACAGCTGAGTGACATGTGACAACGTCAGTATTTGAGATGATATTGACATTTATACCTGAAATCTACAACCTCCAAGGGTTGTGTATTTCAAAAACACATTCTGGGCGGAGTGATAGCCCAGTGGTTAAAGCGTTGTCATCCCGAATTCCCAGGTTCTATTCCTTACACAGGTACAATGTGTGAAGCCCATTTCTGGTGTCTTCCGTCGTGATATTGCTGAAATATTGCTAAAAGCGGCCTAAAATGCAACTCACCCACCCATCCTTCTACATACCAGAAAGCTATGAGTGTGGGTTTGGATCCTGGCTAATGCGTGTTTCTAGGTTTGTTAGCACCATATTTGTGGTTTCCCCAAATTGGTGTATGTCGGAGACCTGTGACCTGATCATGTGGAGCTTTCCTTCCACATTAAACTAACATGCATAATGTAGCAGTGTTCAAGGCAGCATTAACCCAAGTCACACACTTGTCAGTCACGATCTGACCTGTGTATATATCGTGTTGATTGACTTGTAAGTAGCATCAGGTTAAATCATTGAAACTAACTGTTTGCTGTTTTCCTTCTTTGGACTGGTCCAGACTCGATTATTTACAGACCGCCACCATATAGTTGGAATATTGCTGAGTGTGGTGTAAAACTAAACTCACTATTTGGGGTCCACCTCCAAAAAACACAAGTTACGCTTTTGCATGTCTCGGATGTCTTTCATTTTGCATATCTCACTTAGATAAACAATAAACTAGTTTGATGTGAAAACACTCTCTTAAACATATTTGTAAATATTCAGTTCCAGTGCACAAACAATGAATTAAATTCATGAAGGGATACGATTTACTGAATGCACGAATGAATTGTGACAGGACTTCCATACTGTCAATCTGGTCATCAGCTCTGTCCACACTATCACAAAGTCGTCGACCACCTCCGTGGTGTAGTGGTTAGAGCGTCCGCCCAGAGTGCGGAAGGTCGTGGGTTCAATCCCCGTCTGTGTCATACCAAAAGACGTTAAAATATGGTACTTGTTGGTCCCTGCCTGGCGCTCGGCATTAATGGGTACAACAAGGACTGGTCGGCTCGGAGTCAGTATAATGTGTCTGAGTGGGGTATTCATGCTTCACTGCGGCATGGTATCACAGTGGGCTAGCACTATAAAACCAGCTTCAGTCTGGGCTAGTACAAGCAGCCGCACATACACATACACACGCATGCACGTGGTCATATGAGCGAAATATTCTCAAGCACGACGTTAAACCCAATTCCACTACCACCACCACCACAAAGTCATCTCGGTGCTGATCTGGTACCGAAACTCCCAGATGATGCTGAATAGTGAGCTCCAGGAACACAGAAATTCTGCAGAATATTGAATAGAAGCGACAAAACCCTTTCCACATTCATAAGAAATCTCTGCCAAAAGCAGATTGTACAATTGTGACCATATCATGAGCAGATAGTTGTTTCAGCAGTATTATAACTGTATGATGTTGTTTGTAAACAAATCCGTCCGAACCAGACAATCCAGTGATTGTCACCATTCGATAAAATGACAGAGCATGTGTTTATGAATCACTATTAAATAGTGATGATACCAGGTGTTCGCGAAAGTAATAATGAGTTGGTATGGAAGTATATAATGTGTCTGGAATCTACAACAAAACATTTCAACAGTTGGCACAAAGAAGTTAAACACATATTACACATAAGTTCCGAATTTAAATTCACATCTCCAAGTATTTAGTACTACAAAGTAGATTAGTTCCATTAACGTATCATCCTACACTCTTTGGGGGCGGTGGGGTAGTCTAGTGGTTAAAGCGTTGGCTCGTCACGCCGAAGACCCGGGTTCGAATCCCCACATGGGTACAATGAGTGAAGCCCATTTCTGGTTTCCCCTGCCGTGATATTGCTGGAATATTGCTAATAGCGGCGTAAAACCAAACTCAGTCAGTCCTACACTCTTTGCAGTTACAGAACCTGATTTTCATGTCATTGCACCACGACAGTATGGGGAGTTGCTCGTAGCATCCATCACTGGATTGTCTGCACCAAGCTTATTTACTGACAGATCAATGCCATTCAGATGGAATATTGTGCAGTGTGGTGAATGCTTGTCATTGGCGGGACTAACGGGATTGGGTGGTCAGGCTTGCTGACTTGGTTGATACATGTCATTGTATCCCAGTTGCATAGGTCGATGCTCATGATGTTGATCACTGGACTGTCTGGTCCAAACTCCGTTATTACCAGACTGTCGCTATATAGCTGGAATATTGATGAGTGCAGTGTTCAACAATAAACCAACCAACCAACTGAATACCTCTGAAGGGTCGGTGGGCTAGCCTAGTGGTTCAACAGTATATTCGTCATGCCGAAGGTTTGGGTTCGATTTCCCACATGGGTACAATGTGTGAAGCCCATTTCTGGTGTCCCCCTGCCGTGATATTGCTGGAATATTACTAAAAGTGGCGTAAAACTAAACTCACTCACTGAATACCTTTTAAACTGGCATCAAACAAAGCCCACTCATCTTGCGTCATTGAGCTCATAGTCTCCCTTCTGGTGGGATAAAGCCTTAAACCCATCATATACACCTGAGGTTGGTGATGGGATAGCCTAATGGTTAAACCACTTGCTTGTCATGCTATAGTCCCAGGTGCAAATACCCCTGGGGTATTAAGTGTGAAGCCCATTTCCATGCCTGGAATACTGCTAAAAACTGCATAAAATCATATTCACTCACTTAACTCATACTCATCAAATAAGCAATTTTGAACTGTTTGATGCACTTGACTGTATTCTGTTTGTCTTTAACTCCACACTTACTGACAGCTGTGTGAAAGTTACCTGTAGATTGTCAAGTCTGGACCAGATATAGCAGTGCTTTTAGAATTAACAATCACCCACATCATCACAATGAAACCACTCAACCTTCATTAATAAGTTCTTATGATAAGTGAGACCGCCTCCGTGGTGTAGTGGTTAGAGCGTCCGCCCGGAGAGCGGAAGGTCGGGGTTCGATCCCCGACCGCGTCATACCAAAAGACGTTAAAATATGGTACTTGTTCGTCCCTGCCTTGCACTCGGCATTAATGGGTACAACAAGGACTCGTTGGTTCGGAGTCAGTATAATGTGTCTGAGTGGGGTATTCATGCTTCACTGCGGCGTGGTATCTCAGTGGGCTAGCACTATAAAACCAGCTTCAGTCTGGGCTAGTACAAGCAGCCGCACATACACATACACACGCATGCACGTCGTCATATGAGCGAAATATTCTTATGCACGACGTTAAACCCACTTTCACCTCACCTCTTATGATAAGTTTTGGGTAGTAGAGATCTGTTCTATTTCACAATCCCCTTGGAATTAAGGTATTAGAAACTGGATTCACGTTGCACAACATCTGACTATGAGTACATTTCATCCATCAATCTGTCAACGAGTTCACTGGTTATCTAGGGAGTGACAGCATGACTTGGTGCCCACTTGCCAGATCATACTTCTGTATCATGGAGTAGGTAGGTAGTTGTCCGATACCCTGAATCACAACCCGGTCTAGATTGTCACTCCCGGATAAAACCATGAGGCCGCGAACAAAGTACAAGCACTCAGATGACCCATGCCAAGTGTATCTCGGCCTGATACGGATTATTCATCATGCTAGCATGGATTTAGAGATTGTATTTCATTTCATAAATAGTGTGTGGGTTTTGTAATTGGATATTTTGTTTAAGATGGTGAATGCATAATTCAGTAGGTAATGATATTTAAAGCAAGTTGCGCAAGTTCCTAGCTTTCATATTCTCCAAATTATATTTGATAAAATGGAGGAAACATTGATTATTGCGAGGGTCAATTTCAGGTCAATTTCTAAAAAACAAAAGTCCATTATTTTTATATTGAAAAAAAAGATTTCCATAACCGAATTTTTTAGATTTCTTTATAATGTAAAACTTACGTCCATGGCACCTTAAGGCAAAAGAAGAGATGGTCTAGCTTATTGTTAAAATAAAGATAAAAAGAAAAATGAATAAAAAATAATAAATGCTACTTTTTAATTATCGGTACATTTTAAATCATCTCAGGACTTATGGTATATAGATGAACCAGTACAACATGCCTGCAATTATTACACATGTCCAATTCATCTGTGTTATGTCATGAAGCACTATGCCCACGGTGTTGCAACATGTTGTCACGCAGTGGGAGTGTTTCTGATAAGCCAAGCTTAAATAGCCTCATATAAATCTAGACCCTGTTTCTGAGTCTTTGTTATCAGTACCGTAATTCAACATGTTGTACAGACCTCTTTCGGGCCAAGGACAAATTTGTGGAATTTTTCAAATCATTATTACAGCATATTACAACTATAGTTACAAGGGCCTCCATTACTGGTCACAAGGTGAAGGTCAAATCAGTAATGATTACAGGTGAACTAAGATTTCTTTAAGATGTCAAGAGACTCAAGGTGGGCGTAACATATGCTTGACCTGATTAAATATTTTCGACAGGTCATTTTGCATGGCTGCAACATGCACATCTGACACTACATGCATTGGTGACAGTGCCAGTCTCGTGCCAAGAATGCAACTGTTCGCAGTGTCTCAGGTCAATGTCACTTCAGGCAAATCAGATACGTTTGCACATGAAACACTGAGGCAATTCAACACCTACACCTGTTCAGGAGCTACTGTACCACACCTAAGCCAGAAATTTTGAACTTTCTCTTCATTTAAAATCATTGGTAGCAATGTCCTTTCTGTGTGTGCTAAAAGCTAAAAGTTTGCTGTCAAACACCCATCAGTAATGACCCTATCCTCAGTATGATCTGAGTAACAGTCATCCAATTTTAGTATAATCTGATATGATCTGACTACCAGATCTTCAGTATGATCTGATCGAATGATAGACTCGCCTAGCCTGACCACCCGATCTTCAGTATGATCTGATCGAGCGATAATCTAACCTAGCCTCACCACATGATCTTCAGTATGATCTGATCCATCGATAGACTCAGCCTAACCTGACCTACCGATCTTCAAGTATGATCTGATCGAGCGATGACTCGTCTAGTCTAACCACCCAATCTTCAGTATGATCTGATCGAGTGATATACTTGCCTAGCCTGACCACCTGATTTTCAGTATGATCTGATCGAGCGATAGACTAACCTAGCCTTACCACATGATCTTCAGTATGATCTGATCGAGTGATAGACTCTTCTAGACTAACCACATGATCTCCAGTATGATCTTATCAAGCGATAGATTCGCCTAGCCTTACCACATGATCTTCAGTATGATCTGATAGAGCGATGACTCAGCCTAGAATGATTGCCCAATCTTCAGTTTGATCTGATTGAGCGATAGACTTGTCTAGCCGAACCACTCAAACCTTGGAATGATTAGATTGTGTAACCATTAGTTCCTTGTTTGGTGTTTAACACTTAATTACTTAATAGCCCAAGAATATTTGAGTCTGAACCAGACAAACCAATGATCTAGCCCTACTACCTGAACCCCAGTATGATCTGAGTGAACGAGCCAACTATATATTTCACTCACCAGCTAAGTGATACGTGAGGACAAGAGTTTTCACATTTTAGTGCATATTGACAGCTTGATAGAATATATTGGTGTCACGTATTCTTATACAGGTAACAACTGATGTCAACATCCTCAAGTGAAATATAGGTGACAGTTTTATTAGTAAGGAAATACTGTTTTCAACAAGTAAAGGGAACTAACTGTGTTATCTAACGAATGATTTGTTCACTCAGTTGAATTACATAATGAGCATGTTTCAGGTACTTGAACTCTGCTGAAGTCTGTTTTATCCTTCGTATTCTTACAAACATGTTATCACACATATGATGAAACATACAACTTTATAGATGACAACTTCTTATTTATTGCATAGAGCCACGTTTTGATGTAGATCCTTTCATCATTATCAAGCTAAAAGTGATATATATATATATATCATGTCTTTGTTACTCAGACAAGGATGTATAAAGACACACAATGAACTCACCGAGCATCACCTGCCTGGTATTCATTCACCTCTTAAAACAAGCGAGGTTGCTGTGATCACTTCTAACCTTAAATCCAAGGTTAATTTAACAGGTTAAAAATTAATTCAAACTGATATTGAGGCAACAAACCAAATAGAATAGAATCATGAAGGTAAAACACTGTTGCCCCGCTGATTGTTTCCCATTATATTCATGAAGGGTAAGAGGTTTATTTCTAAGGATATCTTTCTTATCTCATTTGTGTGGGTGAAACTGGTCACTTTGCCCATTAAAGACTAGAGGCGGCCATATTGCATACAGACAGACTGTTGCTCTTATCTTCAGACAAGGGTGACCCTGGGAGTTTGCACCTAGCACCATGGAGTTATCTCAGGTTAGATCAGTAAAGGTCAGCCCTATGAAACAGCATTGTTGTTTGTATATGACATAAAAGGAGTTGTAACACATGAATAATAAAAATGTTTGTAAAACATATTTGTAGATATTGTTTTTCAATGAATAAATGCCCCATCAGTCTACATATAACTTCATTTACTAAGATGTTATAGTAGGACACTGATTGTCTTGCCAGATATGTCCACTTAAAACCCTTCAAAATTCAAATTATTATTTGTTTCTATAATGCATATATTTGCTGATTCTTGAATTTCTTGTTGTTGAAAATATATCCATGTTTGATCTGTAAGGTAATGCAGTGTACAAACACATGACTCCATGCTTTCTATTGATTTAAAGAAGACTGACAAATGCTTTAGAGGTCACAGGTCAGATTCTAGCTCTCCCATCCCTAATCTAAGCCTGGCGGTCGACTTTGCTTTTCTGAGACACCCAATCCGGGATTTATATTGTCACACCTCTTTCTGCAAATATTTGCTAGTCAGTTAACAGAGACCTATTGCAAAATGGAGTGTTTATTTCAGGCCATATAATTTACAAGGGTAATATGTTTATAGGGCTTGTTGTATGGACCTCAAGGGCTGTAGCATGGTAAAGGTAATGTGATTGGTTGATCTGGAGAGAGAGGACTACCGGCAATGTACCTGGCCAACTGTGGGACAGACTGACTGATTCACAGATAACACCTCCACCATGGTGAATACAAACTCAATATGGAATGTGCAGGTCAAAATTAGCCAAGATTAGGAATTGATGTATGCTTGAGGTTTACCTGGCTCATTCACATGTGCCAGTCTTAACCAAGACTGTTGGACTGTTCTAATATTTAACTCTCCATGCAAGCTAAAAATACGGTCAAGATAAGAGCCCTTAGCCTACCTGGGACTCTTCCCACATGACTTTGTCGATAATCAATTCAGAATTTCTGGACTGGTATCTAGGACACGCAACTGATAAATTTTGTTGGTGACAGCTTTCTTGGCCCTGGAGAGACAGATATTTCAGGCACATTTGGCTCTCAACACGCCTGGTCATGATTTGCCACGTGTTTTCAAAGCAACTGCCATGTAGGACTGCAAAAAATAGCTGAGAAAGCAGTTTTTGTGAAGCCCTAAAACAAGCCATCTCAACATAAAAAAACACAAAATTAGTAAGGTTGAAGAGGATTGGATTGAAAAGTAAACGCATTCTGCACCTAATTTTATCCTAATCACTTTCAGGTTTTCAGTGAATTTTCCTTTTACTAAGTATCAGAAAATAGCAACATTTTACAATAATATGCCCATTCAAGTTTAATGGAATGTGTGGATTATGATCATGCACCTGTATTTGGGTTGGACTTAAGAAGCAATTAGCTGGGCAGGCACCAGAAACATGATGTAGTGAAAGCCTACATCATGAATGCAATTGGGGTTGGTTTCACTGTTAAAATATTGCTACTTTTCATGAGATTTACAAGATAACAACTCTTCCCCATGGCATTAAAAGGATATTTTCAGAGTCCTCTTTTGATTTCAGGACACAATAGAGGACGGTTGTGTTTCAAAGCTGACTCTTTCATGGTTAATTTTTTGCCCCTACAATGAATCTGTTCATCTGACTATCCTGAAAAAGGGCTCTTCACAAATGGGGTGCTTATTCAGACCATACTGAGACCATACTGAAATCAAATTTGTAACCAGGTATCATGAATACTTTATAGGTAATTTTTATGTTTTGTGTTCACATTTTACAAAATATCCCTCTGATAATTATTCACTATGATACTGAACTTTTATGTGTAATAGATATTAACCAATGATACATTAAAAGTGGTGTTATGTGTCCCACTTCATCAACCAACCCATGCTACTCAGCAATAATAATCACACGCTCATTGTTAAGATAAGATTTTATTGATAAGCTCTGATTGTTACATCTGAACTTGTAACTTTGGATCTAACACTCTAGGTAATAGTGCATGTAAATATAGCAAGATACATAATGTTGACTGGTCTTAATCACACATCATGCCAGTTAGTCATTTGAACTAGTGAGCCAATGCTCACGTCCAGGAACAGCCCAGCGTACATGATCTCGTCAAACCATTCTCTCAGTGGAAGATCCATTCTCAGGTCTCAATAGAGACATTTTCATATCTCAAAATTCAGATCAGCAATGGGACACTTCACTATACAGGATAGTAGTTACTGGAAAAGCTTCTAAAGACAAGAAAGTGGTTCACTACTATTACTGTCTATTTCTTCACAAGTGATTTCAAAATTTTGAGTTCCATGAATCCTATTTATATGTGAGCTCATTTCTCTTAAAAACTTTGTTCTAATGTACTTGCTATATATGGGGTCTAAGAGTTGCCATGGTTACTTGTCTGATTTCTGTTTGTACATTGACACAATGTCAATGATCATTCTTCATTGTAGATGAAATAATAGTCATAATCTGTTTAAGCAGCTAAATCATTTAGCCAGTGAAATGTATTTGTGTTACTTTAGCAGGGTTTGAATTAAACACAAGTCTGTCAGTCTGAGCCTAGTATAATTCAGGAATCACTGGTGATATTTCAAGAGACCACCATGTTTACCATTCAAGTCATGTCTGTGGATATCTAGCCCTGTTTAACACATGGCAATTATCTTTTCTGGTTATCTATACACCTTTGTGTTTGTTCTGTGTCAGAGTTTTATCTTCGGAACACAAAAACTGCATGTCATATGAAAACAGTAATTCTGTTTCATTTAAGAAAAAATATCTAGACAGATAAATATGTTGCTAATCTCATGCACGAGGCCATTGCTGATCTCAATATTGAGATATTCCTTTATGTGATTACCAATCAGTCAAGATTAAAGCAAATGATATATTTTTACTGCAATGGGTCAGTTTTTTAACATCTGAATTTGAATTGCAATCAAGTGACAAATCTGAAAACATGTACACCTCAGATACTGAGATATGTTGTAAAATATCACAGAATATGCCATCCTCAGACATATAAATATAAAGGTACAAAAACCTGAGTTTCTTTGGACATAAATTCTCTTTCGGTAATATGGAAACTTGAGACCCAAAGTTGCAGTAAAAGGAAGAAAACAAGAGTTATGTGATATGCATAAATACCATATAGGGACACAATGCAAGACTAGCTGAACACTTGAATACATGTTCTTTGATATTCCTTCAACAGCACCTGGAACAAAGAACTGGCTACTTTCTGGGGGAAAATAATGTCGCATAGAATGCCTTATTGACATGTGAACAGTCTCAATTCAATTAAAACTTTGTCAACATTTTCCTCATAGTTACATAGAAAAGGTGTACACACATGTAACACACATAGCACTGATTATTCACGTCTTATTATTCCCCAGAAAGTAGAATATTTTTACTGTAAGCAAATATCAATAAAATACTGAATCAGTACAATTCTAACTAACAGAAGCTAAAAATCTAGAAGCAATTAAGCATATAATTTATGAACTCAAAATAAAACCGTCACCAATTAAGATACCAAGATGGTTAAATGTATGATTCTGATAAAATGATTCTATGACATTCTGATGTTGCCTAATTCTGTGCCAAGTTTGCAGTGCCCTTCACAAATATAACGAAACATAAAATATTTGGCAAGATTGAACTTGAGCAAACAACTCTACCAGAGAGATACTTGCCAGTACCAACAAAAGTCATCTTCTTATTAACAAACCCTTTCTCTTTGAACAGAGTACAGAAACACTTAAAACATCCATCCATAAAATAAAATTTTAAATTCTGATTCAGTGGAATGTTGGTAAAAATTGTATTTATTTGCTTCAAGGATATACTTGGAAAGTAACAATATCCGCAGTGATATACCTATGCACTTTGATATAAACACATATGTTAATAAGAACTGTCATTATTTGTTTGATAATATTGAAATCAGTAATTATTGGGACATGTATCATTTGTCTCTAAAAACACCATTTAAAATGTTAGTACAGGCAAGTGAGTGTAATGGCAAAGAAAAATACAAAGTAAATTATCTTTGTTATGTATCAAGATTGAACAGTTTGCCATCACTTTCTTCAATATCTAATAAGTGGGTGTCCCCTGCTTAGACACAAAGAAAATGATAGCTCTATTCACTTAGGACATCAACTGACTAGACTTTTTTTGATAGAACTGCTAGATTATGCTTGTTCCAAATCTCATAAGAACAGTTGTGTGTTGCCTCATGCCGGCAATCATGCTTGATATACCTTTCTACCTTGCATATAATTTATTTTACTACACTGAACGAGAACTTGCACATCATTTTGTGTTTAGTTAAAAGATGTGCTTCACACGAATCTACTTCAACATGGTTCCTGATCAAAATATGATTGCTTTAAAACAGGACAAAAAGAGAAAACAAATTTTTCAAAGATTTAAAATTGCTGATCTTAACAATAGACTAATGACCAATTTTTAAGTCATCAATCATTACTGTTAATCTGGCATCAAAATATTTCTTTATCAACATCTGTCAACAATTCATTATTTGTCCACTGTGAAATTCTTTGAAGCAGCACTGTTCTAATTTGTATTATAATATTTGGTTTAAACCCCTATTTATGGATAAAGAGATATATTGAGAAATGGTATTGTAATACACTAATTTGAGATCTGGTAAGATTGGTATTTACCATGATTGACTGTTAGAATGGAACATATAGGTATTAATAAATCAAATTCATTTATGCACCTACATGACCATCATACTATCCTTTGATTATCCTTCAATTTGAATAAATGGAAGACCCCCAAATTGTTTCAAGTTTTAGCACTAACCATCCACCGATCCCTGCTGCATGCTGTTTTGGCACATGGGAGAATGCTTAGCAGACACAGGGAGTAGAGAGAGAAACTCACTTTGAATTAACATGCTTTCATGGAACTATGTCAGGGCCCAGATTTTCGAGGCTCTCTTAGTGCTAAGATAATCGTAAGTGCCATACATTAACATTAACTTATGACTATCTTAGAGCTAAGACAGCTTTGAAAATCTAGACCCAGGTGTTTATGTAAATGGCTAACAGTAGCAGCAAACCTTATCACCTTTACGGTGTTGTAAATGCTAAGTAACATCACTAATTATGTATCTGATTGCCGTTGTACAAAACACATTAATGTTAAGACTGTAATAAGTCTATGTTATGGAATGGAATGCCTTGTACAACAGCACCCTGGAAATTTAACCCGGTCGGACTTTCATACATCAGCCAATAAAAAGAACAGTTTGTCTATATTTACACCAATAGGTGTAATATTGCCACTTGTTTCAGCCATGAAAGGCGAGCATGATATTTCTGACACTATATTATTCGAAACTGACTTGATTAGAGCTATGGTGACAAATGTGTCCAGGGATTCATAATAAGATGGATAATATTACACTTGATAATTAGGATGCCACCTGTTTTCCTTTCAGTTTGTGGTCTGATGTTTCTATTATTCTGGGTTGGGCATGCTTTTTGTTCACTGCAGGTTTCCACATCAATATCAGTGATGTTACAACAAAGAATTTACTGATCAAGCAAGACTGGACCATGAATCTGGCTATACAATCCAAGTAGTTTTCCTTCTGGTGGAGTGGTAATAGACTTCAAATGATTACAGCACCATGTAGTAAAACACTTTTAAAAAGGTAATTTTACTTTAACAGGAATGGCCGAAGTGTTCGTCCTGTACTGAAATACACATAACACTTTGTGTCAAAACAAGTTTGCAAATAGTTTGCAAATAAATGGTAGAGAAACAAATAACAGATACATGTGTTCAAAAGAACTAAACTAAAAACTTCACTCTAAACCTACGAAAATCATAAAAATCACCACCAATCTAGTCAATTGTGGTTGGTAATTTAGTCTTGATATTGTATTCATTTATCCATAAAACAAAGCCTTTTTGCCATATATAAATAAAACTTGAAAAATACTGCCTTAAATTCAAACAAAAAAGTTTGAGAACTTCTCGTCATGGGTGTTAGGCAAAATATGAGACATTGAAAGAGAGCTGTGATCTGGCACATTGGACAGCAAAAGACTGCCATCATCATGGCTCTATAGTTGAGTTGATATGTCCAAGAACAAGTTCAGTTCTGTTTCAATCTTTCAAATTGTTGTCTACAATACATGCATATCTAACAACATCGAATGCATAGAGAAGCCTTCTTTGCTTCATACATATATTTAGCACTAAGTGGAATTCCAAATTTGAAGGATTATCTGTGAAGCTTGGCTTCAAAATCACCACCCACCGTAGGGCATACATTGTGAAATTGAAGTTATTGATACATCTGTTTTATGAACACTTTGAGTGTACGTTGTAAAAAACATGACCATAACTTGTAAACAAACAGTTGAAGATACTGAACGGAACAACAAATACTTGCAAACACGGCTGCCTTGTCCGATAACCTGCAACGTTCGACCTAGAATGTTTCATCTTGAAAGGCTGCATCTATCAAGATGCAGATCAATCCCTGATGTATCTTGTATAAGCTTGTAGCAACCCTTACACAATATCTCAGTAATTATTTGTGAAACACACTACTTACAAGTGCAATCAGTTCCCAGGCTTTGCGTTTTCAATGCCGGTTTAGAACTTGTTGCACATGCTTTAATACTACAAAACAACTTAATGGGTAGAAATTTCATCAGTAATCATCATAGCTACCAAATATTTTAAAAACAATTTGATCTTTATATAGTGAAGCATTATCCTTTGAGGAATATAAGGAGTCTATGTTAAGAACATTTAAACATGTCAAATCCTAACTACTCGTTATGGCACATGCAAATCTCTCAGATCAGAGCAATCAGAAACACTACAGCGACAGCTGATGCTGTGTCTACTTTAAAAACAGATTTATCATAATCACAACTAAAGATTGTGTAGGGCTTGCTACAAAACTATACCATCAAATGACATAACAATGTAAGATGATATGAACATGATAAATACACTTCCTGGTTAGTCCAGTACCAATGAACACTTCTCAAGACTAGTGTTTCAAACCTAGAATAGTACATATACTGCATATACTGAGATAGACACACTCAAGCAAAGAACATCAACACTCAAAAAGACCGATAAAATTGATAAAGCTGAGAGTAGAGCCAGAATATTCCAAATAAATAAGTCTTAACGGTTTCCAACTATGGAATATAATGATGCTACTCTAATTAAATAGTGGAATGTATAATCAGGTTGTATGCAACTCTTGTCCCTTAGTACTGGTGTGTGTAGACTGCAGCGGTGGAAGGGGGTGGAGCAGCATAGCTAGCAGGATATTCATATGTCCCTGGGTAATCGGGGTCTGAAACAGACAACAGCAGTGTCATACACTGTGGCAAGGTGACGCAATGTTTAATATTAAGCAGAAAGTCACAGCAGTGATTGAAATAATGACAAATCCTCGAGTCCTTAAGGTGTCCTCCTGTGGTAGAGACGTCCTAAATCCTGGCTTTAACATTATAGTTGTGACAAGGAGTCTTTTCGAACACTGCAAGAGGCCCTTGTGAAATCCATAATGTTGAAAGTGATAAATCCAAGATAAATACAACAAAAGACAACCTCATGGTCCCCCGGAGTGGCCCCTTGTTAATTATAAATATTGTGATGTATAGGTTGTCAAAGACCTTAAAAAATGCTACACCAATAATAGTAAGCCACAGTAGACTAGTACGAACATATGGGTGAAGAACTGATCTGCTTAAAATATATACATGTTCATATGTACAACAATTACTCATTTCAGAGTAACTGTTGACAAAATGTCTGATCAATATTGGAAATCATTTACACCAAATACATTTTGTATAAAGGTAAATTATATCAAGCACAAAGCTACAAAACAAATGAGATGTGCAGGCAAGTGGAACTATATGGCATCCATTATCTTCTTTGATCAAAGGCATGGAAGGATGTGACTTGGCTTACTTTGAATGACCTTTCCTGGTGCTACAACATAAGAGGCACTTGTAGCTATAGGCATTGCAGATGCATATGATTGCATATCACGGGCACTGTTTGGATAAATAGGTCTGCCTTGATAGGGACTTGCAGGAGCAGTAGTTAGTTCAGCACCTAGACAGACAGATAGACAAAGCTCTAGCACACTTCAGCTCAGCAAAATCAAGAGAAAAACTACATAAAATGTAAAGTTAGCACTACAGCTAGTAAATATAAGCAAAACTAAAGATATATAGTGGTGATCAGTAAATAAGAAGGCACAACATGTCAAATTTGGAAGCAGCACTTCAGACTTCGAAAGAAATGGCAAACCTAATACTGTAGAATTATCCAGTAAAACTTCAGATTACAATATGTTATAAGATATATGTACACAGTTCAAAAACAACTTTAACATAGCATACAGGAAAGTATTAAAACCATTTTTGACATGTTAAATGCATTTAGTGCTTGATATATACATTGACATAGGAAAAAAAAGAATCGTCATAGAATGTTTAGGTCATGCTTCTTGTCATAGAATGTTTAAGTCATGCTGCTTGGTACCAGAGTGACATGTATATACATATGAGTGAAACCACAGCCAATCATTGTATTATGAGTAGAAGAGAATGGACGATCTAAAAGAAAATGAGAAGCACAAAACTCATTACTCTACTCATCACATGTTTCTTAGTTTGGTCATAGTCATTTGCATTTTTAACCTAAAAATATGTCATCCACATAAAGAGTCGTATGACCAACAAAAGATTTAACAAACATCTCTCTCTGCATGTGGAGCTTTTGTTTTTGCTTCGCTGTAATTCAGTATTCAGTGAAGGTAGTCGGTCTATTAATTCATTACAAAGATAGAACATTACATTCAATGAATTAAATGGCGACCAATGAAAATAAATCATGGAATCTATGAAGAAACAGTTACTAAAGCGGCAGTGATCATGTTTCCAGAGCACATTTATCACTGCTGAACAGCGCAAAAGCACAGATGACAAGCATACAGAGTACAACTATAACCTGCAGTGTGTCCTAGCCTGTCAGTACCATGTAATAAGTGCTAAAGTATGTCGCTTCAAGTTATGACTCGGGATATACATCATAGTACATGGTATCTGGGACTAGTTTTCTTTTTTTAAAAGACATGCATTTGGTTAATAGCTTCGATACAGCAATATATCTTTTCCTCTCCACTCAAAAGAATAAAACTGCTGTACTCATGTAAAGATAAATTTCATACAGACAAAGCAGTTATTATAAATACATATGAACTATCACTAGTTGTCGTGTCACTTACTCTCCACATTGACTCCAAGTTGAAGGAGGACAAACTCTGCAGCAAATGACTTGGCCTCTTCAACTGTTCTGCACAGCTTGTTGGGCTGGAAGGGAGCAGGGTTCTGTGATGCTAGAGCGGGGATGGTCACCTGTTGGATGAATAATTTGTTTCCATAATAAAATGTTTTGATTCTTCGATAATACCATCTGCCTCACTGCTTACATATTACTGAAGTGATCATAAATTTTAGCTAACTCAGCTGAACTAGTATCTGAAACAAACATTTCTTCGAAAACTTTACATCACAGAACGTGGTAAAAATTATCTATATTAACGAGATACATACATAATTTCATGTCCTGTCAGACTTGTCTGGCCCTAGTAATTCACATAACAATGATTATGGGTAAAAAAATAAGAAGGTTAACCATTAGAAGTGAAATTGTCTACAACCTAAGTTTTTATCATTTCTAAAGAAACAAGGTACAGTTAAACACTGTGTGTATTCTTTCTGAACAACCTATTCCTTAACAAAAACTCTTCTACAGATGGATCAGAATTCTGTGAGCAAAAACATCTAACCAACCCAAATTTGAACATCATTATGTCTTCTTGTGACAGTAGTAAATACCTTGAATAGGAAGAGTTGCATGTCACCGCCACCACCTCCAGTGGAGTGGAGCTGATAAAGTGGGCTTCCCCAGCCATTCTTCTGACATAGTTCTTCCAGAATCTGAAACAGTGATAGGTTCAATGATTGTACCTACCAAGTCAAGTACAATATATCAGCTGTGTAAATGATCTGGCAAACAACTTTAAATGACACAGATGTACCTGTAACTAGAACCTCAAGTAGCTTTTGGGAGATGGTTTAGACATGTTTCAAGAACAGACATTTCTTTCAATTTCAGTATTACCAGTATTTCTCATTCCAACAAATAAATATGTCATATGTTATAGGACTGAATGGTATATAAAATATATGACTAGAAAAACTTTGTATTGCAGCTTTAAGGCCAGACCAATTTTATTTCTTGTTTTACGGATCTGCTGGTCGTATTGTTTGAAGAATAAGAGAGAAAAAAAATATATTCATTTTCCCTGCTTAAAAAATAAATCCCCATGTTTTTATTGGCCAAAAATGTAAATTACAACAATTTTGTTTGTATATACACTTCATAAATTGCCAAAAATGAAATACTTTTAGCATTTAAAAGGAATATTACTTTGACTGGTATTCTTATTTTTTATTTTTTCCCTCCTGCCTTTAGGTTTTCTGAGGACAAAAATCCGTAAAACAAGAAATAAAATTGGTCTGGCCTAATGTATTTTCTATACTGGTTTAACATTATGTTGGTGACATCTCTAAAAAACTATATCGTATATTGATGAAAAGGTTAAATTATCAAAAAACAACAACAGTTAAACAGTTGTCTTCAATATATCCTCTGGTTACATAGTGTGAAAGTTGTGTCTAAATTCTGATTGAATAACATGCACATTATTTTCTGTTATTTATACTTATCTTAGAAAATATTACAAAAAAACCCATTACAAATATGAATGTTCTACCAACACCAAGAAGAAAAGACCACAGCTACTCTTCTATGTTACTGTGCCAAGAAAATGGAAATTGAAGCAACAGAATTGGAGACAAAAAGACCTGCTGAGAATAATTATAATGAGTATATACATTAGAAACTATCAAATATCTTTTCTTTAACAAACTAAAAAAAATTTGCATCTTAAAAACCGTCTAATACTAAAATAGTTTGTTAATACCATAATTGCTTTCAACATCTTGCCAACCAGGACATTAGACTCCAATCAACTGACCCATACTTATGCCAGAGTTTGTTTATGTTCATGAGCCCATCCACCTGTCTACGGCGGCTGATCTTACAAAAGGAACTAATTTCCCCTAGTCTGTAACACTAACAGTACGGGGTAATAAGATTCTAACAAGTATTATGTTTACCCAGTTTACTGGACATGTGACCCATCTTGGACCTTTATGTTATGATCTATTGTTTCATTTTGTTTGACTTCTTTTTGAAATGCAAGCGGTTGCACTTCTGAAGCAATGACTTGTTAACCTAAGGGTTTCAGAATTTTAAAAATATTCAACAATTGGGCTCTTCCAGTAAGTGGGTTCTAAGCATATCCATCTGAATGTTGACTAGCTGTCCAAGATAAATACAAATTTGTAAATGTATTTTTGAAAATGTACATCAGTATCAAAGAATACATACTACAATCTACTTCCAACTGCATGACTTTGTTTTATATGTTTTTATACATAGATTATGCATAATAGATTATGTTATACTTTATAATACTTTCTTAAAAGTGTTCACATTCAAACTTGTTGAGTGGAACTGATTTTGAATACTCATATATCATCATTAAAAGATGTACAGAAGTTATTGATGGTTAAATGGTTAGCATAAAAGGGAAACCACACCACTCATGTTAAATGATAGTAAAATTCTAATCCTACTGATTCTATTTTCATCAAACACCTCGCACAAGCACTACAAAGCAAAGGAGAGAGCTGGTTACAGTTCAGGAATGAATGTGATGCCACACTTCATACAACAGTGTGAAGAAAGAAGTCCCTTCCACAGTAAGGTGTCATCAAGTTCTTCCCAAACTGTAGAAGCAAGCAGTATTATATCCATAGGCAGGCCAGAGACAGTTGGAGTTTCGTCAAAGCTTGCAGGCTAGGCTCAAACCGTTACCATCAGAAAACACAATACCTGAACTGTAGTTTTCACTGATTGTGGTTTGAGTGTAACAGGGTTAGTGGGAGTCAATTCCATGCCAGGCAAGATGTCAAAAAGGCGACCCTACAGCAAAAACAGGTTTTAACAATGGTGCTGACCACAAATATTCTCCCTCAGGCTCGGACATGTGTGTGTACTCTGTGTGAACGAGTATCTTGATAGTTTGTTAATTCAATCACTTGTGACAGATTAAGAATGTAATTGAATAAGAAGCAAATATTTCATAAATGGCTGAAGGTTTTGTAGTATAATAATACAGGCCATTGACTGATGTGAATGAAGTGCAGCCTTCATTCTTCATCAGTCACATGTACACTTGATAAGATCATGTGTCGAAAACATTTTGACATAAGAATACACCATTGAGAAGCAATCCTTCAGAGAATTTGGCTTGGAAGCTCAACACTTACATGCAATAAGTATTTAGAACATGCATGCATGCATGCATACTCATGCATAAGTACATGTAACACAGCTAGGGCTTTAAAGATACACCGTATCAGGATACACTATTATCTTGAATGCACTTTGTCACACCTGACATCGTAACTTGACACTTCAACTGTTACAGACCTAGCAATAGTCCATATGAACTCTAAATAATTCTCACTCTAAACAACACAGCCTCTAAATAAACAGAACTTAAAATAATTAGTTATCAAAACTGGTGTTAAAGTAGTAATAATTAATTAGCGTCAGAATGTAACAATGAAAGTAATGGTGTACTCATAATACTCATGTTGGAAATATAGACTTCAGTTATAACAAGATACTATCATCAAAAAGAACACTTTCAAACAATGCCTGGTAAAGTAGGAGGGAAGCATGTAGTCTGAAACACTTTGCAATCCTAAAAAACAAGAGGTATTGAATCATTCACGTACTGCACTACCTAGTTCCAACTACGAGTAGTTCTCCCATTTAACATAAAATGTACAATGTATGACTGATATACTTCACGAAATGACTAGAAACCTGTGACATAACAACGCAAGTACAACAAACATGCAAGCAGTGGGCAAGTGATGAATGTATGTCTCACCTCTGCTGGGTGTCTTCTCATTCCTCCTCGTACATATCCCTGCACATAGGCCCTGGATCCCCCTGCCCCACGGGATCCTGCTGCTCCTCGACCACGCCCCCCGAACCTGTCCCCTTACACCAACAGCTGCTCTCTGCATGCCTCTGCCAAATACAGGAGATATGTCACAACATGTGCAAATAGATTGGCACAGCTTACGTTTGGTTTGTCAACATACGTTAAATGTATCAATTGACAAACACTTCATTATGACTTTTCCACAACCACAGCAGAAGCGAGTTTTGAGAATGATTTGCACAATGATTTCCTCGTACCAATATTAACCCCTTAAAACATCTTTATCTGCAAACATTTCAAATAACATTTTTAAGAGATGTTACAGTGTGTTGCAATGGCTAAAGTACAAGTCAGACTATCAGGTTTTCTAAAAAAAAACCTTGATGTGTCTTCATGTGGTCTCTGGTAAAGATGATTTATGTCAGATGCCGAGTGATACTTCTAAATGTGTTTTGTATTCTAGCATACTGAAAGAGATTTTGTTACTTTGGTGTGTAATGTTACACAAAGCGTTATTTTAGGTATGTGATGGTCTACAAAAGTATAATCCAGTCAGGACATTATAATGAACAACAATCCATGGAGTCAGGACCAATTCAACCCCAAATTCCAAACAGTTATAGTAACATAAGTTGGGACCCATACCTCCCTGCTCCAGCTTGCTGTACAAACTGGCCATAGAAGGCTGGAGCAACCAAAGGTGACTCATATGCTGAATAACCATACACCTGCAACAGAATCACAATTACATGATTATACAGTACTTACATAAGTACAGTTAGGAATGATGTACCAAAGAAATTAAACTATAATGTTTAGTTCTAAACAAGAGTCAGCAGAAGATGACAAATCCCCCTGGCCACCACAAATTTGAAAGAACAAATCATCTGACAGTTACTTAAAGTCCAACTTGATCTTTGTAGATTAAGTCCAAATCGTTTCAATGGAAATCATGAAAATATATATGCCAAAAATCTGCAAATAGCAAAAGGGACCACTTTGGGATCTGTCTCATATATCTGCTAAGTTTTGTTGAAAGATATTGAAAGATTTACGAGTTATGCTCCGGAAACAAAGCCCACCTGTCCTGTTTGAGACTAATTCTGAATCATTTCCATGGAAACCAAAAAAAATAAAAAAAATACTTGGCCCAAAATCTGCAAATAGCAAATGGCACCACTTTGGGATCTGCCTCATATATCTGCCAAGTTTTATTGATAGATGTTCAGCTATACTCGGAAACGAAATCCACCCCTTTTTCAGACTAAGTTCAAATTGTTTCCATGGAAATCCAGAAAAATAATGATGCCCAAAATATGTAAATAGCAAAAGGCACCACTTAAGGTTCTGCTGGAAATATATACCAATTTTTGTTGAATTTTTAAAAAACAACGTTTTTTAGTTTATGCCCTGGAAACAAAATAATTACGGACGGACGGGGCGTTGACAATATCCCAAGGAATATAGTCGTGTCTGACATATCAAAAGGAATTGAAACTTGAAGAAGTGTTGGTGGCAATAGAGGACACACCAAATGAATTTTCAACTTATAAACTCTTGAAGGAGAAAAGCTAAACTTCATGTAATTAAATCAAACACACATCTATTGAATTGTTTTGGAAACAGAACACATAAATGTGTCATAATTTTCAAACTAGAACTGAAAAACCAAAAAGAAAATAAAGGTTTCCCCTTTCTCCACTCTCTCAACAAATACATGGAACATTGCTGCATGCTGACTTGGGAAGGAAACATCCCTTAATAACTAATTCTTCTTCACTAAGAATACAGTTTAAATTGTTTTTAAACATTGAAACACAAGCAAATTACTATAGAAACTAAACTGCATGCTGAACTGAACACACGGCCACATGCTAAAATCTGTAACCAATATTGAGACTACCTGTGAAGATGAACTCTCTGTCACTTCACTGTCCTGAAAGGGCATAACGAGACATAGAAAAAACGACATTGTAATAAATTATGCAGTATTTTGTGATGCCAAAACTTCTCACTTCTCAGAGATGATAAAAAAGGACAGCATGTCAGTAACTAAAATCTTTGACAATTTAGTCTTATTGTGTTGTGTAACTTGGCCATTAATAGACAGCTAACCAAATTATCTTATCATAATGTGTTTTTGTTGTTGCTGAAGCTGTGTCTAGTAAAAGTAAAAGCTCATATAGTAACACCTAAAATCTGCTGAAAGTAACACCGAGAGCCATCTTTGGGATAGCAGTCTCAATAGTTGTAGGGCAATAACTGTGTAAAGGCTGGTGTTGGTAATAAATGCAATTCCTCAAGTTCCAAGGACACCCAACCAAGTATGGGTCAACAAAAAACAGTGAATTAGGTTATTACACCTGGCTGTTTTGGTTAAGCCCAAACGTCATGGCTCATGGATCAATGTTCACACTATGCCTGTTCAGTAGGCACTCATGATCTTAACAAGTAGCTGCTTGGTATATCAGATCTTATTCTAGTTGGTATACTTTCAAACATTTTTAATGACACCTATAATAACTAACTAAATTGATTGTACATCCTTTCACTGCCATAGTGTTTCAAACTGATCACGTACTTTCAATTTACTGTTTACATTTTGACCATTGATTTGATGAACCTCTCCTGAGATTTTATAACATGTGGGAAATCTATTTATGTCCTCTGACATACGGCTCAACACGAGCAGGATTCAGGAGATAGGTTGGTGTCTAACGCCCCACTCAGCAATATTCCAGCTATATTGCAGCGGTCTGAAAACAATTGAATCTAGGCCAAACAATCCAGTGATCAACAGCATGAGCATTGATCTACGCATGGGATACAATGGCATGTGTCAACCAAGTCAGAGAGCCTGACCACCTGATCCTGTTAGTCGTCTCTTACGACAAGCATGGGTTGCTGAAGCCCAATTGGATTCCGGAGAGACCGGTGACATTTCCTTGTACTTTTCCACTTTAACTAAAGGTAGATGGCTGCTCTACAAGCGAAAATGAAAAATCTATTTCTAACTGCAGCTTATAACATTGATAACTCTCTCACATTTCAAATCAAAACTCTGAGAAATTGAATAGGAGGCATGTATCTTTGACCATACAATACCAATGCTTCAACAACTATGAAATCCAACAGTCCATACCTTTCATACGAGCAACAGAAACAACATTGTCATTACAGGTGTTTGCCATGCTATGTCTATCTATACACACAGTTTTATTGTATCAGTCGGATGTATCTTACCTGTTGATATCCAGGTTTGCCAGATCTCATCATCCTTGAGTAGTCATTTTTGTCCACAGGTTTGGCTAGTACCACCTCAATCAAAGATCCTTCCAGTGTGCTCCCTGCAATACATGTAACAAGAACAGTGATCACACAATGAAAGCCTCTGTATGCTGATGTTGGCATCCCCACAGCAGTCGCCCTGGTTTACAAATTTGAGTATATGTAACCATCAGCATTTGCCTCAGTAACCATCAACACAGGAGTAGACGCCATTGGGTCATATTCAACTAGTCTGCAGATCATTTCAACCTTGTGGCTATATAAAACAAAAAGACAAAGTCATCAATATCCCCCGCAATGGCAAAAAACTCTTCATGATTATGTCTACGAGGTATGATTATGTCAAATATTTAGGTGTGTATATAGAAAAGTGGAAGGAGAGTATTGAAAGGTTTTGAAAGTTCTGCTCCAGAAAGGAGCACTATTACCAATTTCAGTCTAAGTCAAACTTGTTGCCATGGAAATGACCAAAAAAAAATTATTCAGAATTCCAAAACTACCAAAAGGCACCAGTACACCACCAGATCTATCTATGTGCCAAGTTTGGTGAAGAAATACTGAATGGTTTTAGAGTTCTGCTCCGGAAAAGAGCACAACCACCAATTTCAGTCTAAGTCGAACTTGTTGCCATAGAAACGCCAAAAATATTTTATTCAGAATTCCAAAACAACCAAAAGGCACCAGTAGACCACCAGATCTATCTATGTGCCAAGTTTGGTGAAGAAATAGTGAACGGTTTTACAACCACCAATTTCAGTCTAAGTCGAACTTGTTGCCATAGAAACGCCAAAAATATTTTATTCAGAATTCCAAAACAACCAAAAGGCACCAGTAGACCACCAGATCTATCTATGTGCCAAGTTTGGTGAAGAAATAGTGAACGGTTTTAGAGTTCTGCTCCGGAAAAGAGCACTACCACCAATTTCAGTCAAAGTCGAACTTGTTGCCATGGAAACGCCAAAAATATTTTATTCAGAATTCCAAAACTACCAAAAGGCACAAGTACACCACCAGATCTATCTATGTGCCAAGTTTGGTGAAGAAATAGTGAACAGTTTTAGAGTTCAGCTCCGGAAAAGAGCACTACCACAATTTCAGGCTAAGTGAAACTTATTGCCATGGAAACGCCAAACATATTTTATTCAGAATTCCAAAACTACCAAAAGGCACCAGTACACCACCAGATCTATCTATGTGCCAAGTTTGGTGAAGAAATAGTGAATGGTTTTAGAGTTCTGCTCCGGAAAAGAGCACTACCACCAATTTCAGTCAAAGTCGAACTTGTTGCCATGGAAACGCCAAAAATATTTAATTCAGAATTCCAAAACTACCAAAAGGCACCAGTACACCACAAGATCCATGTATGTGCCAAGTTTGGTGAAGAAATATTGAACGGTTTTAGAGTTCTGCTCCGGAAAAGACAAATGTACACGGACGGACGGACGGAGTCCATTTTAATACCCCCCGCAAAACGCGTTGAGGGGGATAATAACCCCAAATTAGTTTCAGATAAACAGACCATTAGCCATATCTGTCCCTTTAAACCTAGGGTTGATGTAGATCATAATTGCCATCATCAGGCATCTCAAATTTCCCAAGACATATTTCATATTGACATTTATGGTCATTAAAAGAATCATTTGTAGCGAGTCATTTCCAGTTATTGAATTGACCAGATAGGGCAACAGTCTGCAACTTTAGCAACTAGTCTGAAGTCTGGGTCCAAACAACTGCCTTTTTGCTTTGCAGGCATGATTACACACGTACACACATTAAATAATGTATCCATATAGCCATTTATATTCATATCATATCATAATTATGGTTGTTTGTATGATAATTTTAGGGGCGGTGGGGAAGCCTAATGCTTAAAGTGTTGGCTCGTCACGCCGAAGACCCGGTTTCGAATCCCCACATGGGTACAATGTCTGAAGCCCATTTCTGGTGTCTCCCACCGTGATGTTGCTGGAATATTGCTAAAAGCGGTGTAAAACCAAACTCAATCAGTCAGTATGATAATTTTGAACCTTTGGATGCAGCATACTTTGATTTTAGATATGCAAGTGCTGCAAAGGTGGGCATCATGTGCAATAATAGTTTCCTTAAACTGTTATTGCTCAATGACTTACAAAATAAATTGTTGTTGGTTAGTAAATATGGGGCCCCCCTCAACTAACACCTGCTTAAAGAAGGTATGTTATAGGTATGCTGACATGTCATTGAGGGCTATTGCAAGAGATATTGGTTGTCATTCATCGACAAAAAGCTGATTGGTGAGGAAACATCAGCAAACACAGGTCTGCCATGAGTGACAATCCTAGGAAGGATACAGCCCTTCTCGACTTAATATGCTCGTGTCACGTGCTGTGTTACAAAAAGACTGGCTTCCACATCATTTGTCCAACACCACAGTCCAAAATCGCCTAAAATTGGCTGGGAAGGGTCAGACACCCAATCAGACCCTTGTTATACTTGGAGCACAAAGCAGCCCGACTTTGTCACTGGAATTTGACTTTGGACAAAAGTTTATTTCTTTTTCTTAAGATTGATGGCCGTACTCGTGTTTGGTGCCGCAGAAATACTGCACATGCACAACAGAATATCTTGGGAGAAGTATCGTTTGGCAGGGGTTCACTGATGATGTGGGGGTGCCACTGATATGACTGTAAACTTGACCTTGTGAAGATCAGACAAAATCTCAATGGACAAACTTACATATCAGACATCCTAGACAGGGTTGTTCTAACCACATTCGATGACCATCCTCTGAACCCAAAGCCAGTCTTCATGGACAACAATGCTCTTCCAAAACATGCATGTACTGATCTCAATGCCATGGGTAAAGCTTGTTTGGGACATTATGAGTAGCAGAATATGACAGAGATAACCTTCAGTCCAAAATCTTGATGTATTAATTGGAACAAGCTCTCCATCACAAAGGTAACACGATGCCACAACATCAAATACAATGTCTGATACAGTCTATCAGGAATAGGGTCAGGGATCATGTTATTGCAGTTGGCAGAGGCAACACCAGATAAGTTAAGTTGTTTAGATAAGTTCCATTGTTACTATGAAATATCTTGGGTGTTGCAATACTATTTTCCATGTGTATATAATAATTTAATATATAAGTTCAAATATTTTAACTCTATAAATGACATTAATTGGCCCATTCAGGCAACCAAGCTCAAATATATTTGCCAAAGACCAAGAACATACCCCCAGGTTTCAGGAAAGCATTTGCAGACAATAATAGTGTTCACATACCATTGAGAATTTTCATTGCCTGTAAAGCATCTTCCCTCGCTTTGAAGTGAACAAATGCATAATCCCTGAGCTTCTTTACTCTCTCAATGATGTTTTCCTTTCCCAGTGCTGTTTCAAAGGACTCCTTTATAGTTTCTTCAGACGTGTTCAACATCAGATTCGTACGTACAGAATTCTTACCTGGAAAGGTCACAAAAAACATATTTCACTTCATGTAACTGCAACATAAATCATACACACAAGATCATTGAAGAATTCAACTTATGCCCTTGACTAAAGGTTCAATGCATTTTAATTTCTGTCACTTAGTATATATGTCAGGGTAGAGATTGCAATCTGGTAGAATTGGATATACTACCAGTAGAGATTGCGATTGGAGTCTCTACCAGTAGAGATTGCAACTGGAGTCTCTACTGGTACAATCTGAGATTCTACCAGTACAGTTTCCAATTCAAATGGTAGAAACTCCGATTCATCTGTGGGCAAACAACAAAGACACTTTATTTGCTGAACAATAACATGCATTTTATTCAGGTATAACACTAGACTGTTTTCAGTGAAACTGTGTTTATTTCAGTAAAGGGTCCACCGGCCCATTATACAGATACATAGAACATGATGTATAAGAGATGAGATAAAATAAGGTAAAATACCACATTGCATCAATTCAGTTGAGAAATTGTGAATGTTTCTTAAAAGCTAGAAATACATATTTAGTTAGATTATTAAGAAGAAAAGCATTATAAGATGTCAACAATAGTACAAATTTAAGGATTAGGGAGCAGGGCCTGACGAAGATTATTATAAAAATCACATTCTAAGCAGAAGTGATGTTCAGACTCAATAATGGGTACAATACGAAAGGGGCATAATCTTTCGCTCGGCTGATCTTTCAACTGACAGTCCTGTCAAATGCCATACATACACTCAAAGAAATCAGTAAAGCCTTCATTTAGTGAGACACAAGACTTTACATTAAAATATATGTGTTTAATCGATCAAAAAATGAAGTGCTAAATATTTAGAGATTTATAATGTCCAACACAAAAGTATTGTCGGTACTTTGGAAGCCATTCCTTAAACCCGGATGGGACCTGAATATTAAAGAATGAAATGTATTTTACACTACTTCTTGTTCATTCACTTTTTTTGTTCATTCATTCTTATATTTGAGTGAAATAACAACTTAAAAAAACAGGAAGGTGGGGAAATGACCGGTCTGATATATATTGGGTGGGGTATTGTCCGGGTGGGGAAATGGTAGGTGAGGAATTGACCAGGTGGGGAAATGACTGGATTCCTGGGAGGACACCATGAACAATTACACCAGCACATTTTGTTTTCCTAAATATTCACTTAGATTGCCAGGGTTCGAAATACCCTATATATTAATGTGCCATGGCATGGTAATTATTGAAATGGTACGGCTAAAAAATGTTCTCGGTGCCCTTTTGACACGCCTGATTTTTCAGAGACATAACTCACATTTAGTCATTTAATCCCCAAAACAATTTTTTTTTTCCAAATTAAATAATACCAGCATATTTGACTGCTCATAAACCAATTTCTTTATTTAACAATAAATTTCAAATGATCATCATCATTGTCATTTATTCTAAAAACATGTGGGCATACTCAATTTCTGAAAGGCACACCTAAAATATTTGTCTGGTGCCCTAAGGCACACTTAGAAAAAAAAGTATTTCTATCCCTGATTGCAATCTCTACTAGTAGGATCAGATTCGAGCTTCTACTGGTAGAGATTGCAATTGAATAGGTTATTCTATATTATTAGAGTCTCTTCCAGTAGGATCGGAGATTCTACCAGTAGAGACTCGGATCGCAATATCTACTGGTAGAATCTCTGATTCTACCAGATCGCAGTCTCAACCCTGACATATAAACTCATGGAAACAAATAAGGGAACACATGAAAGTACAAGTGTTCCTTTATTCTTTTCCAGGTTTCTTCAAAAGGTATGTATTTCACTGTGGGTAAAATTCTGGAAATAAATAAAGGAACACTTGTTCTTTCATGTGTTCTCTTATTCGTTTCCATGAGGATATAATAATCAATCTGTTGACAAAAGCCTACTGAATAAGTTCATGAAAGTTCGTTTTAGCCACCTGTCAGGAAGGTTTTTGGCACTGACTGTACACCCAGTGTTCACGAATCGTGTTTCAAAGTAACAGGACATTGGGTCCTGTAAGTTTCAGATGTCTGTCTGACCCATTGAAAATTCACAGGACCCATAGAATAAAATTAAACACACATTTCAGATTTAGCATTTCTTATAATTGGCACTGAAATTATAAAAAAACATAAGATTTATAAACAGCAAACAGGTGTCACATGTCCCATATAACAACTTCAGTCAAAGTCATTGTGAAATATACAGTCAGACACTGGGGCCGGCAGGTTGTAGACTTCTATCGGACCGTTGGCAAATCTGCCGGATTTGTCAGAGGGTCAGACGCTATTCGCGAACACTGTACACCATACTGTATGTACTGTTGTTACTTAACACAGTGGTACCGACTTCACCGATCAGGTCAACCATCTGTAATCCTTCACCTCCTATTTAAAAAGAACTCGCATAGAACGTTGATCAGTGAGTAATATTTTAGTGTTATATTTGCCAATTGCAGCCATGATGGACCCATTCAGTTGATGACTGACTTCACTGACTGGCTTTGGTTATGTGGAAATATCATGTTTACAAATAATATGCATGAAAAAGTTATTATGAGTTATTGTTTGTGACCATTATGAAGATTACTAACAATATAACAGGAAAACCAGGCTATGAAATTTGTTCACTCACTTCAAATCAGGCTCAAATATTTGGCTGCAGTCAGTGAAAGCTACTGTCCGCTAAACATGCTAAATGTGGTAAATTCAGTTAAAACAGACTTATCTAGACTTTCATTGAAGTTTACATCAAATGGCAGTAAAAAGTACAGAACTGAATTAAATATGTCCTATTTCAGGAATGTTTTGGTAATTTACCCTGGGTTCAAATACTTTTAACCTCAATACCCAGAACACCAAAAATTACTCCAACAAGCTAATTTGCTCATGAGTAAGTGTACGTTAGTAAATGTAAAATTCCAATGCATTTTCTCATTGCAACAAAAGGTGAATATATATCATTTTGCAAACATAGGCAATTGGGTTTGTACATCTTCCAGTTCGATTTGACCTCAAGATGGAAGAAATCTTATCTTACAAATATGTTAGAAGATATCTGCTGTGCTAAACTTCTGAGGACAAATTTGGTGCCACCGGGAATAACTAAAACAGTAGCCATAGATGTCTTCTCAGTGGTCAAATAAGATATGTATGACCAAATTACACAGAGCAAATTTTCATATATACCTGTGAATATATTTTTCATCATCTCTGAACTAACTAGGTCCAAACAACTTTTCACAAATGTATATCATATGCATGAGTAAAGATGTACGCATGTCAATAAATACAGTATAGGCATTTGAGAAAAGCACCATATGATCAACTTATCGACAACATAAATTTTAAGTTTCAAACATTGATATTACTATTGGTCAAATGCTGATTACAAGGTGTTCCTCCTAGAATACTAAGCACAGCGATTGACATCTAATGCATAATCGCAGACTTTGACTCTCTCTTTGTTACAACATACTGGCAAGTAAAGAATGTATTTCATGATTCTGTTTGGATAAATATCATTAGGGCATTTCACAATGCTTGTTCATAAAGTTTGCAACATCAAAAATTCTTCAAATGATATTTCAGTTCTTGACCTAAATAACAAACAGATCTGAAAACATAGTAATACAAGTTCCATGGATACCAAAGGGCTTAAACATGGTGGTTCTCTACATTATAGATTACTTGTGGCCACATGCTACATTTCTGAGAAGACCTTAATAAACTTCAAACTCTCTTTCTGTAAAAAAATGCACTTTGAGTATAACTATGACATTGTTTTCATCACAGTGTTTACGAATAGCGTCTGACCCTCTGACAAATCCAGCAGATTCACCAACGATCCGATAGAAGTCTACAACCCGCCGGCCCCAGTGTCTGACTGTATATTTCACAATGACTTTGACTGAAGTTGTTATATGTGACATGTGACACTTGTTTGCTGTTTAAATCTTATGTTTGTTAATAATTGCAATGCCAATTATAAGAAATGTTAAATCTGAAAGGTGTGATTAATTTTTTTCTATGGGTCCTGTGAATTTTCAGTGTGTCAGACAGACATCTGAAACTTACATGACCCCAATGTCCTGTTGCTTTAAAACACCATTCGTGAACACTGTCACCATAACAATGATATGAATGTAGAATGTTAATTGTAACGTCAGTCATAGTGCCTGCTTCATATCATATAATACATGAACGATAGGAGAGTGACCCTGACCAGTATCCTTTTACTTTAAAGCAACACTTGTGTTTCTGCCGGTCTTTTGAATGTTTTTAAATCATATTAAAGTTAATTCTGAAGAAAAAAAGATGACTTCATAAAACAGTGGGTCTTAGACCAGTGAATTTTCTATGATACCGAAATGTCCTAGATACTTTCAGTTTGGGTAAATAAAACAGAAAAAATCCTCATCAAATTCACTAAAATCATGAATATGCCCTGCTGTCTCTACAAAAAAAATCCCTGATGCTAGCAGGTATTAAAACATATCACAAGCACACTGGCAGCTGACCGACTCATTTCAGTGTGTACAATGTAAAAGATCCTGAGGGCTAGTCCAGTTCAATTTCAGGCAATTTATGGGGGTTCACACTCGTGTCCCTTTGCTTCAAAGAGATTGGTAATTTAATGTCCCTCCTCCCTGCCCCTGTATATAATATGTGGGTTGGTAGTGATTAGATTATCTGTCTGCCCTGTGTTTGCCCTGATTTGTGATCATATGTGAAACTTTGCACACACTATGACCAGGTTATTGGGTAGCAACATATGATACAGTCCAAAATCCCACAGAACACTCTCTCTTAACCTGTAATAAATGACTAGACCCTGGAGATAAAACTACAGAGGCCACAAATTGAGACCAAAGTACAACTCGATATTTAATCAGATTACAAAAGACTTGATGTCACATTGCTTGTCACATACTACTGACATTATGGTTTTGTAAAAGATTTTGCAAAACAACAGAGCTGCTTCCGGGCACTGCTTCCAAAGTGTACATAGGTTCAAGCTGGTTATGCAAGTTTGATCCTCTGAATCAGAAATTTTCAGAAACCAGGACAAGGAAATGGTCATATACAACTAGACCACAGTAGTAATATTTCTGATAGTTTTGTTATGGAAGAACATAAAAGAACCAACTAAAGTGCCTCCGGCAAAACAAACTAAAATAAAGCTCTTTGGCTCCTATTTTCAGTCTCTCTCTTGAAATTCATAAAATGTTCCAAAGTCCTTGACGTTTGCAGCTCTTAAGGCTATATAGATAAGTTTCTTATTTAATGCATGGTCACTGGCTGTCATCCCAAATGTCTCTACCATTTATTTAAACCATGGACACCCTCGAGTTTCCACTATTAACAATATGGTTATAGTCCTTAGACTTTAATCATTAATGCTTCTTTTAAAACTGTCTGAAATACTGCTAACTGTACAAAGTATATCCTTTCATAAGAAGCACTTCAGCAGAATAATTTCTGTTCTGTCAGACATAATTTGAAATTATTCAGTAAAGTATCTGTTTATTGTTTAGTTTATTGTGTACTGCATTGTGATTGTTCTAAATGTGTATTACAACAGTCAATATCAAATATTGAACTAGTTCTAGTCCTACTTCTGGTACTTCTGGTCTGTGCCTGTCACTGTTATGATTGTGGTGAAGATGATGACTATCCAAAGAATACTGAGCTATAGGTGGTGGGCATGCAATTAGTTGTAAGTTGTCTAAGATCAACTAAATGACATTCTTTGTCATTCTAATTTGCTCCTAATTTATATACAGCTTTTTATATCTGGATCTAGACTGAAACAAATTAGATTAACCTTAACAAATATGTAGGTCTATTGTTACTTTGCAATCATTTGGTACATCTTTCACCACCTATTCACTAACAGCTCTAAATCTATTTTGTAAATTTATGTCAATTAAATTTGTTGTTTTTTAATGAAAATGAAACTGGCAAAATATAGGAGTCAAGGTTAACCATTTGAAAGGAGGTTTCTATATTTTCAGCCCCCTAAACGTAACATGTAGGCTAATAGACTGTAGAATTGAGAGAGACATAACTGGGTCACAATGACCTACGGACCAAAGGTGTAACAGATTCTGATTGAACACTCCACCATTCCCAATATACCATGCCCCAAATATTAAGATAACATGAACTTACTGTGGACATAATATCCTCGTCTACTTCTTGTTCTGGTTCGGCCCAATCAACAGCTATTTGGTGTCCCCATAATTGTATCCTTCCAGGAATCAACTTTCGTCGAGCCATAGCAGCGGCTCTGTGGCTCTCGTATTCTACGAAGGCAAATCCCCTGTTCTTCGTTTTATCCATAGCACTAGGATACACAATCACATCCACAACACCTTCAGTCACTTTCCTCATTTCCTGGAGAATTTCATCTCTCTGTTTCATTTTTGGAATTCCTCCTACAAAAAGTCTGCAATTGTCTACACTTGAACATACTCCAAGCAGACGACCTTTCCTGATTTCGAAGTTGTTCAGTTCTTTGACAGCGCGTTGGGCCTCTTGCTTTCTCGTGTACATGGCAAAAGCGTAGCCCCTATTAGATCCAGAAAAATCCATCATAAGCCTAAACTCATACAGTTTACCGATCTTTTCAAAGACCGGTACAAGTTCATCCTCGTAGCAATCCCTGGGTATTTTACCGATGAAAATTTCACAACCCCTGGGTGGAGACGGCCCGTCCCATTCAGGGGGTGGCCCACCGTACTTTCTCTGTCCGTTCTCTTGCAACATTGTATAACCTGACTTCTCCATTAAAGCCAGAAGCGCTTCTTCATTAGGGGCGCCAGCAACTCCCTGTGGCAGTTCCTTGTCCTCCCGAAGATCCATTTTGAAAGGCTGACACCCCCTAATCATCGCAGCTCTGAACTCAACGTAAAGATATCTTCTGCTACTAGTCCTTCTTCGCGCATGCGTTTTGTCCTGTTCACGTGTCTGATAGATATGCAAATCATTATTAGACACGCCCCTTTGTTCTGAAGCTAGGGGCGTGGCAAAGAGATAACGGGTGCTGAAATTTACAACCGAACTTCGTCTACGATAAACGCGTGTTGGTAATCAGCTTCAAGATAACTTTCCAAGTCGAAACTGCGACCAATATTACAAGATTTAGTTCTAATTATGACAGGCACTCAGAGTCTCTTTTTTTTGGTGTTAAAAATGTCGAAGATAAGCAAAATAATCGCACGTATAACACTGTCAAGAGAACTGTCAGACGTTATACGTCGAGAAATGTGTATTGTATACCAGAGTCGCCAAATATTCACTCGTTGTGACAATACTTATCAAGCGACAACTTCTACAGTATGAAGCGACACAAGACTGTGATCACCACCCCACCCCCACCCCCAATCTTGTAACGCCTTTTCACCGCCTCACACCATCACACCATGGCCTTGTGCCGCGCCAGTCACATGTGTTGAGGTACATGTGTGTCGCCAACCTGTCCCTGTTTGTTTGTTCAGTAATGTATATCAGACGGTGTTGATAAACTAAATGTATTCCATCATTTTCGTTCTAGCATATTTGCATTTACCGGCTCTCGCGGGTCAGTGACATATATGTTGTGACTTTCACTTGTTGAGATGGGGATCAGATTGTTCAACCCTGAAACCATCTCAAATCTAACGTTATCCATTCATGGACGCGTGCTTGCACATAAAGGAGGCGGCAATTAAGCATGATTGACTTCGTCTATGCTTAACTAAAAACCCCTTAACTGCTTTAGTGATAGTTTCTTACCCCCCTTTTAAAAATTATAATGTAAATATGAAGGCATTGCTTCGTGTGTAAACATGAGAAAGTTTAAGGTTATCTTCTATTGATTCATTGGAAACATATTTGAACAAGAAAAAAACTGACATATTTTTGCTATCAGGTTACCGTAAATTCTTTAATAAAGATAGGGAGTAAAACCTCATTATTTTCTAAAGGATGATGAAACTGAACGTACATTGACAGAAGAACTAGTACTGATCATGTGAGTCCGTCTCACTGTCCCCGCACCGCATTATTTTACTTTCCGTCCATATCCCTTTCTGACATAATAAAGCTAAATGACGCAAGTTTCGATTGACGCAAGCTCAGGTTCTGAATCTACCAACTCAATGGGACTTCTTTGCAATTTCAACACTTTCAAAAACATGCAGTGACATGTGACACTGGATCGGGACCAAGAGATAGCCATGTCACGTGATATTTAGCGTTAGAGAGGTAATCAGATTTATTCTAATTCATGCTTATCGGTCAAAGTGCCCGCCTGTCTAACGCACCAGGAATTTACCGAGTTGCGTAAATATCGTGCATGAGTATATGAGTCTTTATAGACCACGTGGCTAGCTGTATCTTATGTGTTCTGAGTCTGTGGTAAAATATAAGACAAGATACAATAAGCATTTTAATTGTGTTTTGATTTTGCTATATGGTGCAAACCCAGCGCTCAATGTCGATATGTAAACAGATCAAGGGTGCAAGAAACACATTTGGCGTATAGACTTGTGTATAAAGCTTGCGACAAGCACTCGTGATAAGACGCAGTTTGTGGGTTATCATCCGATTAATGCAGGACACAATTCCCATGCACTCTCTGCGACTATTTTCTTGAAAGCAGAAGCACATATATACGTTCCATACGTTGAACAAGTCACGTGCACAGAGAATATATGCGCGAACAGACCAAAGCGCCTACAAAATGGTTCAGTTGTACTAGTTGTACTGTCACCAGTTGTACTGACACCAGTTGTACTGACACCTGAAATGGGCTTCACACATTGTACCCATGTGGGGAATCGAACCCGGGTTTTCGGCGTGGCGAGCGAACGCTTTAACCATTGGGCTTCCCCCACCGCCCTATATGTAACATATAAGAGAGCAGGTCGTGTCGTGCCCGTGGTTATTTTATATATCCCCTGAAGAACTCGACTTCGGTAAGTCGAATATGGCGCTCTTGTGACTCTGACCGCCTGATCACGTTAGTCTTACGTCAAGCATGGTTTGGACCCGTGTGTTGAGGTATGGCGTCTGCGAAAAATATATTTTCGTTATCTCTTTATATCTATAGGCTGCGTATTGATTTCATACTGCAACAAAATTGGATGTCTCTTGTTGGTATATTTTTCAAGAACAAACAGCACATACATGTTAAAGTATATTTTAACATTTTGGCATATATCTGTGTAATTCCGTGCAAATATAGGCTTTCGCTTAGATGCGCATTCTTCCAGTCCCCCCCGTTACTAAACAGTGGTCAGAATTTCCTTGTAACATCCGAAAGCCTAATGGTGCCACTTTGAACGCATTAAATGAGCAGAAATCCTTATTCCAATCATTTTCTCGAAATTTTGACTTTTAAATAGACTTTAAATAAACACAAAATAATCGAAAGCGAGAAAAATATAGAGAGTAGCGAGAAAAAACCCTTCAAATTTCGAAAGAGATAAACGAATAATTGAAATAACTAAAAAGTTTCGACTTAACACAAAGTTATACTACCAATATGGCACCGTTAGGTTTTTATAGTAACACGCACCGGCTGAATGGATCCATGAAGCTGTGTTGGCCCGGAGCCATGATTGTGTGTATCAAAACACAGCTGATTATCACTGAAGCTAGTAACGCTTTATACATGTATTGCTATACCTTGAATCAGGGATCATCAGAGCATATCATATCCCCCCTTCTCAATACAATGTATCGTGAAGAAAGGTTTCTAGAAACTTCAGTTTACGATAAAATTGAAATCGAGAACACTTCAGAGATTGAAATAACTTCAAAGATACATGTTTTTGTATTTATGTTTTCAGAATACCCATACTCGAATTGAGAAATATGCATAAAAGAAAAGAAAAAATGAGAAGATGCAGTTACATTTTTAAATACTAGTAATCAATTTTAATCAGACGGCATCACACAGTTAAACTCCGTTGATAAATCCCACAATGCGTCTTAACAACTTTGATAAATTAAATCAAATAATGAATATGTGACGAAGACAGGGCCGGACTCATCCATTTATTAAGACGTCCGAGACTGATTCCACCGTAACGAAGCAGGTGCCCCCTGCACTTGACACGCGGAACAGACAAAAATGTGCCGACTCACGCCCTTGACTCGGAGGAGGGTATATGTGGGTATATACGAGCGGCAATGATAGACCGCTGGCTCAGCTGAGGACACACAGGTATGTAAGGGACCGGCCTCGCCTTCCTGGTACACAGTCTTATCTGGAAATGACTATTTCGTGACGCTACAAGTACTTACGAGGTTTGCTAAGACAAAAGGCAGGAATTGTTATGCGTTGACATGTTTGGGAGGGAGGTTGGGTTCGGAAGCAAGGGGGGAGCCGGCGCGGCACAACATGTGGGGGTGACGGGGGAAGGAATGGGGGTACAGCCGAGTTGGGGGTGTATATAGAGTTAAATCGCAGGGCAGGGTGGTGGAAATTAATCATTAATCGCAATGTAATCTGAATTGGGTGTACATAAGATACATAAGAGCATTATTATTATTAAAAAACACATATAGCTAAATGAGTTGCCCCCCACATACCAATAGGAACCAACTAGTATTAGGGGGAGGGGGGAAGAAGAGAGATAGTGTCGTAAAATGCTGGGGTTGGGTCGCAGGACGGGAATAAGAGTGGGAGTGAGGGTCATAGTAAAGGGGTACAGTTTAGAGCAAGTATACTGGGTTATGCCATGTGTCCTTGACATTCAAGCGCGTGCAGCCTACTTGACTGTAGTCACGAAATCATACTGCTTCGTCAGGGATATGAAGGAGTGTTGCCGTCATACTTTACTTGAAAACTTGAACACTAGAACGTAGCACAGTCAAATCATGTACTACAAAAAAAACCAAGTATTCCTCTATAAAAGTTCCCAGTGGCTAGGTAAGCTATTGGTGATAGTCTCAATGTGGGAGACTACCAGCATAGTATGTATTCGTACATTCCTGTCGAAGATATAGGAACTTTGAAGAAGAATATTCTATTAGAGTGTCACTCGCTTTACAGACTACAAATACATAAAGTGTGAGTATGAATTGCTCAGTGGTTAGACAACATTCGTCCGCGACACCAACATCTTCTAGAACTGTTTAACCATAGGACCTGCACTCTGGTTAAATAAGGTATACTTAATACCAGGGTTACTCTACAACAGGCCCTTATATAGTCTCCCTGTTAATACCCATCATTATCTAGCTCGCCCTCAAGCATCCAAATGCAGAAAACTATGGATATGTCGAACTCAAAGGAATCACTAATTCTGTTTCGTTATTACCCCCAAAACCAAAAAAAATAAAACAAAAAAAAACAAAAAAAATATATATACCAAAAATAAAAACAAATAAATAAATAAAACAAAAACAACCCCCAAAAACCAAACAAACCAACAAACAACCGACAATAAAGAAAACGAGATACACCAGTTCGTTTGTTACATAAGAAACGCCCCACCCCCCAATGATAATAATAACACCCCGACCTCCACCCCCAGAAAAAATAAAGAAATAGAAAAGTAAATATTCAATAAATGAAAAATATAATAAAAAAAGTAACAAACCAATTCGTTATATCCGTAGGTTATCAGCGCATTCGTGATAAACGTAGTTACTGTATACTACATTGTAAAACTATACATGATGTTCCTGTCAAATATACTCTCACATATTTGCCTCAGGATTTTGTCAATTTACAGTTAGGAATACACCCGTTGTGTGTATATCTCACGGTTTCGATCAACATACAGACCACTCGCCAGAGATATACACTCTATCTTTAGAGGCGGACCTTGTTCCTTACGTCATAACACCTTGTTCATATCACCGCAGTCATTGTTAATTGCATGGGGAATTCCCCGTCACACCTGTACATGCCGAGCAATTCGCTGTGTAATAAAGGTAATTAAAACAGGCGTTAGATCATCGTTGTGTTTGTATATCTGGCCCGTACATAGATTGCCCGCGTTCTCTTTGATACGTTTGTTTGACCACTTGACCAATGGTTGGTTGTAAATCATTGTCCGAGTATATAACGTGTATTGTCATGGGAAGGAGGTACAGCATGTTTGTACCTGTACTGTAAGACCTTTGGACTCGTTATCAGTTTCGACACAGTGTCGTCACAATGTTATTTATCCTTTATGTTTTCCTTTAATGATTACTGATAGTTTCTAACAATCGGAAATGCACTCAAATATATACCGTATCAATTGTTTTGGGGCGGCACATACTGCATTCAGTATCTGCTTTGATGAAGAAGTGGGGAGGGGGTAAGTTCTATGGATATACAACTTCATCAGTACAATATATGCGACGTTTCGGTGGACTCTTATCAAGCAATACTATAGCATCTTCATCGAAATGTGGTATATATTGTAATAAAAAATTGTAACCCATGCTTGTAAGGGGCGACTGACGGGATCGGGTGGTCAAGCTCGCTGACTTAGTTGACACACGTCAACGTATCCCAGTTTCGTAGATCGATGCTCATATTGTTGATCACTGGATAATCTGGTTCACACTCGATTGTTTACAGACAGCCGCCATATAGCTGGAATATTACTGAATGCGGCGTTAAACAACAAACAAACCAACAACCAATCTGTATATGTGCAATATCAGAATAACTGTAAAACAGTGTGGCTTAAAATTAAACTCACTCACTCACAGCACTGAAGCCTCATAGATTCTTGCACTATATCATGGACAGACTGGTATGAACGTGTACTTTCTGGTCGTGAACCACCACATTGGAGTGTAATGTTTTACGCCGCTGTTAGCAATATTCCAGCGATATCACGGCGGGGGACACCAGAAATGGGCTTCACACATTGTAAACTGTACATAGGAATCAAACCTGGGGGTAAAGGTGAGCCAGGTGAGGTGACCTACAAGATTTGGATACCTGTCTTACTCCTCCTTTTCATTGCTTATGGTGCTACAGCATCTACCACCGAGACTGTTTCTACTGATACCAAAACTACTGAAACTACTACAGAATGTCACGCCGAAGACCCGGGTTCGATTCCCCGCATGGGTACAATGTGTGAAGCCCATTTCTGGTGTCCCCCGCCGTGATGTTGCTGGAATATTGCTAAAAGCGGCGTAAAACTAAACTCACTCACTCACTTTTGCGATTGTTTCCACTTTAGTGTTACACACGGACACTTGTGTGGTGCTCACGAACCAAAATACATGAGCGGGATGCCTTGGGTTCGAACCCACGACTGCATGTTTCCGATACCTGTGCATGAGGGACGCAACTTTACACAATCAGTTCTGGTATCCCAGACAGGTGGTGGTGGTATGACTGATATAAACTGATATTTTGTTATGAAAAAAAAGTAGGGGGACTTCATGTTTAATTTACGATTGAAAGCAATTGGGAGATATATCGGAGTCAATCAATGTTGATATGATAATAATGAATGTTTTGAGAGTGCATCACGTCTTGCACTTCCTTATGACCATAGTTTTTTGTACAGTAATCGCTCTTGAAAGATGATTGGTGTATGACGTGAAATTTGCATGTGTACGATTTTCATTTTCAAACAAAAAACCCGGCTAGATACAAACCCTAACAACTGTGTGATGCAAGATGATTGTCAAAATTAATGGTCTACAGTGATTTATCGACCTTGAAAAAAGTCAAAATCAAGAATGACACACCATGCACGTGTATGGGGCAACTGCGTTGTGCATGTGCATTCCATGCATTGTGCATGTTTGGTAAGAAAGTCTAATGCTGACATTTTTGTAGCATAAAATATTTTTTCAGCAAAAATTCTCTCTGCTTCAACTATTTATTCGTTGCTTCGAGTATTTTCTCTTTACTTCAAGTTTTTGAAAGAAAGTTGAAGGAACGAGAACATACTCGAAGTAACGAAAAAATGATTGAAATAATGAGAAAATACTCGAAGCAACGACTAAATAATCGAAGCAACGTGAATTGTCGCGGAAGAGATATTATATCCTACAAAAGTGGCAACAGGCTTTCGCAATTTCGGGGTGGTTATAAAGAGAATGGCGGTGCGTTCTTAGATGTCTGTCTTTGAAAAGTTTGTTAACCCTTATACTTCCCATCCAAACTGAAAGTTCAGGTTCCCCTACTTTTTTTTAAGAGTATAGTATTGAAAGTTTAAACAAACAAAATTAACTTCACAACACATAAGACACCGTTAACATGTGTAGTTTGTGGGTTGGCTCGACAGTCAATCCCACGTGTTTTGTATAGGCTGTGCAAATAATATGAAATTCGTGTAATGGATTTACTGCTACCCATTCACAATTTATTAGCTCTTTGATAATTTATTATATATCTGTCAACATCACGATGAAACGAAATGATTATACTGCGTATTTATTCGTCGCATTTGATTTTTTTTTTTAAATGGATGTTGTGTAGCTTCTGATGCTCCTGCATCTCAGCGATCATGTTTTTTGCGTGGGAATATGTAACTTCAAAAACAAAAATGTCGGTGTGTACAAAGCAGATAACAGTAAATCGGGGTGGGATGTTGGGGAGAGGGGAGCGGCGGCCGTGCTTTGATCCTGGACGGGCTTGTCGATAGCTGTGCCGACGCTACGGATGATTGACAGGTGAGCGTGGCGCGCGAGGCGTGGGTCACGTACACCATAAGGATAAGTCCACTCTGAACGTAGGGGTAATTTCTAGACCGACCATTTAATGAACTTGGTTGGTAGGTTTGTTTGTTGTTTAACGCCGCACTCAGCAAAATTCCAGCGATATGGCGGCGGTCAGTATATATTCGAGTCTGGACCAGACAATCCAGTGATCAACACCATGAGATTCGATCTACGCAATTGGCAACCGATGACATGTGTCAACCAAGTCAGTAAGCCTGACCACCCGGTTCCGTTAGTTGCCTTTTACGACAAGCATGGGTTACTGAAGACCAATTCTAACCCGGACCTCCACGGGATAATGGGCTTGAAAATAATGATAATAACAATCTGGCTCAGAAAAGTGTGGAACAAACAAACAAATCATATTCGGTTAGCCGTTGCAACATACAACGGCGGAAAACAATAGACATACCTCCGCGCATGTATTGATTAATGTAACCAGTTACACACCACGTGAATTATTCCTGACAAACTATAAAACTGATGTACATTTACTTACACACGTGCTTGTGTCGCCAGGATCTATGTATGTCTGTATCTGTATACTACAGTTATCTTCAACCGTTACCTATGGTGCCACATGGGGCGGTGGAGTAGCCTAGTGGTTAAAGCGTTCACTCGTCACGCCGAAGACCCGGGTTCTATTCCCCACATGGACACAATGAGTGAAGCCCATTTCTAGTGTCCCCCGTCGTGATGTTGCTGGAATATTGCAAAAAAGCGGCGTAAAACCCAACTCACTCACTCACTCACAAACTATGGTACCACACGAGTTTGTATAGGAGGTGTTTATGTTTAAACGTGCTTTAGTGGTAGGACACGGGTTGATGGAACTTCCATGGCCCTCGACCATTAATATAGGTAAGAACGTCTTTTAACGATATATAATAATAAAACAGACACCCAAACACGAGAAACAAAACGTATGGAAGAGGTTTTTAAGTCGTTTATGTAGAACCATAAAACGACAATTCTTTATGCTTTCAAAGTAAAGTCAGAAGGTAAAACGTACTTTATACTGAAGCTGTCAGTTATATGTAGACTAGCACAAGTATCTAAGGCAAAAAATTAATAGTTTAAATGATAATTTCTAAAAAAAATAAAAATAAAAATGGGGCGGTGGGGTAGCCTAGTAAAGCGTTCGCTCGTGACGCCGACGACCCGGGTTCGATTCTCCACATGGGCACAATGTGTGAAGCCAACTTCTGGTATAACCTGCCGTGATATTGCTGGAATATTGCCACAAGCGGCGTAAAACCAAACTCACTCACTCTAAAAAAATAATAGATAACAGACTGGGGTCCTCTGCTTATCTAGACTTGCCTCTTTAAAGGATAGAATACATCCATGGGCTCAGCATCCAGTATAACCTTGGAGCAAAGGTTAAGTTATATAGTCCTAAGCCAAAGGCTTGAAAAGTGCCTATGTGTTTGCATCTCTCAGCAGCAGTCAAAGTGTCATCCACTTATGACACCTCCCACCCTCCAGAAATTCTTGTTTCTAAAAGGTTTCTAAAAACAAGGTGTACCTCACTGCTTGACCCACACAGCCCACGTCTAAGATACAGGATTACTTGTAGACAATGAGGATGTAGGAATAGTCAAATTATAAATTTTTATCACTTTACCCTGATATGTTTTACAGACTTGTAGAGAGCACTGTGCATAAACACCCAAAGGGGGAAGAGTAGCCTTGTCCAAGGCTGTACTGAATGCTAAGCCCATGGATGTATAGTAATTCTATCCTTTACGGAGGCAAGTCTAGATAAGCGGACGCCTCCGTGGTGTAGTGGTTAGAGCGTCCGCCCAGAGAGCGGAAGATCGCGGGTTCGATTCCCGGCCGCGCCATACGAAATATGTAAATATATGGTCCCTTCCTGGCGCTCGTACGTACGTATTCGTAAGTACGACGTTAAACCTCTCATTGAAACTATTAATTATTACCTTAGAGTCTAGGTGAATGGTACAGAAGCAAGAACACAAATTGTCAAACTGGAAGGTAATAACCTTTTCATATAAACAATGTGAATTGAATATTGCTATATTAAGGTCAAGAGAGTGGGTGTATATGTTTTTGCATGAACATTTTGGAAATGCGTTGCTGATATTACATTAAATGTGGTTCAGCCATCAGAGGAAACAGCAAAGAGCGAATTCTTGTAGCTATAACTACCAGTCTTTCTCAACTCTGATACGCACTTAGCAAACCCAACTCACCGAGCTACTATGGAACCAACTGCATGAATATCGTCTCGACAACGTCTCTGTGAAATGTGCAGTGTCTTAGACGATGAGCAACACACCATGTACTATCCTGTACCAAGTATAGCGAAGAAAGGGAATCACTGATACACACAATGCTTTATTATGAACAAGAAATTGCTACACTCTCTAAAAAAGAACAAATCCAAATAATTTTCACGAACAGAAGTCCTGAATTAATTTCAAAAATATGTCACCATCGTTACAACTTAAAATGAATTCTATATATTACCATAGTCTCCTCATATATTATTTCCATGTCATTATAGCACATGATTTCTAAAAAATGTTGTAATGTACATCATTTATGTGAAATGTATCTATATTTCTTGTACCTGCTGTGTGTATATTTGAATATTGCCACTGTTTCTTCATGGAATGCTATGCAATAAAATATCTTATCTTATCTATCAAAACACACACACACACACACACAGAGTCTAATGGTAGGTGACAGGCACTTGTGATCAACATGGTCAAGATATGCAGCGTGGGTGATAAGGCCGGGTGTATCATATTACCTGATTACGATATTATCTCTATATTTGGCCTAGGTGTAAATACATGATCATACATATATAATAAACAAAATATAAGATCTGTCCAAACAGACTAAAGTGTGTCGAATTGGCACAATTAAAGAAAAAATAGCTTAACCCCAAATGAGATATTTTATTCCATTATAGCGGCGGTGGGTTAGTCTAGTGGTTAAAACGTTAGCTCGTCACGCCGAAGACTTGGGTTCGATACCCCACATGTGTACAATGTGTGAAACCCATTTCTTGTGCCCCCCCCCCCCCCCGTTGTGATATTGTTGCAGTATTGCTAAAAGCGGCTTAAAACTAAACTCAATCACACTAACTCATTGACTAAGTATAATCTCGAAAGATCTTGGCCCTCTTGTACAAAGCGATCTTAGCTCGACGATAATCACAAGTCTAATGTTTGAGTATACGAGTACGGAGCGGTATATCGCTTTGGGAAACTAAATAGCTGATTTTACTTCAGGTAACTGCTTTAACACGACACAAAATACATCCCTTTCACGAGTGTCATTCCCAGCATCATTTTAGGATCCATTAAAGTGTTCGTCACTTGTAGGCCTTTATAATCGGTGAAAACATGTAAATGAATTGTGAACATAGTCCAGACCCCTGGTCACTGACACGAGGTCATAGGTCAGTGGCCTTGTCAAGGTCATAGGTCAGTAACTAGGTCAAGTCTGTCGACAATGTTTGTTTGAACATATTACACATTAATGGAAACGCTTGCTACGTACAATGAATTTATGGACATGACTAAAAATGTTTCCATTTGTAGTTTGTGGCAGACTAAGTCTGCCGTACAGAATGGTGTTAATATCTAAGCTGACTTTTATGATTTCAAAGCCTTGTGTCAAATCAAGCTGGCAGTTGACATACTTTGGACACTTTAAAAAGAAATGGCATCTTCCACAGGAGCACCACAAAGGCCAAAGTGTCGCAAAGCGCGACAATGCGAAAGGGTAAATTTATCGTTAAAGATCTGAAGGGATTTGCCGATAACAGACTTTGGATAAGAACAAGACCCAACACATTAAGGGATACATGTAGTGTTTTGGTTTCCAATTTGAATTATGCCCCGGAAACATGAATGATGTTTAGAACGGTGCTGGGTGAGGCGAGGTGAGGTGAAATTGGGTTTAACGTCGTGCTTGAGAATATTTCGCTCATATGACGACGTGCATGCGTATATATGTGTATGTGCGGCTGCTTGTACTAGCCCAGACTGAAGCTGGTTTTATAGTGCTAGCCCACTGAGATACCATGCCGCAGTGAAGCATGAATACCCCACTCAGACACATTATACTGACTCCGAGCCGACCAGTCCTTGTTGTACCCATTAATGCCGAGCGCCAGGCAGGGACCAACAAGTACCATATTTTAATGTCTTTTGGTATGACGCGGTCGGGGATCGAACCCGCGACCTTCCGTTCTCCGGGCGGACGCTCTAACCACTACACCACGGAGGCGGCCAGAAACGGTGCTGGGGCTGAAGGTAGCCTTGTGGTTGAAACTGTTTGCCGTGTCACGCCTAAGGTACGAGTTCGATTACCCGTATGTTTAGAATGTGTGAAGCCCATTACTGGTGTCCCATAGACTATCGCTTAGTCACTGAATATATTGAAGTTTGATAGTAACAAATAAACCAATTTAATTTGAAAAGGAGCCCCAGTGAGATGGGAGATTCAGAACCTGAGGGAATCTAGACTTGCTTCATTTAGGGCTTTAGCATAGCAGGGGAGGGCTAGACTGTAGGGAAAATAATGTGGTCCAGGGTCTGTGAGACAGACTAATGTCCCCACCGTGAAATGGGTGGAATATTGTTGAAAGCGGCGTAAAATATCATGAAAATTCCATCTCACTGAAGGAAAGAACAATGTTTTTGTTGTGTGAACTATATTTTATCGCATACCCATATGTCTTTGCACGTGTCCCTCATCGTAGGACTTCATACTTCAAGGGGCACCGGGGTGGCCTTGTGGCTCGTCACGCCGGAGGTCCAGGTTCGATTCCCCAACTTTACGCCCACTTCATGAGCACAACGAATGCCGTCCAATCTTCTAGAATATTCAACTATACTGGAATATAGCTAACTGCGACTTAAAGTCATACTCACGGACCTGCTTTTGAAAAGGCTAGGATGGTCAGCAGCAACCGATGGTTGTCGTGAGAGGCTGCTAACGAGATCGGGTGGTTGGGCTCGCTGACTTAGTTCATAAATGTCATCGTTTCCTCGATGTGCATATGTTAACCAGTGGTTTGTCTGGTCTCGACATCGTGATAAAAATGGAATATTGTTAAAAGTGGTGTTAAACAACTAACAATCAAAAACAACAACCAGTAGTGTTTTCGACAGAACAGCACATATAGATTAATCGATGATTGTACGAACGCTTCTAATGATTTAAAAATGGATATATGCGTTGGCTACTTTTTTTTAACTCGTTGGATGCCGAGTGTGTTTCTGACGCCCAATTTCTGGTCTGAAAAGTGAACGTTGTGTACCCGATCTACCCCTGAATATAAAATTATTTAGAGATTTAGAATTTCCTGCCTGATGATGTAAATTAAAGTGCAGGTATGAAAGCGGTGTGTAAGAAGNCACTGTGTTGTCCAGTTTTGCATTATAGCAACACGTATAAATGTAGAACTATGATCATAGGCTTTGTCCTGAAAGTTTATTGAAGGACCATTGAAGCTCTCATGAAAACAGATGTAGATGAAGTGTGACCCCACCCCCTTCTCAAGAGCGTGCACTCCCCTTTCTAAAGAAGCTGTATCCGCTCCTGCTAATGCGCGACGATGTATTTCATTTAACAGCTGTATGGAGATTGTAGGTGGACAATAGCGCATAATACTCGAATGACATACACATAATGTGACATGCACATAATATTATTTCTAAACTACCGAGGAAAAGAAAGTTATCACTCTTAAAGTAAAAAAGAAAAGGCTGGTACAGGTTTGAACCCAAGTAGAAAACATTCGGCAAAACGCAGCAATTGTACTGATAACAAAACAGCAAAAATGCATTTTTCAAAACGTGAAAAACGTGTAGTAACTAAAAAACACCTCGAATATGCCAAGACTTACACAAGCGCAACTAAACAGGACAGTCAGTATGGCCAAGAACCTTCAACTGCAGAGAGGCCACCATCAGCAAATTGATAAACTGCAGACAGGCCACCATCAGCAAATTGATAAACCGCTACGACGGTACTAACCAAAAAACAGGCCGGAACCTTGAGACCCAAGACCGAGCAAGATCGAAAAAGATAAAAGAGTCACGACACCGGCCAAAGATACCGCTTCATCCACTTCTCGGAACAGATGTTGATTATCAAAACACGTCAGTTACTGCGCCTCATGCATATTGTTCCAAAGAAAACAGCGGCCTCTTTGATGGGTTGACAGCTTCATTAAAACAACAACTCATGACTGGGACATCAATGTCATGATACCACGTGGTTATTCACAAAACTGATCAGGCGAACAATCCTTCGACGACTTGGTATGGCCAATTGGTTTTGGTACCGTTTTGAGCGATGTGACTGGGAGACGACTGCGGCGACAGCACTGGGACATGCCATCATCAGGCGAACAATCCTTCGACGACTTGGTATGGCTGGTACAGCGATGTGACTGGGAGACAGACAGCACTGGGACATGCCATCATCAGGCGAACAATCCTTCGACGACTTGGTATGGCTGGTACAGCGATGTGACTGGGAGACAGACAGCACTGGGACATGCCATCATCAGGCGAACAATCCTTCGACGACTTGGTATGGCTGGTACAGCGATGTGACTGGGAGACAGACAGCACTGGGACATGCCATCATCAGGCGAACAATCCTTCGACGACTTGGTATGGCTGGTACAGCGATGTGACTGGGAGACAGACAGCACTGGGACATGCCATCATCAGGCGAACAATCCTTCGACGACTTGGTATGGCTGGTACAGCGCATGACATGACTGGGAGACAGAGCGATGTGACAGACAGCACTGGGACATGCCATCATCAGGCGAACAATCCTTCGACGACTTGGTATGGCTGGTACAGCGATGTGACTGGGATGTGAGAGACAGCACTGGGACATGCCATCATCAGGCGAACAATCCGACGACTTCGACGACTTGGTATGGCTGGTACAGCGATGTGACTGGGAGACAGACAGCACAGACAGGACATGCCATCATCAGGCGAACAATCCTTCGACGACTTGGTATGGCTGGTACAGCGATGTGACTGGGAGACAGACAGCACTGGGACATGCCATCATCAGGCGAACAATCCTTCGACGACTTGGTATGGCTGGTACAGCGATGTGACTGGGAGACAGACAGCACTGGGACATGCCATCATCAGGCGAACAATCCTTCGACGACTTGGTATGGCTGGTACAGCGATGTGACTGGGAGACAGACAGCACTGGGACATGCCATCATCAGGCGAACAATCCTTCGACGACTTGGTATGGCTGGTACAGCGATGTGACTGGGGAGACAGACAGCACTGGGACATGCCATCATCAGGCGAACAATCCTTCGACGACTTGGTATGGCTGGTACAGCGATGTGACTGGGAGACAGACAGCACTGGGACATGCCATCATCAGGCGAACAATCCTTCGACGACTTGGTATGGCTGGTACAGCGATGTGACTGGGAGACAGGCATGGGGCCATCAGGCGGGAACAATCCTTCGACGACTTGGTATGGCTGGTACAGCGATGTGTGGGAGACAGACAGCACAGCTTGGTGTGGCTGGTACAGCGATGTGACTGGGAGACAGACAGCACTGGGACATGCCATCATCAGGCGAACAATCCTTCGACGACTTGGTATGGCTGGTACAGCGATGTGACTGGGAGACAGACAGCACTGGGACATGCCATCATCAGGCGAACAATCCTTCGACGACTTGGTATGGCTGGTACAGCGATGTGACTGGGAGACAGACAGCACTGGGACATGCCATCATCAGGCGACGACATGGCTGGTACATCGATGTGACTGGGAGACAGACAGCACGCCATCATCACCTTCGACGACTTCGACGACTTGGTATGGCTGGTACAGCGATGTGACTGGGAGACAGACAGCACTGGGACATGCCATCATCAGGCGAACAATCCTTCGACGACTTGGTATGGCTGGTACAGCGATGTGACTGGGAGACAGACAGCACTGGGACATGCCATCATCAGGCGAACAATCCTTCGACGACTTGGTATGGCTGGTACAGCGATGTGACTGGGAGACAGACAGCACTGGGACATGCCATCATCAGGCGAACAATCCTTCGACGACTTGGTATGGCTGGTACAGCGATGTGACTGGGAGACAGACAGCACTGGGACATGCCGTCATCAGGCGAACAATCCTACGACGACTTGGTATGGCTGGTACAGCGATGTGACTGGGAGTGAGCGTCAGTCGGTCCAGACACGATGAGAGAGTTCGAATGTTTCGACGTAGAAGAGAGCGACTTGCGCCATACTGCATTCAAGAAGTTCACGAGTTCGATGGAGGAGTCGCCATGGTATGGGGCGGCAATTGTGGCCAGAGAACAACAAGCCTGTTTATCATCCAAGGACATCTGAATACCCAACGATACAGCGATGAAGTGTGGAGACCTTTTGTGGTTCTCTTAACAGACTCTCTTGGACTTCCTGCTGACGTCATCCGTATGGATGCCCAGGGTGGTCAAACTCGCTAATGTTCCCTACTCCTGTCTCATTATCTGACTCTTTATACACTTTTTGAATAAACTTTTCAATTTTTTATGTTGACAAACATTACAATGCAAGACCAACATTACAATGATTTATTAATTCAAATTTTTGGAAAATGATTTCTGTTCGTAAATTATTATCATAGATCTCACATATGTCTTGTTTCTATTTTGTGGTCAAATAAAGTCAGTGGTAACTTTCTTTTGTGCGGTAGTTTAATATATAGCACTGGATTTCTGTCTACGAAAGCATGGTCATCATGGTGAAACAACATGTCGCCTAACGGTAAATTCTGGCATTGGTTTTGGAAAACTAAGGATTCCATGCTTTCCAGCAATACCTAATACATGTTGGTATACCTTCGGTAGATCTATCTCCCAAGTCTTGCTAACTAGCGAGCTTGATATTGCCACTGGTATTTATTAAATGTATTCAGCTATTCATATACTCATGCCAATAATGGTTGTCACCCCCTTCAATTGTTTTATTTTGGATAAAACCGATGCAATACTTGATAAAACCGATACAATACTTGATAAAACCGACACAATAATTGATAAAACCGATACAAAACTTGATAATATACTCATGCCAATAATGGTTGTCAAACCACACACCACCCCACCCCCCCACACACACACACATCCACCCCCCACCCCCTCTCCAATTAAAACATTGAAGGGGGTGACAACCATTATTGGCATGAGTATATTTGTTGCATGTATTGATTGATGGTTCATGATGTCATCACTTGAGCGATTAATTACAATTACCATGGATACAACACAGGGACGTGCATCATATGACCTGACACAGGAGAGCTGAAATAAAATATGAATGGTGCAGGTTTTCCGTCTCTAATGCCAAGTCACTATGTCAACGATATTGACTTTGCTCATTATGTACTCTGTATTGCTGAAGTTTGGCACATCGTGTCCGCGATTTTTGATTGTCTTTTTCTTCTGTTTTTCGCAAAATTTGGCTGTTATTGATTTCTTTGAACGAAAGAGAATCAGACAATACCTTATTTATCACGACACGAATGCAGTGTAAACTACATACCTGTTCAGTAAGTTATCTGGAAGAGTAATATTGATTTTTACCGTTAATGATGCATTTGGGCGAGGACCACGTGAGTACTTTGTACATAGCAACTAATGGCATGACGGCAAATTGACGGCCGTTACTGCAGATATATTTGAAACGTGCTGACAGAAGTCCCGCAGACTCAGCTACCCAGTCTGCTGGGAACGTTAGGGATGAGCGTTCTAATTCTCGTGCTCCTTTTTTGGGCTGCGTCTTTACAGGCACTCACAGCCTCCTACGTTCCACCTGATAGGATTCAGAGTCTGAAGAGATTAAAAAAGTATATTGGGACGCTGATTGACCCTGAAATCCCCCCACTGGACCCTCAGACAAACATGATCGATGTAGTATTAAGACTTGGTCCGCTGCAGGTGCACGATCTAGTTGATTCTACCCAGGTCCTCACACTTGGATCCTTTGTGGTTATGATTTGGAGAGACAAAGCTCTGGCTTGGAATATATCCGACTATTCCAACATCAGCGAAATAGAGATACCCGCTAACAAGGTATGGCAGCCAACTGTACACCTGTTGAACAAGGCTGTTGGTGATGGCCCCTTAACGACAACAATGCCCATTCATCTGAAGAGCGACGGCTCCCTATTCTGGAAGAACACAATGACAATGTCAGTGATATGTAAGACCTATCTCTCAAGATATCCATTTGATAGCCAGATTTGTTCAATGAAGTTTATGCCAATGAATGAATACGATACCATCCTGTATCCGTATGTGTACTTTTCTACTCATGGTACAGATATAGAAGCCAATGGAGAGTGGGAGACTGTCAACGTCACGTACTCAACAATAAATATGACAGATGTAAGTTCCAAAAGTGCCATATTCCACATTCACCTGTCTAGAAAGTACATGTTCCACGTCTTGAATCTGGTTTTCCCAATGTGTCTACTGTCGTTCCTGAACGGATTCGTGTTCCTGTTGCCAGCGAGTTCTGGGGAGAAGATGGGCTTCCTCATGGCCGTGTTTGTGTCGAATGCATTGTTCCTGAGTTTGATCCACGACAACATGCCTTCGTCGTCCGATACTATTCCTAATCTCACAGTCTATCTTGTTTCTGTTCAAATCCAAGGTTTTCTCGCAATCGCAGCTACTATCTTAGTACAGAACGTGTACCACCGCCGGACCAAGAACGAGGAGAGCCGTGCAAAGAAAACCCAGGTTGTACCTCTGGATGGTGTCAAGGATGTGGTTATCAGGCCTATCGATGATGACACGTCTGAAACGAAAACGGATCGTCAAATTGGGAAGAAAAGCGACTGGTTAAAGAACAGAACAATTCCTCTGGACAGAATTCTCGATGGGGTTTTCTTTGTGTGTTTCACTATTTTCGCCCTTACAGGATTGATGTTTCTCTATTTTATATAGGCAACAAACAGACATACGGACGGTTGAACGGACAGATAGACAGGCAGGCAGACTACAGTTGTGAGATACTCGTGAATACAGTGACTCTGGCAAACTAGAGATCATATGTGGATTTTATTTGGGGAATTTTTCCAAGGAGTGCTAAACCCCTCAACGCTGAAGGACACAAAGAGTTACAGCAGCTCGGACATGGCGGTCAGTCAAGACACGTTCTGATATATGACGGCGTGAAAACTGAAAACATCCACACGCATCCCTGCTCATATATTGTGCCACAGTTAGGACACAGTGGCGTCTAACACAGTGGTGTCTAACACTGTGTTCCTCAGTATGATCCAACCTTCAACGACCGTTATTTCTGAGTGAGTGAGTAAGTGTAGTTTTACGCCACATTGAGCGATATACCACCAATAACACGGCGGGGGACACCAAAAATGGGCTTCACACATTGTACCCATGTGGGGAATCGAACCCGGGTCTTCAGCGTGATGAACGGTAGTTTTAACCACCAGGCTACCCCACCGCCCCACTAGTTCTGGAGACACAAGCGTCCTCATCCATGCCCATCACTTTCTGACCCGTGACGGTCCGGGATAGAATTGATCTTCAGTAACCCATGCTTGTCGTAAGAGGCGACTAACGGGATCGGGTGTTAAGGCTCGCTGACTTGTTTGACATGTGTCATCGTATCCCAATTTCGTAGATCAATGCTAATATTGTTGATCACTGGGTTGTCTGGTCTAGACTCGATTATTTACAGACCGCAGCCATATAGCTGGAATATTGCTTTTCCCCCATCATCCCCACCATCTTGGTACAGAACGTCTACAGCCGTTACAAGATCGCCGTGGACAAGGGTCAATGAAGTATAATGAAGAAAGACCTCGTGCCCCTTGAAAATCAGAACAGTGTACAGTCTAACGGTACTGTGGTGCTTCGTGTTTGGTCAGAACATCATCTTGGGAATACATAGAACTGGGGCCCGTTCCACAAACCGATCGTAGTGCTACGACTGTCGTAAGTCTATGTTAAAGTATGGGAGTTACGATCATCTTAGCGCTACGACTGTCGTAAGTCTATGTTAAAGTATGGGAGTTACGATCACCTTAGCGCTACGACTGTCGTAAGTCTATGTTAAAGTATGGGAGTTACGATCACCTTAGCGCTACGACTGTCGCAAGTCTATGTTAAAGTATGGGAGTTACGATCACCTAAGCGCTACGACTGTCGTAAGTCTATGTTAAAGTATGGGAGTTACGATCATCTCAGCGCTACGACTGTCGTAAGTCTATGTTAAAGTATGGGAGTTACGATAATCTCAGCGCTACGACTGTCGTAAATCTATGTTAAAGTATGGGAGTTACGATCATCTTAGCGCTACGACAGTCGTAAGTCTATGTTAAAATATGGGAGTTACGTTCATCTTAGCATTACGATCGCTTTGTGGAACGATACCCTGACCAGAAAGTCATTTTCGGAATATATAGAATTCACAAGAGAGTCACTGGACACAAGTCTGGTTTGTTTCTTTGTAGTCGACGTTTACAAGTATTGGTCGCTGATGAACAATTCTAACCCGGATCTTCTAGGGCCGACACAATTCTAGATGTGCATCATTTGTAAGTTTAATGTTTGAATTTTATCTAATTTACTATTTCATTTTGTAGGATAGAACGTGATATATATCCACAATTAGATATCGCTACCATGTGCAGTTTCTATGGCTTGGAGATTATATTCCAAAAATGCACGGCATGAAGAAAGGAGTCTTTTCAATTTTTATGTGTATATATGTATCAATTGACTGATTAGGAACTGGTTCTGTTTTTCATAGTTATCTTTTTTCTTCGTTTCAACACTTGACTGTTTCCGTTTTGTATCAATTGACTGATTAGGAACTGGTTCTGTTTTTCATGGTTATCTTTTTTCTTCGTTTCAACTCTTGACTGTTTCCGTTTTGTATCAATTGACTGATTAGGAACTGGTTCTGTTTTTCATGGTTATCTTTTTTCTTCGTTTCAACTCTTGACTGTTTCCGTTTTGTACCATGAATTAGGCAGGCATATCATATGCACCAAAGCAGTGTAGGAAACTAGGGTGAAAAAAGAATGCCGATAAGATATGTCTGTAATCAACAGAATTGTTGTAATGTTTAAGTATATGTAATTTTCACTCATTCCTGCAACCATTTGTAAACATAATCTTTGCCTGGGTAGTTTTGGAGCAAACATATACTGAGTGGAGACTAGAGAAAGAAAAGAAGTTGTTTGAAATATAAATTTATGAAAAGCAACTAAATTGATGGTCAAAGATACGATGTTTTAAATACCCATAAGCAGTTTTTCAATTTTCTTCCTTGGAGGTTTAAATAATAGAATTATATTTTAAAATATAAAACCATGCAGAAGTATTCTTGGCTTTTCAGGTTCAACAATATTAAAGGGGCTATGGGGTAGCCCAATGGTTAAAGCGTTCGCTTGTCACGCCAAGAGCCGGGTTCGATCCTCAACTTGGGTATACTGTCTGAAACCCATTTCTGGTGTCCTTTGTCGTGTCCAATATTGCTGGAATATTGCTACAGGCGGCGTAAAACTAAACTCACTCACTCACCATTTCTGGTGTCCCCTGCCATGATATTGCTTGAATATTGCTACAAGCGTCGGGCGTAAATCTAAACTCATTCGACAACATAAATACGAACGTGATACGTAATGGTATGGCAACTTTCTGAACTGCCATTACGCTCCAATAAATGTGAAAACCATTAGGATGCTAGACATTGTTAGATATTTCAAACTATTATCTCAATTGTAAAATTGCATTTGCTGGCTCACCATTGTCCTTGTAATGAATTTTGGAATTCTTTGGTTAATCTCGTGGAGATCTGGTTTCTGTGGCACAAGTGTGCGCAGACATACTTTCCCCGGCTGAATATTGCTACATGAGTATTGTTAACAAATAAATCACCCAGTCATTGGAAAAGTAACCCGAAACCTTGTCCAGTAAATAATGAAAGGTGCAGAGCTGTACAAAACGAATGGACTCTGGAATTTGATGTCTACAACACTGAGTGTCTTTGCTGTCCTTCGATGAATTATTCATTGTATTTTGTAGTCTCTTTGTTTTTGCCACCTAACCCACAACCTTCCCATCAACGTAATCGAAGTCTCAGAAAAAGAAATCTGCTGAAACCGTATCCTTGTTACCGCCGTCGACAGCAGCACAGGCTTGTTTCGAAATGGCATTCGTTTGTCACGCCGAAGGGTTCGATTCCCCGCATGGGTACAGTGTGTGAAGCCCATTTCTGGTGTCCCCCGCCGTGATATTGCTGGAATATTTCTAAAAGCGGCATAAAACTCACTCAGTTACTCGCTCCAAATAGCAATCGTAGCCACACAGGGCTTATAGGTTGTAAGGTCCACAGGGGCGTGTCACGCTAAGAAACAGCATTAGACAGACATATAGGTATATATACCCTACCCTAGTACTATATAAAAATAGTACTAGGGTAGGGTCTATATACCTATATGTCTGTTTCTTAGCGTGACACGCCCCTGTGGTAAGGTCAATGGTACCAGGTCAATACCACCTTATCGACCTCGTCCACAACCGCACCTTTCCTATATATAGCCAGGCTTGTATACACGCCAGTTATAACATGTAATGGCTTCTATGTATTTAGACCTGCGGGTCATTAAGTCGTGAAGCAAGTAGCGTATTCCAATATATACCCAATAGCCGCTGACATGTTGTTCTTTTACATGTCGGATTGTTCGAATTGACATGGAGGATGGAAGATGGCTTTGACATTTTGCTTTCTAAGCCCACTTAGGACTATTTTGTTGGATAATGGAGACTGATTGTTTATTCTCTAGCGTTGGCATTTTATATTTGTAAATGTACAGTAATGGACTGAATGTACAGTGCATACATCCAGCTAGGCTTTCACGTTAGTATGCTGTGTGTCGGGGCGGGATTGGTGGTGTGTGTGTTTGAGAGAGAGAGAGAGAGAGAGAGAGAGAGAGAGAGAGAGAGAGAGAGAGAGAGAGAGAGAGAGAGAGAGAGAGAGAGAGAGAGAGAGAGAGAGAGAGAGTGTGCGTGATGTGGGAGAGTGTGTGCGTGTGAGTGTGAGAGAGAGAGAGAGAGAGTGTGTGCGTGATGTGGGGGGGAGGTGTGTGTGTGTGTGTGTGAGAGAGAGAGAGAGAGAGAGAGAGAGAGAGAGAGTAGTGTGTGCGTGATGAGAGAGGAGAGTGAGAGAGTGAGAGTGTAGTGTGTGGTGCATGTGGGAGGTGTGACGTGTGTGGATGGGTGTGACGTGGGTGTATGTGATGTGTGTGTGTGTGTGTGTGAGTGTTTGTTTGTTTTGTTTTTGTTCCAGAAGACATAAAGGCATGATTTTTTTGTTGTATTGTTGTATCTTCCGTGTTCCTTCGGCGTTGCCAGTGGATCCATGAAATGATTTTAGAGTGTTTTTATACGTGCTTTATCGTCAGTTATCCAATGTGGAATATCGCAAGCTCTCGTAGCCGGTGGTTTTAGTAATCTGTCCTTTTTCAAATGACACGTTTTTGATTGACAATTCTGTTAGGTATATAGATATTATTTCTAAATGTTTGTCTTCTTTCACATAATATTTTCTTTTAAAAAATTTAAATGCTAAAATATTTATCGTTAACGCCATACATGTATACAAGACAAGAATGTTTATCCTGTAACATATTTGTCATTAAAGTGTTTTGTGAGATTATTTCCTCTTGACATAAAAATTTAGTTCCTGTAAATTTTCGGCTTCATAATTATATCCATATGTGTTCTGTAACATAACGTTAATGTGTTCAGTGAGCCTCAAGTCATGTCATTGTCACTGTTGAGTGGTTTTCAGATTTTATAGGAAACCAAATTAAAGTGGGTCAGCTTGTTTACAGTTGTTTGTGTTTAGATGAGATGAATGTGACGAAAAAACGATACCCTCACTAGGATTTCTTCACACCTTGGAGGGAACCGGGTGTTTTCGACTCTCAGACATGCGCTGGAACTTTGAGTGAGTGAGTGAGTATGGTTTTACGCTGCTTTTAGCAACATTCCAGCTTCACACATTGTACCCATGTGGGGAATCGAACACGGGTCTTCATTGTGACGAGCGGACGCTTTAACCATTAGGCCATCCCGGAACCTTGAATCGTGGGTTCGAATCACAGTTTCACATAAACAATGTGTCGAGGTTTGCTAGCTCCAACACGGGCTCATAGTACCACATATCTAAGATCGGCTCCCATCGGACATTCTTCCACACCAAATTGACAGACAGTGACAGGGTGTTTTACGGCCTTTGAGAAAGAATAAAGTTTATGGACAACATGTTTATTATATTATAGAGTCTTATAGATTTTCTTATGCCGATGTCTACTAGGAATGAAGTACTACAGCACAACACCTGCGACTAACAGAGATCAACAAAAGCATCATGATGGCTTCGAGTCAGGTAAAACATGCGAACACCCCATTAGAATTGTCTTCGACAACCCATGCTTGTGGTAAGAGACGACTCATTGGATTGGGTGGTCAGGCTCGCTGACTTAGTTGACACAAGCCATCGTATGCCAATGCGTAGACCGATGCTCATGATGTCAATCACTGGATTGTCTGGTCCAGACTCGATTATTTACAAACCGCCGCCATACAGTTGGAATGTTGCTGAGTGCGACGTGAAACAAATAAACAAACATAATCCAGGAAGCAACATCACTGTAACAATTACTTTATTATATCAGCTGTGACTACAATGAGTAAAACAAAAACGTGTTCTACATAATACACATTCACAACAGATATGGATGGAATTGATTTCTATACACAATAATATAACGTCGATAAAGTAGTGACAGCATTTTGAAATTCGATAAAACACGTATTTTCTCCAATTTGTCTTAAAAGTGGGTATACACATTAACAGTTTAACCGAAGCGATACCTGTAACGCCTTAGGATCATTTTTCTAAACAATGTAAAGAACTATATTGGTAAAGCTTAATGAAACAATGTCAGAGCTGTGTTAGGTAAAGCTTAATGAAACAATAAAACTGGAGACAAATTATAAATGCAAGAACTGTGGTGAAATGTCGCCATGAAACAGAAGCAGCCTTTTTGTGATTTCTTTACAAGGTTCTTTGGCAGTTGACAAGTGTCCAGTGAACTCAGAAACTGGCGCACCTCTGACATCAAGGCTCCACGTGGGAGAAGGTTATGGTTTCCATGGGGTCTCAACAAGGTTAAGAGTTGAAGACATTGGAATGAATGTTACACCATAATCAGCCCCATCCCAGCTGCTTTAGTATGTCTCAGAGTCCCTGAACCACATTTCACCCCATCTTTCTCGATGCCCAAACTCTACACGAAGCAAGTCTCGATTTTCCTAAATATAGCACTACATCGGGCTCATTTTCAACTAAAATGGAGTTAAATGTCTCCATCACAATTATATATATTCTGAGACTAAGCTATAGTCAACAGCAGCATGTACGTCACGGGTCTGGAACAGACAAGCAACTGCTTGATATCAGAGCAACTTCTCTTACCATCACATGTAACACACAGCACACCCAATCCCTGAGCCAGACAAGCCAACCAACCTTGTATTGTACCACAAGCACGTTTCTTTGGACATATTTTAAACAGAATCCATTAGAATAAATAACTTGAAACAACCTATATTTGTGGAGACATTTGACGAATCTTGATATAGTCAGTCATTAAGTACATAATTTGATTTTTGTAACCCCAAATATATAGACCAACGCCATACGTGACAAGAAGGCAATCGGTCACTATGTCCAGACACATCAAAGTGAGTGAGTGAGTGAGTGAGTGAGTGAGTGAGTGAGTGAGTGAGTGAGTGAGTGAGTAAGTTTACATTAGTTTTACGCCACACTCAGCAATATTCCAGCTATATGGCGGAGGTCTGTAAATAATCGAGTCTGGACCAGACACTACAGTGATCAACAACATGAGCACCGATATGCGCAATTGGGACTGACTGACTGACTGAGTTTGGTTTTACGCCGCTTTTAGCAATATTCCAGCAACATCACGGCGGGGAACACCAGAAAGCGCAATTGGGATACGGTGACATGTGTCAACCAAGTCAGCGAGCCTGACCACCCGATAGTCGCCTCTTACGATGGGTTACTGAAGATCACATCAAAGTTGCATTGTGGAAGTTTAGTACTAGATACGGGTGTCTAAATAAAAAGTCTACGATTACAGTTTTTTTTTCAGACTGGCCTCAGTTAATAAACGCGTGCGTGACTAGAATTCAACAGACAAAAAATAATATTTAAAACATAATAAGAGCCACCATCGTGGCCGAAGTGCCCAACACCCTGAACCATTGGTTTAAATCAATTTTGTATCGATGCAATCAAAAAGCTATCGAGAGAGAGAGATTCTGCGCATGCTACTAACAAGAGATATCGCGTAACTTACGAAACGAAATTGCGATGATGAATAGGTATCGGGTATTTATTCTGATAGATCCGGGTGAGTTGGATTTAACACCGTATTTCAACTGTATTCCAGTTAGGGACCGTCGCGAAAGTTCGCGGTAAGCTTGACGTAATTTCTCTGATGCAGACTGACTGACTGACTGAGTTTAGTTTTACGCCGCTTTTAGCAATATTCCAGCAATATCACGGCGGGGGACACCAGAAATGGGCTTAACACATTGTGCCCATGTGGGGAATCGAACCCGGGTCTTCGGCGTGACGACTGACTGACTGACTGACTGAGTTTGGTTTTACGCCGCTTTTAGCAATAGTCCAGCAACACCACGGCGGGGGACACCAGAAATGGGCTTCACACATTGTGCCCATGTGGGGATTCGAACCCGGGTCTTCGGCGTGACGAGCTAACGCTTTAACCATTAGGCTACCCCACCGCCCCCTCTGATGCAGAGGTTGAGTGTTCAACTATCCAATTAATGTGACATTTCTGTAATTGTGTGATCGAATGAACATAATTTTAACCATCCGTCGTAATTGCTACGTTTGAGTAGCGTTTTACCTTGAAACCTCAAGAGACATTATGTATTTGCCCTCAAGTATAAGACCCTTTAATATTTCATGTCTGGGCCATGTGGAGCGTACGCACTGAAACTCTATACAGGGTCGTTACATGATAGCGTGTGAATTGGAGTCACTTGAGTTGCCGTGTTGAGTTTCAGCTGACAGATCGTCCTGGTTAAAACAATCCGAATATCTCCATGCAGCGATATCACCTACAACAGCGGCATTATCCATACTTGCCTGGTGGTGCTGCGAGATTCAAGTCGGGAGTGATCAATTCCCTTGTCACTGCTTGGCGTCACTTGTTGCATTATAATGGTGAAACATCTATTAATATCTTATTACCAAGTGCATTAATCTACCATGGTATGCGGGTGGCAAACTCTTGATGGAGTTTTTCTGTTAGGTTGAGCGAACTTTTGAGACGGTCCCTTACACCAGGCAGTCAAGCCAACACAGACATAGAGCATTGGCAGGGGCGTAGCTACCATATTGAAAAAAAGTTCGGGCTTACACATGATTGTTGCTAAAAAGGTTGGGCAAGCTCTCAATACTATCTGAATATAAATCTTTCCAACCTATCGGACTTACACGAAAAAAATGGGCTTGCTACGCGCCTGACTGGATAATCAACGAGGAAAAGCGATGAAGATTACAATTTGCAAAGCTAAATGTATGGTGCAGACGAAACCAGAACCATATTTAGTGTAAATCTGTGAATAGAACCCAATATAAGTGTATGAGATGTGCTAAAGGGCACAGTACACAATGAACACTGCAGTGACTATCAAGATGTCAAGGCACATACATCAGCATGTGTAACTCGAATTTTACAATATTTTAAAATATAATCAACATCGTGCAGAAAAAAGCTCTGTGAATGTACAGTGAAACAATGTTAAAATATATTTTTTCCAGAATAATAAATGTTAGGTTTATCGTACTACAATAATCCACAACTCAAAACAAAGTTGATTATACCACAGGCAAACTGTAGCGCAAATAGGGTTGCGCAACAGAGAGCAAAATGACCAGGGCCTAGATTTTCGAAGCACTCTTAGCGCTAAGATAGTCGGAAGTACCATGCATTAACATTAACTTACGACTATCTTAGCGCTAAGAGAGCTTCGAAAATCTAGGCCCTGGGCCCCGTTCCTCAAAGCGATCGTAGCGCTACGACAGTCGTAAGTTTATGTTAAAGTATGGGGGTTACGACCATCTTAACGCTACGATCCGTTTGAGGAACTGGGCCCTGGGTCCCGTTTCACAAAGCTCTCGTAAATTTTCTCGTAGCAATCGTACCTCCTACACTGTAACATTGACTTACGATAGTTGTAGCGCTACGAGTGCTTTGTGAAACGGGGTCCAGTCTTCCAATATGTTAAAGCTGGGCCCCGTCTCGCATATCGCAATATACACTTTGACGCAAGTTCGTGCGCGCAAAGGGAGCCGGGAACCATCTTATCAATATGTGAGCAAGCATATAGGAAGACTGGTCATTCTTCTTTCTGTTGCGCAACCCTAATTTGCCCTACAGTTTGCCTGTGACTATACCAACCATGACAGATTACCTGTAGTCATTCAGCTTCTTTAGAGTAATGCATCTTGTTACAATATATTGAACACAGTTTGAATATTGACAGCAAGTTCTCTATTGACCAGTAATGTGTAAATAGAAAAAAAGGTTATTTAAAACATTAACAATATCAATAATTGTGAAGGAAAGGTTTAAATTGCACCAAAGTGCTCTAAGTCTGGTATTGATACAAATATAGAGATTTCATTTACTGGGAAAATGAATAGGGAATTTTTTTTTCACAGGGAAATCTTTACATTTGTTCATGTTATATACAATACATATCTCCAGTAATCTTTTTGAACAATGGAATATTGGTTGTTATCATGACAAATGTCATGTCTTCATGGATTGTGTCATGATGTTAGATAAAACGGTAACATCAGAAAACTGTGTATTTAAGTCTGAGTTCTGTTGTGTTAACAAATACAGGTGAAAATACAAGAAACTTTAACTCTCTGTTTTGTCTCTGCCAAACTAAATATGGTTGCCTCGATGATTTATTTCAATAATTGGCACTAAACACAAAGTTTGATATCATGCTTTGTAATAGGAAATTTTCTTAAGTAGTGCAGGAATAATAAAAGTTACAGAATCCACTTCCCTTTGTTCAAAGGTAATAATATATTGAAATGTAACAGCAGTGGTATATTCATAACTGAACTTATACTGAAAAAACATTCATCCTCATCATCAGAGAGACATAAATGAACATTCACTGGGAGAACTGGTTGTTTATGTAAAGTCAAACAAAAAATATATATGTGTCTTGGTTAATTATTGACCAGATACGGTAGGGCTCTTCTGTTTCTGTTTTCTTAATGTATGGTTTTAGGTAAAATGTTTGTCAATTATTGTATGTGTAACTAGTCACTGTTACAATATTATTCCGGAATATATGCATATTTAAATATATTGTCTTAACAGCCAGTTCCAGGTGCCATTAAACAACTTAAAGAATGAATAGGTTTTGTTTCACGGAACAGAGGTATCTTTGTTGCAAGCAAACTGAATTGTTGAAACAGAACAGAGTTACTTCCCTTTGACAACATATATAAGTCATTATACATATATATATAATATATATATGCTCGTACATGATATACATATTATTAAGACAGAAGTAATATCCATAAAATAATCTCGTTCATGTAAATCTAAATAAACACTGGTTTTGCAGAACATGCTTGAAAGCAACAATATTCAAAATGCTATTTTATGTCTGGCGTATGGGAAAGCACATTAACTATTTACAAAAGAACTTAAAAAAAAACCCAGCATCCACAACACAACTGATGGACACATGAAACAACCTGGGAAAAAACATGTGACATCATAATGATCATTATGCATATTACAATAAAAGAAATATGTACTGGTACTACAATGTACTTATATCACAGCTTTAATAACAGTAACCAAGCAACCATTGTTCTAAGATTTCTATCCTGTTCAAAATGAGTAACAAAATGCATGCACTTAACCGATACTCAAATGCATTATGTTTCTGTACGGATAATAAGCATAATTGTTGAAGCTTGAGACATTAAATGTACAACACATCTGTACAAATCAGATCTTGACTACAGTAGATGAACAAAACATTTGTTTTAGGACTGAATCATTTTTCATACCCCCCCCTGCCTATTTCATGCTACATTGTATTATGCACCCCAACCCCCATTAAAATGAATGACCACACCCAAAATGACTTTTCAATTCATATTTTGTTAATGGACCCAAAAAAAGTTGCCACTTTCTGTGACAAACCCCAATAATACAATAAAACTTTCCAGTCTAATGTTAGGTTTTGATGCAGCTATACATCATTTCGCTACAACTTGCCAAAAAGCCTATAAAAATGTATACTATATAATGGCTTGGTTCAAGTCCGTCAGCTTGGTCATATGAATCAGCTTATCCTGACATGGACAAGGGATGTAACTCCGCATAGCAAAGTGTAGCAGCTTTGACAACCTGTGTCTCAATACCACTGAGACTACCAGGCAATGATAGACAATAACCTGAAAGTCTTCTTCTCCAAATACTTAAACACATAAGAACATCCTCTGAAAAATCTCAGAAGCCACTGGGACACCATCAATAGGAAATACTTCAAGAAGTGACCTTGGTTACAATGTATGTAGTTCAGTCTCTGATAAAGGGGGGCATTATTCAGATCTTGCATATGAAAAAGGAAATAAAGTCTGCAAAATAATTGGAAGCAAGTTGGTCTTTGAACCAATCAATCCCCACCACATGAAATTGTGTAAAAGAGCCTGCGGAGAGATGCAGTTTTTGCATGAAGTTCCCATGTTCTTGTTCTATAAGGTGAAGCTACCATGAGGTCCAGCTATCCAATAACCCCAACGAAAACCCAGTTTCCAAGGTAACAAGTAAAATCAAGATTTTGTGGTTCTAATTACATGACTGTAAATTAGGACATGAGAGATTCAACGAAATCTGAAATCTATCTAGATTTTGAGTAAAGACAAAATATCATGTTTGAGCAGCCTTGAAAGTTAATGGCACTCAGGTAATTGTAACCACAAAATATTGTTTACGGTATGGACATCCTACTAGTACAGATGGGTAAGGACAAGTCCGATGTACAGACCAAAGATGAGGCCACACACGATGAGGACGATGATCCCGACGATGATGCTGATGTTGATCATCTGTTTGGATGACTTGGCAGCCAGGTTTGCAGAAACCATGTCACCGCGAGCCATTGCACATCGAGCCTGTCAACATGAGTGAGTTAAGTTGAATATGCATATTTGTTGCATCGCTGTTCATCAGCTTCTTGTTGGAGGTGAAGCAGGCCTAGGTGTTTACCACTTTAGTGAGACTACACTCACAGGGTTTGGACAACTAAGTGAGGGATGCAATTCAATTGTGGCACCTCAGACACCTTGGATGTAGAGGAGTGACGATACAGAAATTTCATGACACGATACATTATACAATTATAGACTGGTGATGAGGTCAATACCTGTTTTTTTTTGAACCGCCAAAAGCAATATTGACCAAGGTCGAAGTCCGAGGTCAATTGCTTTTCGCGGGTCCATAAAAACAGGTATTGACCTCATCACCAGTTTATAATTGTTTTATTATGTAATTACAAAAAAAAAAGCTGCTAAAAACCAAAACATGTCCATTTAGTCAAGATAATTTTAGTTTCGCTACAAACCACTAACGTTATGTCAACAATACTGTGACATGTAAACAATAGAATGACGTCATAGCTTGACGTCAAAATCTATTTTTAGTAACTCAAGTCAATATGACTTTTAGTCGGACCTGGGTTGGAGTCAACATGCTTTTCTGTCGACGGTCACGTGACCGCCTCTAGACAAATCAGGTAGATGGAAAAATAAGCTTACATAATAAATACTGATATCTTGGATTGATACGATTCGATGCATATCACCAAATGTTATCTTTAGTTATTTTCTCTCAAAAAACATATTTTGATAACAAGTAACAGTGTAAATTTTGACATAACCATCGATTTCTAGTCAAAAATTAACTATTTTAAGGTCAACGATACATATCACGATACGAAAAAAGGTTTTGATGGTTTTATTGTGTATCACGATTATCGATACTACAATATATCGTCAGAGGCTCTACTGGGTCGGACATACATGCTAGCATTAATATCATGGGTTGGACACTGTGTGTCTTTAGGTAACGCCAACAACAACAACAACAATAATAGGCATATGTAGAGCTTGGAAAACTGACCAAAAGAAAGATCAATATTACAATTAACACAACCCTGCAGGTAAAATCTGTTTTACTGATCGAGCAGTGAGACATCAAAGAAAAGATACAAATTATAACTTACCTGAAACAGTATTTCATGCAGAATTATTTATAAAATTCCTTGTCATTGGTGTAAAATAGTAACAAAATGGACTGAAGGGAGAAAACTATACTGACCACCTGAAAAAACTATACATACCCAAAGCATGAGTGAGTGAGTTGAGTTTTATGCCACATTTAGCAATATTCCAGATATATCATGGCAGGGACACCAGAAATGGGCTTCACACATTGTACCCATGTGGGGAATCGAACCCGGGTTTTCGGCATGACGAGCGAACGCTTTAACCACTAGGCTATCCACCGCCCCACATACCCAAAGAGGATGACAATAAGTGAGAAACTACTCAATGTGAATCCTTTTGGGAATATGTACAGATAGTTGTTACTGACATTGGGATGAATATCAGCCTCTGAGGAGGGGGAGGAGACTGATATTTCGTATTTTCTACATGCCAGTGGACAGTGGGAGTTCATTATCCCTCAAGTTGAACCTTAAAATGAAACTCAAGTGTCCATTCTAATACTCACATCGTTAGCTTTCATGATGGCAATGATTCCTGTGGGCCAGAAACAGCACAGGGTGACAAAGATGGCCCCACACATGTGGTCTTGGGGTGGGGTAGTATTCTGACCACCCTGAATCATGGGCTGGGTCTGGATCTGGAAGCATAAGGGTGGCAGTCAACACATGTCAAGATAGAGGCGTGTTGATAGTTGACCTGTGTCAAGATAGAGGCGTGTTGATAGTTGACCTGTGTCAAGATAGAGAGATGTGTTGATTGTTGACCTGTGTCAAGATAGAGATGTGTTGATTGTTGACCTGTGTCAAGATAGAGGCGTGTTGATTGTTGACCTGTGTCAAGATAGAGATGTGTTGATTGTTGACCTGTGTCAAGATAGAGGCTTGTTGATAGTTGACCTGTGTCAAGATAGAGATGTGTTGATTGTTGACCTGTGTCAAGATAGAGGCGTGTTGATAGTTGACCTGTGTCAAGATAGAGAGATGTGTTGATTGTTGACCTGTGTCAAGATAGAGATGTGTTGAAGGTTGACCTGTGTCAAGATAGAGGCGTGTTGATACTTGACCTGTGTCAAGATAGAGAGATGTGTTGATTGTTGACCTGTGTCAAGATAGAGATGTGTTGATTGTTGACCTGTGTCAAGATAGAGATGTGTTGATTGTTGACCTGTGTCAAGATAGAGATGTGTTGATAGTTGACCTGTGTCAAGATAGAGAGATGTGTTGATTGTTGACCTGTGTCAAGATAGAGGCGTGTTGATAGTTGACCTGTGTCAAGATAGAGATGTGTTGATTGTTGACCTGTGTCAAGATAGAGAGATGTGTTGATTGTTGACCTGTGTCAAGATAGAGATGTGTTGATTGTTGACCTGTGTCAAGATAGAGATGTGTTGATAGTTGACCTGTGTCAAGATAGAGAGATGTGTTGATGGTTGACCTGTGTCAAGATAGAGATGTGTTGATTGTTGACCTGTGTCAAGATAGAGGCGTGTTGATAGTTGACCTGTGTCAAGATAGAGATGTGTTGATGGTTGACCTGCGTCCAGATAGAGATGTGTTGATGGTTGACCTGTGTCAAGATAGAGGTGTGTTGGTGGTTGAACTGTATCAAGATAGAGGTGAGGTGAAACTTGGTTTTACGTCGCGCTTGAGAATATTTCGCTCATATGACGACGTGCAGGCGTGTGTATGTGTATGTGCGGCTGCTTGTACTAGCCCAGACTGAAGCTGGTTTTAAAGTGCTAGCCCACTGAGATACCATGCCGCAGTGAAGCATGAATACCCCACTCAGACACGTTATACTGACTCCGAGCTGACCAGTCCTTGTTGTACCCATTAATGCCGAGTGCCAGGCAGGGACCATCAAGATAGAGGCATGTTGGTGGTTCAACTGTATCAAGATAGAGACATGTCGGTGGTTGAACTGTACCAAGATAAGAGGCGTGTTGTGGTTGAACTGTATCAAGATAGAGACGTGTACAACCAGAGGGCATGTTTCGACCTCAACTCTGTTGTGTGCGGACATATCGTCATCCATTTGTGTCAAGATCGTTTAGTTAAGAGTCAAAATCGGGTTTCAATCGACTTGTAGAAATAACAATAAAGAACTGGTAGGTGCCATGAGTGGTGCTCTATGGGCCAATCATCCATGATTATGTTTACATTAAGTTTTAATTGATTGCATGTGATGGTAACGTATTGATCAGCAAAGCAGGCGGGGCTGGTACATCGAAGTGTCTGGCCTTGTCATGATGTACAGTGAAACCTGTCTAAACCGGCACCATACGGGACCGAAATAAAATGCCGGTTTAGACAGTGATGACAGAGCCAATGCCCATTTATTTACTCTCTGACAAGTGTCAGTCACTTGAAAACAGTTACGGCAATCCTCCAGTGTTTATAAAGCATAACCGCGGTAATCCTGCGAGCGTTTGATTCACCATGCAATCACTACTTCCTGATTATCTAGCGTGCCAGGATTATTATTTAGTGTATTGGATTATGGGTCCTTGATTGGACTGCTCATACCCATGCCAGTACAGACAGAGTTAATTACAGTTAAAATTGCTTTTTGGGACCGGAAAGTCATACGGAATAGACAGGTGCCGGATTAGACAATGTTTTAATGATCATAATATCGTTTTAAATTGGCGGGACCAAAGTTTTATGCTGGTTTTGACCGTGTGCCGGATTAGACAGGTGCCGGTGTTGGCAGGTTACACTGTATTGTACCGTGAAGCATTTCGAGTCGGGGTACATCTAAAAACAATAATTTTTTAATCTATAATCCTCACAAAGACACGAGGGCCTGTGGCGTGTGATGGTTGAACTGTATGAAGATAGAGGAATGTGGTGGTTGAACTGTATGAAGATAGAGACATGTGGTGGTTGAACTGTATCAAAATAGATGCATGTGGTGGTTGAACTGTATCAAGATAGAGACATGTGGTGGTTGAACTGTATCAAGACAAAGACATGTAAGTGGTTGAACTGTATCAAGATAGAGGCGTGTTTGTGGTTGAACTGTATCAAGATAGAGGCACGTTGGTGGCTGACCTGTGTCAATATATTGCATTATGTATCGCAATACAGGTATACATTGCATTACTGTCTAGTTCCCAGTACACAGCACCGTATACCTGGATTTGTGCTTTCTAGTGCATTTGTTTTCCTAAGATAGAAATCATATTGAGGTTGTGAAGCTGAACGTTTTTCAATGGCTGACATGATGAGGATCCATGCATTCATCAATCAATTTGGGCTTCCAAAGTTTACTGTGATGTGATATTATGTGAAGGGTTGTTAGATATTCAGACAGAGAGGTATCAGATTCAGTTGGTTGGTTTGTTGTTTTACGCCGGACTCAGCAATATTGCAGCTTTATGGCGGCGGTCTGTAAATAATCTAGTCTGGACAGACAATCAACTGAACAACAGCATTAACATCGATCTACGCAATTGGGATACAAGTCGCCTCTTACGACAAGCATGGGATGATGAAGACTGATTCTAACCCAATCTTCATGGATCTATCGTATTCAGAAAAATATCTGACGCGAATGAGATTGTGAGGAACTAGTACATATAATCAACTTACAACTGTTGTGACATTGTTGCCATACTGCATGACAGGGGGGTTCCCGTAACCCTGCTGGTAAACTGGGTACTGAGTGTAGCCTTGTACAGGCTGCCCCTGGGGTGGGTACCCTGGGTTCATGGGGTACTGGGGTGGCACATCTACCATTGCTTCAGTATAGGTAGGTGGTGCATTTTGAGCTGTAAAACAATATCATATTCAGCATGGGGTGCATTTTGAGCTGTAAAACAATATCATATTCAGCATGGGGTGCATTTTGAGCTGTAAAACAATATCATATTCAGCATGGGGTGCATTTTGAGCTGTAAAACAATATCATATTCAGCATGGGGTGCATTTTGAGCTGTAAAACAATATCATATTCAGCATGGGGTGCATTTTGAGCTGTAAAACAACATCATTGAGAATGTTGATAGTAACACAGAATTAGTAGCCTAAATCTAATACTGTTAAAACTAAAACATGAATATCATCAAGAATAGTGATGTCCAGTTTGAAATACTCTCTTGACAATTAGTATTGCTTGATTTGCTTAAACTACCTGTAAGTTCGGTAAATTGACATCATGTATGATTAATAAATGGAGATTCCAGTGTAAAGAATAAACCATAAGGGATGGTTGTATCATCTGTCATGATGATGACAACAAAAGAATTTAAAACGAAAACTTGTTAAATATCAATTTGTATTTCAGTGACATCAACACCAACAAAGAGCCTGTAACGGCAAGTTTTACATCAATTAATGTACTACACACACACTCTCCATATTATGAACAAAATAGTGTTTTCTGATTGTCAGTATTGTTGCCAAATGATTTGCTGCCCACATCCTCGAATCAAATGTTATCGAGAACAAAATAGTTTTACACACAACGGAGTCATCGTCTCGAATAGTTCTATATGTTATTAGTCGTAACAAGAAATCATTCAATGATCAATACAATAACGATGTATCTCTGTAGTGAGAGTAGAACGTCAAAACATCAAAATATTTTGACATTCTTGTTTGATCAATCTGCTTTGGCAACAGCGACAAATATTAACGAAATTTTAGGTTGACGCACAGACAGAATAATGTCATTAGATAAAGTAATATACCTTCTGCGTGTTTTTCCATTCTGTAACCTGAGATACTTCAATAATAGGTCCGTAAATATGAGAAAACGTGTAACAGCCTCCAAAGCAATAACAAGGTGTCAATTTACCGCCAAAGCGCCACCTGGATATGCTCCACGGGAGATAATTCTCATCTTTGCACCTCGTCATTATTCGCATATATATGAACCTACGCCCTTTCGGACCGCCTCTGCTGGGGATGTATTCGCTCGAGTTGTCATTTCAACAACGATAAACTTGAGTTGTAACACTGTGTATTATTTCTTCCTTGATATAGCAAAATAACATATGTTTTTTCCGAAACAGGAATCAGAAGGTGAAACGACATGCCCGTATAGTCAATGTAGTTTCAGCAGCGGGGGCGGATACAGCTTTTTGAGAAGTGGGGTGGGGGTGCACATTTTCAGGGTTTATTTATCCTTTGGCTTATAGAATGGATTACTGTAAAATATCTATGGCAAAATATTACACAGTGGCAGAATAATCTATATGGAATATTTTGAAAAGGAAATGACGAATTGAAACAACCTAAATCAAAGAAGCACCAGTAAAATCTTGCTCACGAGAGGGGTTCCCGAATACCTTTAGAAGAGGCAAATGCACTTATTTATTCAAGGGTGTGGCCCCCTGGTCGGGTTACACCGGTCTACCCGGACAAAAAGTGAGTGAGTTAATATTTAACGTCACATCGGCAATATTTCAGCCATATCGTGACGAGAACATTTGATATTGAAATGAAATATATGTATATTATAAAAAACCTGCCGACGAAGGACAGTAAAACAACTAGAATATCACAGATATCTATGTAAAACTAGTAATTAAATCTAAAACGTTTTAACTATAGGGGAAAAACAATACAGTTTAAAAATGGGCTATAAATCGCCAACAACTACCCGGACAAAGAGCATGACAGGGCGAAAAATTAATTCTAGGGCCCGTTCTATTGAGCGATCTTAGCGCTAAAATGATTTCAAATTTCATATTTGACAAATGCATGCGATAGTCAAAGCGATATGACCGAGGTGTTGAACGGCGCCCTTCACTCAACAGTTACTCAGATTAAGGGCGTAGTATTCGATTATGACACATACATGTACTATCAATGCATGGTATACGCGAGGCTGACCTGAATTAAGAATACCCCTGACACTGTGTACAAATATGCCTGAGAGAATGACACAGAGTTGGCAATGTACTCTGACAATACTGGAACAACCAGACCATTGGACATTGAGGATATGTTGCCTAAATAATAAAATCTCATATACTTTTCTCCGATCCTACGTCTAAACCACCCTCGCTTCGGAATAATGAAGTTGGTGCATTCAGAATGTATTTCGGACGCCGCTTATATCAGTTTAAATGTAACTGGCGGTAAATAGGGGCTCGAATGAATGAGGTTGGAGTGAACTGTGATGAGTTTCAACTTAATTGAGTGCTACTGAAAAAGAATTATCACATTTTTGTCTTCTACTCAGATAGAAACACGTGTAGTATCTTCAATGGCTTTGACTATCAGTGCCATTATGACGTCATAATCACCTATGACGTCTTGTGTGGAATGCATGTTGTCATGGTGCTGATTGATGACGTCATCACAAAACGGCCACATAAACAAGCATGGCGGCCTTCATAATTATTGAATTTTCACCATAGAAAAATGGACAGATTAACCCTACCGCGGTTACAGAAGACCGTGGACGCGGGGAAATGTCTGCCGGCAGGAGACAGCCTACCATCTTGGTCCCATCTACCATTGGATGCCAAATTCCCCATGGTACCTAACCTTGCTGGAACTCTCACACTGTTTACATCAAAATGCGGAGCTGCAGTAAGTATAAAAGGATACCGGAAGATTTGTCAACGTATTGCCATGAATTGTTATCTGATATTATCATACGTTCATGATCAATAGATGTACTTGTATGTTCGTTTTTAAAATTGCACATAATTATTTTCTGTCGACTAAAACATTTGACTAATTCATGTTTTTGTCTCCAATAATGTTTGTTGTGGCTTTGTTGTCAGTTAAACTGTTCATTGCTTGTACTGTACTGATCTGTTGATCACTTTGTACCTCTGAAAAAAACTGGATCAAATGATCTTTCGGCTTGATTCCCACCCCTAATTACTCAGAAAATAACACCCGAAGGGAAGAAAAGACGATGTGTAGGCGATAAAGTGTATTGAAATGGAATGAGGCTCTGACTATTTCAAACTTGTACAGTGTATTAAATGATGGTACTCTGTAAAGTACCTTTTACGCACCCGTGAAGGTCCGGGTTAGAATATTGGCCTTCAGTAACCCATGCTTGTCGTAAGAGGCGACTAACGGGAAAGGGTGGTCAGGCTCGCTGACTTAGTTGACACATGTCATCGGTTCCCAGTTGCGCAGATCGATGCTCATGTTATTGATCACTGGATTGTCTGGTCCAGACTCGATTATTTACAGACCGCCGCCATATAGCTGGACTATTGCTGAGTGTGGCGTAAAATAAACTCACTCACTCACTCACCTTTTACACACGCATGATAACAATTAACTCATGAATTCATATATTGCAGAAATACCGCCGGAAGTCCAGTTCTGACTTTGACCTCACTGATCCGAATGGCATGTCCATGTCGAGCGAGTACCACCCCTTACATGACCCTCACCTTCGGTCTCACTACAGCGTTTCAAGAATGCGCAGACATCTCGTGCGCAACGGATTTATCACCGAATCTGGAATGGTCATATGTAATTTGAAGGAGTTCAACAAGTACAGGCAGTACCTCCGTAGAATATGTCTGATGGAACTGGTGCGGGAACGGAAGCGAGACACCCTCAGGGTGGGCAAATATACCACATTTCTTCCGATAAATATGTTTTTCTCTCATTGATAAAGAACTGAGTTCAATATTCACGAAAACACCCCACCCCCCACCCCCCACACAGGGGTTTGTAGAGTTTAATGTTCACGCAAATGTTCACGTACACCAGACCCCGGGAAAGTAAATCTTTATAATAGGTACAGACAATTTTTTGGTCTTAACTCTTAAGGTTTGGACCTAGGATAATATTTTGTCTTAAATCGGGGATCACGAACCTTGATCTTTGAGGATGTCTTGAGTGTTAGACCAAATTAAGACCAGGTTCCCCGTTGTGAGAAAAACAGCAGTGTCCCACTGCCTTATAGACCTACTCGTAGAGTCTAAGGGTACATGCATCAACTGAAAACTACATATCAAAACTCAATTTTATTAAATCTGTCTTTCACCGGTTGTTCCAACGCGTCGACACCTACCCTTTGACAACCTTCCTTCTTCCGTGTGTCCAGGAATCAAGCAGCGGGATGGGGATAGGAGAGCGGGCGGCTGATAACGACAGCAGCAGACTGACGTCAAGATTTGCCGAGACCAGACGAAGACATGCGGAGAAGATTGATGCCCAGCGAACTAGGTTAGTGACTGCGTGTTGTCTGGTTCTGTTGTAGGCTTATTGCTGCCTTCAAAGTCTAGTCAAGTTCAGTTGTAGCTTTGTTGCAGTACTGTAAGGTTACGCTTCCGCCTTATACAGTACAACAAGAAATTATTGAGAATTTAAAGATTGTAATTTTATATATATTTTTTTTCTCACTCATTACTCACGTATTAAATGTGAATATTAGCAGAACATAACTCCAGATTCAAAGACAGGTGAACAGTTTGTATTTTGTCAAGTCACCATGGGCAGCAATGCAGGCTTCAATGCGGCGGGGCATACTACTGATCAAAGAAGTTAGAAAGTCGTGGTCCATGCTGTCCCAATATCGGACCACCTCGTCTTTCATTTCAGCAATATTTGTCAGATTTTTCTTATTGACACTTTCCTTCATAAGTCCCCAAACATTTTCTATTGGATGTAGGTCAGGGCTATAGCTTGGGCAATCTAATAATGTAATATTTTGGGTCCGAAACCAGGCCTGTGAATGCTTTGAACGATGTTTTGGGTCGTTGTCCTGCTGGACAATTCAAATATTTCCATAGACCATGTGAGCAGATGGAAGTAAATGTCCCTCGAGAATATCTGTGTACCGCTCACTGTTCCTATTCCCTTCAAATACATAAAGGGGCGTTGCCCCTAACATAGATATGCCACCCCACACGCTAAATTTCGGACTGTACTTTGGACGCTGATACAAAGGTTTTTCAGTTTGTTTGGTCCAGAATTTCAGTGTATTAGGAAACAGCCACACAGAACTTTCATCTGAGAAAATCACATTGTCCCAGTTAAAATTTCTATGCTGTAAGCACCAGTTCAACCTTTGCTCCTTTTGTTCAGGTTTCATGATCGGTGATGGAATTCCTCGACTTTTCTGCCAACCCATTGCACACAGCTCAGTTCTAATTGTCTCTTTACAGACAGCCACAGTTCCTCTATCAGTCATATCCAGCCTTAAGTTTTCTAAACTCCTTCGTTTGTTTTTTAGAAACAAGAATACCAAGCCGCCTCCTGTCACCGACAGTCAATTTTCTGGGCCTGCCTGCGCCTCCCTGGTGCTCAGTGCCATATCCATTTGCAATATTTTTCAAAACACGATAAACAGTGGGCAAAGGGATGCCTGTTCTACTTGAAATCACTTTAGCTGATCTGATGTCCTTGTTATAATACTCTAAAATCAACTTCCTCTTCTCTAAATCATCCATACTGAGGATCACTGAAAATGTCGTCTGCTAGCAAGTAAACAAAGGGGGGATAACTCTTCACAAACTAATGAAAAAGGATGAACGGAGTTGTCTGTCTTGAATGAAACCAAGCACTTGATAGCTGGTCAAGGTTGTTTATACTAGAAATCCAGTTAAACATATTCCTAAAATTCTCAATAATTTCTGGTCATACTATATCTGTCTAGTTTGTTCAATGCCGCCTTACTGAGGGCTAGTCTGTTCAGTTGTAGGTAATATCAGACTGGTCTGGTTCAGTTGTGGCATATAATCCACAGGCCCTCGTGTCTTTGCGAGGATTAAAGATGTTAAAAAAAATAAAACATTTGAGATGACCCCCGACTCGACATGCTTCACAGTACAATACATTATGAGAAGGCCAGACACTTCGGTGTACCCTACCTGCCTGCTTTGCCGATCGCTACGCTACCAACGCATGCAATCGATTAAAACTTAATGTAAACATAATCATGGATGGTTGGCCCATCGAGCACCATTCATGACATCTACCAATTCTTTATTGTTATTTCTGCAAGTCGATTGAAACCCGATTTTGACTCTTAACTAAACGATCTTGACACAAATGGATGACGGTGTGTCCGCACAAAACGGGTGTGTGGTCAAAGCAAGCCCTCTGGTTGGTTGATGCTTGTTTAGGAGACATTTACAACTGATGCTCCCTTTTGAGAAGCCATTGCTCGAAAAATATTGTTACATTAAGCAGTCGATGAAAGAAAAAAATCCCGCGAATTTATAAAGAATTGCAGATTTGTAAGCGTTGACCAATCAGAGGGCTTGCTTCGACCACACCCCCGTTTTGTGCGGACATATCGTCATCCATTTGTGTCAGGGCGTGTCAGCTTGACGTAGGAGGAAAACCCGAAGTGATGCAGGTACTAGACGTTTGATACAAATGGTTTGGTGCTGACAAACCAAGACACAAAGTCTTGAACGCTCAAGGGACGCAAGTCTGCATATCGAACTTCGGTGCCTTTCACTTCTAGGTTTCATGAACCATCCCGAAATGGAAGACTTTTTGGGGTGAATATCGGGTGTTGTGAGGGGTGGTGTATTTACTTCCTGTCATTATAGGGATGGGGCATGGGTGATTGCTTTCACTGGCTGGGTGGTATTGATACAGTGATTATCTGTCACCATGTGATGTGGGTAATTGGGTGAGTTGGTTTCCCAAGCGACGAAGGTTGATAGCACTGTACTTTTAACTATTATTGAAAACAAAAGTGATGTTCACAAATTATTTTCACAAACATTCCCAACAAACCCCCCTGGCTATATTACATTGTACAGTTCTCTATTATCGGTCATTCTGTTGTATATGAAGTATGGACTTTGAATTGTATTTTCTTTAATAGCAATGAAAATACCGACTCTGTGGATTAAAAGCCCGATGCCAGAAACAAATTCCCCTTTTCAGCCTTATACACTTTAAGGAGGGATGTGTGTTCAGATACTGTTACCGCTAATCATTTTACATATACCTGAACATCCTTTTACCCTGCACCTTACCGGACACTGTCATAGTTATAAACTGGTGACAAGTGACGACAAGTGACAAGTTTGTTTCCATATAAAGCCACGCGGACCATAGTGCCGTATATATAATACATGCCCAAAGTGTGTTGCTTCTGCACTTGTATAATAATACATGGATGTTTATCATGGAAGATTTCGTTTCAAGATACATTTTTTATAACTGAAGAATTTACTGTTGACACAATCTGGTATAATTTATTAGTAGAAGGATTACTATAATAATGAGGCTGCAAAAACATTTCTATGCTCGACTGGAAATAAGGACATTCCAAGAGGAAGTGATACTCGTCATCAGTGGAACGTGAATTACAAGTGTACACAGAAACACTTGGGGATCATCATTTTCTTTTTACCGTTTAAACTGCGCTTTCAACTTACGTGATGCACAGCGAAATTTACAATACACACCCAATGAGTCCTAAGAGGAAAATACTTCTATTATATATTTCTCAACGTCCATTATATTTTTAAAATCACAAATTTTAAAACGAAGAATTTGAAATATTATCATGGCAATTCTGCAGCTCTATATCTTTACATATCTGTGAAAACATAGTCAAAAAGGCATTAACATTACTACAATCATGTGTAATCCAAACAGACCGGTTAAAAATAACGACTTACGAATATGAGGAACCAAGTTTTATTTTACCATTATCATGATGAATCAGTAACATATCACAGCAAGCCCTCGGTTATCGAACACTTTCCATATAAATAAGTCTGCACCAATACCCCATGCGCTAACGTACACACATGTAACTTCTGCCTACATCTCCTTACATAGGTTATAACTTGGGAATTGTTTGAAAACACAGTTTGTTCCCGAAAACTATATTTTCCTCTGTTTCGTCAAAGGAATGATTGTTTCCTGGAAATGCTTGATGACCTTTAAATACATGTCATGTGAAAAAATGTTCAGCTCATCCTATCAGAGAAAAAGATGCCGTTTCTACGCGCTACCCAAGGTCGTATTAAGACATTGCTTTTATGTGTTTGGAGAAGCATAATAGATGATTATAACATTGTATTAAACTATTTACGGAATTAGAACTTTGACGTGAAATGTGTTTTCAGGATCACAGATGTTGTGTAACGTTGCAGGCTCTCAAGGTCGACCGACAAGATGAAACATGGTGATAGCTATATTGCGAAATCATTAGGAACCTAATGGTCAACACTTTGTGAAAATCACACCGATTTCTATCTACCTACCTACCTATCTATCTATAGCTTGTAATATAACGAGTAGGCATCAAGAATCATTAGCAATTACTTTAATCAGGAAGGTTTTGTTTTCTGACTAGGAGCCATTTCAAGATACTCATGTGTGTGTGTTTGTGCAATGGAATCGCACGCACGCACGCACACACACACACCACATTAACCCACTTAATAGTAAGCTCCTACCTAACACATGTTGCCTAGGGCCAGCTTGCCTATACATTTATTTACACTGGCAAAGTTATCCGGTAGTTAACGGCTGTCTGGGCTGTGAACTTATCAAGCCAATGCCCAGGCCTTCTGAGAAAGCATCTAAGTGTATTATTACGTATTCGTTATAAATGAAAAAATGTCCGTCAGATACATGGACATGGATGACTATGGACAAAGCTGTGATATTTGGTTATAGACAGGAGATGATGGCAAAGTTGAAGGGCGAACAGATGGAGAGAAAGAGGCGAGAACAGAGAGAACGACATGCGGATATAATGAGGAGAAAACAGTACGAGGATGACAGAAGGAGGGACACACTGCTCAGGAACGCCGAGGAGGTGAGGGTTATTGATGAGGCGGTGATGAAGGAAAGCACCACACATTGTCTTTGGGGTTCCATGTTTTGCTGGAGGACACGATGCATGCAGGGAATATTATCTGCAGTCTGGTACGATACATTCCCTGGACCCACAACAACAACCTATGCAAAATACTCCTCTGTGCGAGAGATGTTCTCTTTAAGACTATCCTGTCATAAACAGGGACGATTGAAATGGTGACGTTACTTTCGAAACGAAGATACATGGATATGTTTGTTTGGCGTGGCGTGGCGTGGCGTGGCATCAGTTGTAAGATTCAATAACAGATTAAAATTTAATAACATTGCTTGCCAAGCGAAAGATATGTTTCACATTCAGGATAGTTTATCAACCCACCTGTGAAATACTGCATATTCCATTACACTCTGTATGTGATAAATAAGTATCACGATAAATTTGATTCAAAGTTTGTTTTCGTTCGAAAGTAAGATAGTATAGGTTTCAAATAAACAGAAAACAGATAACCACTGTAATTACCGTATGCAAAGAAGGTCGCCTGAACGCGTTGGTCTTTTGAGCACGTTTACATTTACAAGACTGCATCGTGCAGTTCAATCACGTTGCCACAAAATATGTCGTTTTTCTGAATATAAAAGCAGATACATTACGTCATTTTAACCAGTTTCTCTTTAACTGCAGACTGAGAGGCGGAACATGATTCTACTGCGGAAATGGCGACGACGAGATCGTGATCATGCTATCAGAATGGAAGCCATGAGGCGACAGAGGGAATCAGAACTCCAGAAAAGGGTAAGGGCTTCACAGGAGTAATTACGCAAGTAAATGAAAATAATATAAAAATCGCAACAGAAACAGATTTCGGGGGTTTATTGTGTAAAGGATTCGATGAGCTATAATACGAATTATGACAGATAAACGTTTTAAAGGGTATAGTTATCTTTGCTAACGTGAATGAAAGTCCGTTTCATTGGGATATTCAGCGATTAGAAGTCTTAGCTAAATCCTTGGGGAATGCGGTAGATGTGTCCCCTGTGTGGTCGAGTTTCCCCGCCGACATGGGTACACCAAGAGGCCGTATTCCCTAAGGAATATTGAATCTGCAACGAAAGAATCCCATCGACGTATTTATCATATTTAATTGATTTGAAAACAAACTGATGGACTCTGTGCATCACGTACATATAAAGTCAGTGATGATGATGATATATATATATATATATATATATTCTGCGACGTCATATAGCTGTAAGGAGCTTTAAAACGGTGCTGTAGCGCGGTACGTGGGCATCCATGATACCTCAACTGATTAATATAATTCCACATGTTAGTTACGGTTAACAAATCGACATCATTCGGGTGAGTGAGTGAGGTGTGTTTAACACCACCTTGAACAGTATTCCTGTTATATTACGGCGTCTCGGCTTGATGTGACAGGAAAGTGGTGAGAGAGTTTAGTTTTACGCCGCATTCAGCAATATTCCAGCTATATGACTGTAAAAAATCGAGTATGGACCAGGCAATCTTGTGATTGACAACTCCAGCATCGGTGTACACCAAGTAAAACTTACCAGTGAATCACAGGTATGCTTGGCCCAGGCTCGTTATGGCGGCCGTTTCATTAAACGTCAATTATTGAGCGTAGTTACTATTCACGTCCATTTTGTCAGAATAAAGATTCGTGGGAAACCAGAAAGCGCGTCCAAAGGGAGAGGCTGGACAGAGAGGCGGTCATCCGGGAACAGCTGAGACTTGCTACAGATAAGGACATCGCTCAACGGAACAGACACCTCGCGAGGCAGAGGGATGGCCAGATGTGTGAGTAGAGACGTGATCCAGTTTATGAATCTCATTATGATCAATGTAGTCAAAACAAAACAAAACGATATTAGAGCTGCGATTTCGGAATCTATTCCAATCAGAAGGGGAATTTTCCAGGGGGACTCCTTCAGTCCTTTGCTTTTTTGTTTGTCTTTAAATCCTCCGAGTTTTCTTCTCAATAGAGAGGATGGTTACCATCCCGGACCTCCTCAGCACAGATCCCCAACACCGCTTACTCATCTCCTGTACATGGATGACATCGAGCTCCTTGCCGAAGGAGATGCCAATTTGAAAGAACGGTTCTCCTTGTCGAGTCCTTTTCTAATGATATTGGCATGACATTTGGACTCGACAAATGTAATACTCTTCATTTGAAACGTGGCAAGGTATTTAATGATGGATCGGTCATATTACTAGGGGGAGGAGTTATTGAGCATCTTGTGGAAGATCAGGCCTACACCTATCTTGGAATGCAAGTTCGAGACAAGCAGCGATGGGAGTAAACCAGGTGAAGTCCTTCACCATGTCTGCCCAGAGTCGGTCTTTTGTGGAGAAGCTTTCTGAGAAACCATTGCATCGTGTGTACATGCAGTGTGTGGCACAGAATAGCAATCCCACCGACTCCTTCGCCTGTATGAAGTCGGCTGGTCTCAAATGTGAAACTGAGGACTTCCTTTTTGCTGCCCAGGACGAGTCACTTCCCACTCGTAATCGCATAAATGTGATTCTGAAGAAAATATCAATACGAAATGCCGCCTTTGCAATGAATTCACAGAGACTGTCCAACACCTTGTTAGTGGATGTCCTTCCTTGGCACAAACATCATATCTGAAAAGACATGATGGCATGGCTCGTTGCTTTTACTACCGTCCCCGTCATGCCTGTGGCTTTGACTCCGAGGTCCATCCACGGTACGACCCTGAACATGTCCAGGGCGTCATGGAAAATGATGCTTTTAAACTTTTGTGGAATATGCCTATATACAGCCTCAGAAGAATTCCAGCCAACAAACCTGATATTGTCCTTTTTGATAAAGCCAATGAATTTATTTATATCATTGAATTTTCTGTCCCTTTTGACAGCAGTGTGATTGGCAAGATTCAGGAAAAGCATGATAAATATGCGGACCTCGCCTTTGAAATGTCTCGCTTGCATCCCAAGAACACTGACGTCAGACTCCCCATTGTTCTCGATGCCTTTGGTTTGGTACCTCCTGATCTCTTGGCGCAGATCAGGAGAGTGACTAGGTTCTCCACCGGGAGCACAGCCCTTCTGACACTCTGGCTGCAGTGTTGAGTCTACATATTCTCCGGAAAGTTCTTGGTGGGTTCGACTAGGCAGCGTTTCCTGGGAGAAGTCCCATCGCTGTCTTGGCTGCATGTAGAGGGGGCGAGGGCCCTGAGCTGATGATGAGCCTTACCAGCCTGACTGTGCCAGGATCACCCGAACCTATCTGCTGCATACTTTCTTTAATCTGTAAAATATAATAATACAGTTTATTTGTAGAGCGCTAGACTCCATGCACAAGTGCATACTCAAAGCGCTACAAAATTTGTTTAGCAGGAATATTCTTTCCGGAACAGAACTGGTTTGAGGTGGGACTTGAAAGAATCTAAACAGGTGGCAGTCCTGAGTTGAACAGGAAGATCATTCCACAGTCGTAAGCCTATGTTTAAGTACGATCACCTTGGTGTTAAGATCGCTTTGTAGAACGGGTCCCAGGTGTGTCAGTTATCAAAACAAAGCGCAACAACTCCTGAGATTCCCATGTGGACTTGGTTCATACATGTATTTGTCAAAAGAGCAGACAAAATTTGATGGGTTTCGAATTTGTTTTCTCTCAAAACCTTTGGATCACGGTCGAAATATATATAATATTCCATACAAATGTGTTATTTCAGCGAAACTTCAACAGCTCAAGGCGTCTGCACGTGCTGCACGTGAAGAACGAAACAGGAGATGCGAGGCTCGCCTGGCCAGAAGAATAGCGGCGGCCGCTCGAAGAGGTAATTCCTTAATGCTGACATACTATGTGGTATTAGATGTAGAGGATACTAAACGACCTTCCGTGTAATACCAATTTTATTAAACGAGTTAATGATTTGGTATCAAAGATCGTTTGATACTAAATCTTTCACGAGTTTAATAAAAATGAGCTAGTTTCAGTTGAATTTGTCATATATATGAAATGAGAAATCATACATTTATCTGCGTTAACTTTCCTTTGGACAGCAGTTACAATTAAAAGAAAGACTTGTTGAAAGTTGTTTTCACAGTATCGCGTAGGGCTAGTAATTTTTGGAAAGGGAAAGGACTAGTGACATACAAAATCCACTAGCCCGGAGAGCCAGTTAAACTTTTTAGAGAGTGTCGATCCCTACTGTTTTAAAATAGAAATATAAAGCGAAGAATGTTCTGGATTTTCCTTTTTTCACTTTGAAAGAAGCTATGCAATGCACAATGGTTGCTCACATATACTGTGATTCAATTTGAAGGTAAAAGAATATTACCAAGTGGACAGATCTCAATAACTGTTCTTTCACAATACATTGCAATACTATCGGAATACAGAAGAGTGTATCGCAATATATCGCAATATGAAATTTGGGGCAATACACAGCCCTATTCCAGACTATGGTGGGTTAGCTTGTCGGTCGCCCATTTATGTTGGAAGACACATCTACAGCTTGTTCAGCTTGACCTGAGCTACTCTACATATGCATGACGCGGGAGGTCAAATAGCACAAATGGCAGATCGGGTTATCTTCATTAAATAAGGGTGCAGAGAATGTTATTCATGTTGCGTTCGTGCGAAGCGTGCATACATAGATTCGTTACAGAACTTGTCCCCGAAAACAACACTTCTGAAAAAAACCCCAATCATGTCATGTTTTAATTGAATTGTCTATACAGTCATATGCTATCTAGTTTGGTTTGCTAAGTTTACAACTTAAAGACAGACGTCAGTTACTTTCACAATCCGATTCACTCTCGCTATCACTCTCTACACCCAGTTCAATTATCACGTTTTCTATTTCATGTTCAACTGCAATATTTCTGTCCCAGTAGTCGCTTTCCAAATTTTTAACATGGGCACAGCAATCAGTCCACTCGTTTACACCAATCATCTGACACAGGTGCACCCCTTCACAATAATAGACCCAACCAGTTGTGACACGGTCACGCAATTCATTAGTGTTCACTTGTTTATTACCGAAGTCATCAAATTGAGTAAATAAACCCAAATCTACTTTGAAACATAGACTGGCTACCCGCCGTCGCCGCATGTAGAACGTAACGTCAAAGCATTGTTCATGACGTCACGTCACCATGACAAAGTGATATTTTGCCCTAGGGCATCGTATGGAAAATATGAACCCCGATATTTTCGCCTCGTAGGAAGTAAAATTACCTTCTTCAGTTGTAAGACTTATTGGGCATTAACAGACCGAATGCTACTAGAAACTGTAACCGTGACGTCTTGACGCCTTGATGGTAACCTTTACTGAGATGTAACCGTGACGTTTTGACATCTTGATGGTAACCTCTACCGATATGTAATTGTGATGTCATGACGCTTGATGGTAACCACTACCGAGATGTAACCGTGACGTCATGACGCTTGATGAGAAGAAGAAATAGAGATTATTATATAGGTAGTATTTTTCCTGTACCACGATTGGTAAAAAGACCGTCACATGATTGACTACAAAACACGATATTGACTTGAGTTTTCTGATAAATTACGATATTGACTTGGGTTACTAAAAATAGACAAGGAATCCCGTACGAAGGGGCTTCCCCCGCTTTTCAGCCAATCAGATCACTCGGATAGATGGCACAGTGTGTGCATTAAAAGTTTATGTTAAAACCCGTTTCTCTTTCATTATATAATAAAACAATTATAGACTCTTGTAAAGGTCGATATCGGTTTTTATTGACCTGAGAAAAACAATATCGGCCTCGCAAGCTCGGTCGATATTGTTTTACTCAGGTCAATAAAAACCAATATCGACCTCTACAAGAGTCTATAATTGTATAATCTCACCCAAGTGTCTACTGATATCAATTATATCAACACGAGTTGATAAAGTTACAAATATCCGAGGCTTGCCGAGGATATTTTTACCTTTATCAACGAGTGTTGATATAATTTATATCAGTAGACACGAGGTTGAGATTCTATTTATCATCCAAAATCATTCTTCATTAGTTTTCAATGAAACATGTACATCTCTCAACACTGTACTACCATTAGACTTGCAGTGCAGCGATGTCATAGCATTGTGACGTCATCAAGTTGATGACGTCATAGCATTGCCAGGGCATTGTACAAAATCTACTGTCAAAACGATATCTCCTAGGAGATATCATATGATCTCACACAAGCGATATCTCCTGTGGAACACAGTTTTGGATGATAAAAAAACTTTATTATCCTGAATGGGAATTTGCTGTACATCATCACAGAGCGCACATATGAATATAGGATAAATAAGATAAATATAAGAGCGTTTCTTACAGGTAAATGTTCTGTAATATTTTTTATCGAACACAGGTTAAAAATATGCGGGTAAAACAGTTATGATAACAACAGTGTAGGGCAAAAGTGTGTTTTATTACACTATACGGTAGTAGAGCGAACTGTATTTCTTAAGTACACATTTGCATGACGTCACACTCAATGACGTCACTGCCATGGTAACCGACGTCACGATGCATGCTCAGTTGTCATCGCCTCGTACAGCCTCCTACAGTAAACTACTCTGTTGCACCTCGTTTCTTGGTTTCCAGTTGCTTCATTCGGCTAACATCACTGGTGGAAACATTGCGTTTATATTTTCGTCAGATATAATGTCTCAGTTCGACTCACAATTAAACAGCGACACGGCAACGTTCGCAATGTTTACATTCCCACAATGCATTTAAGTTGTAGAATGAATGAATATTCACGTGTTTGTTATGAATGAAAAAATAGTTACGTCAGAATGTGACCTAATTGAGAGGTCATCGGTTATCCAATGAAATCGTTAGAATTTCATGTCAAGTCGTTACGACACAGCGCCCCGTTCCTGAAAGCGATCGTAGCGCTAAGGTGATCGTAACTCCCATACTTTAACATAGACTTACGACTGTCGTAGCGCTACGATCGCTTTGAGGAACGGGACCCAGGTCAACGCGATACGACACTCGTGTGACGTACGAGATTAATATGCAACTACCCATACGTTGACCACGTGGGTAATAAAAACTTTATTATCCTGAATGGGAATTTGCTGTACATCATCACAGAGCGCACATATGAATATAGGATAAATAAGATAAATATAAGAGCGTTTCTTACAGGTAAATGTTCTGTAATTATTTTTATCGAACACAGGTTAAAAATATGCGGGTAAAACAGTTATGATAACAACAGTGTACATATACAGGTACGGATAAGATTTGTATGTAAACATATATCATTTATTGCTTAAAAAGCCGATGCTAAACGGGATAAACGATTTCAGGGCTGTTTGATTTAAATTTTGGAATTTTGAAACGTGTGCCAGATGGTAAAAGTTTATATTCTCTGTTTAAAATGTGTGAAGAGTCATGTAAAATTTTACTTGCCAAAGTTAAAACTCTTTCCTCATACACGTAAGCCAAAGGGCCAAAGCCACTTTAAATGGGAACCTCTATCGAGATGTAACCGTGACGTCTTGATGGTAACCACTACCGAGATGTAACCATTACGTCATGACGCTTGATGGTAACCTCTATCGAGATGTAACCGTGACGTCATGACGCTTGATGGTAGCCTCTACCGAGATGTAACCGTGACGTCTTGATGGTAACCTCTACCGAGATGTAACCGTGATGTCATGACGCTTGATGGTAACCTCTACTGAGATGTAACCGTGATGTCATGACGCTTGATGGTAACCTTTACCGAGATGTAACCGTGACGTCATGACGCTTGAAGGAAACCTTTACCGAGATGTAACCGTGATGTCATGACGCTTGATGGTAACCTCTACTGAGATGTAACCGTGATGTCATGACGCTTGATGGTAACCACTATCGAGATGTAACCGTGACGTCATGACGCTTGATGGTAACCTTTACCGAGATGTAACTGTTACGTCATAACGTCTTCATGGTAACCTCTACCATATCTTCTCACATTGAATACAATATCACTTCACCTACAGACCCTGCACTAGTTACAGCTCATGTAAATAACAAACATGTCTCAAACAAACAAGGAAACGACTGGTTTGAAATATTTCTGACAAAACGTCATTAAACTATTGTTTCATTGGCTAAATGCATTACTTAAACAGATAGTTAAATATCCGTTGCTTCACTTCTAGATGTAACTCCCCTTGATACACGTCCTCTATAAGTCATCTGATCACACGAGTGAAAACATCCACCTCGGATATCATTCTAAAAAATGGAATTGGTAACAGGAACTGCCTACAGGCCGCGGTTGGTGCCGTCTAAACGAGTTCATAATGGCCAAACTGAGCTTCCATATACACTGACGCGACGCCCACAGTCTACCTTCTAAATACATTGTCTACGTGTAATCTAAACGTGCCTTTGGCATACTGTCTTTTAGCATAACGGCTGCTTACCGTGGGAAGCTGGGAGACTGGGAGTGTGTTCCCCTGTCATGCCATCTGTTTACCCACTGTGCCTTCACGTGAGAGTTGGTCAGCTGAGCCTGTGTTCGAATCCTTGGTTTGTCAGCACCCTGCTGGTGAACGTGAGTTAACATTAGTTTTACGCCGCTTTTAGCAATATTCCAGCAACATCAAGGCGGTGGACACCAGAAATGGCTTCACATATTGTACCCATGTGATGAAACGAACCCGGGTCTTCGGCGTGACGAACGAACGCTTTAACCACTACGCTACCCCACCGCCCCGCTGGTTAACATGAACATTGTTAACTTCTACTGTTTGTTTCAAGTTTTGTGGGTTATATTGAATATTTGAGACCTGGAATGAATATACTTTGATACCGAGGACCTTGGACGGAGGTTTCAAATGTCAGAATGTCCGCACATGCATACAATCACACATTTTCTGTCCAAGTTATAAAATGCAATCGTTGTGCAATTTGAATTTTAACTGAATTCCTGTTCAAGTGTTAAACCCATATCATTTACTCACTCTGAAGGACCCAACACTATTGTACACACTATGACATAGGCGAATGTTATTACCGTTCCAGACACACACCAGACCACCGTTCAGAACAGACTCATCACCTTTATCAATACTCAACTCACCATTTTTATCAGGGGGTCGTGGAATTACACCTTGACCAGTTCACTTCAGCCAGGCCAGATATAGTTCCGGCCCATGAGTAATTGCTGAATCAAATGAAAGATATTACTCTTTTTACTGACACAAAGATCGTTCTGTCGGCTCAAATGTTCTTTGTTTAGGTGATAACGATTAGAACGAATGGCACAATTTTGAAAGTCGAGCGAAGGAATCTTCGATTAAAGGAAAAAGATACCCAATATAATACCCCTTTTATCGTTATATTTTCATTTTGTTTCTATATTCTACTTACATAACATTTCGCTATAGAGCATAGTGTTGTGTTGCAATAAGCCTCTCTAATTACTGAGTTGCTTTGATGACAGATAGGTAATTTTGAACACTGAAGGACGCATTTGGAAAGATTCAATGTATTTGTTATTACTATGGAAATGACATACTATCTAATCAGAGGTTCGTGGAACAAAATGAAGAATTTTAATTTTTTTTTTTTAAATCAATAAGAACTGCGTAGGTTTATCTAACCACGCCATTGTGCCATAAATCAATACTCCATTACTCGTTTGTGATGTGACAACTACAATGAACGGTGAAAAAACGTTCTTCCGCTTGAACTGACTTTTTGTCAACAATGTTTTTATCTTCAATCGGAATGATGTGCGAGGCACCTTCTACTACAGCTGCGTACCTCGACCGGGATTATGATCAATCGCACCTTGACATAAATACGAAATAGACTTTCATTTCGCTTCTGGCTTGCAATAAACAACATCATATTGATATTCTGCGACATTGGGACATTGATGTCAAGTTCTGTTCATTTTCATATGGTGGTTGTAAAGGTATTGATCGTAACTGCTCGGGAATACATGTCGTGCTGACTAGGCAATAACTAACCTTTACGAAAGCACCGCTGGGTTTTAACCCACTTGGTAATATACTTGCGTTTGCTAAACGTAATGAATTGTGTTTGGATTATGGCTAAAAAATAGGGATTTTGTTTATTGGCAAGTTGTTATTATATGTTATTATGGCATTCCTTTTCATTACTAATATTTAAAACTGAAAGCCGTTTTATGACCGTTCATTATTCTTTCATCAGTATTGTACCAATGGGCGGAATTGTAGAATAGGCCCATTGTGCTTAGTATCGGTCCTAACCTACCTAGAAATAGGGGTTCGGTTAGGCATAATAGCATTGTGTGACCTTGGCCTCGATTAAGGCCGTGTTTTCAACGGTACCGTGAGTGAGTTTAGTTTTACGCGGCATTCAACAATATTCCAGTTATATGGCGGCGGTCTGTAAAAACCTAGTCTGCACCAGACAGTCCAGTGATCAACAGCATGAGCATCGATCTACGCAACTGGGATACGATAAAATGTGTCAATCAAGCCTGACCACCCGATCCCGTTAGTCGCCTCTTACGACAAGCATGGGTTACTGAAGATCAATTTTAACCCGGATCTTCACGGGTATCAGAATAACACAGTTACACATATGACATAAAGCTTCCGTTAAAATACCGTTCATTCGTGAATATCGAAGGGAAAAGAAGGCAGGTCTTTGAAAAAAATGTATTAGTACTTTATCGACAAAAAACCTTGACAATGTTATATTGAATCACGCATGACGGTGCTTTAACAGTTCATTGCAGAAAAATCTGTTGATAAGGTTACAGAAACCTTTCTTACCATAGGTTGGTGTTCAGTTTGTCGATAAGTTTATTTGACCTTATAGATTGAGGTCGAAACGTGCTGTTGGGTATATGTAGAGGGCAAGCGACGCCTCTGAGGACAACCTTCTTACTGTCCTTTTAAAGCTCTTACAGCATAAGTGACCTTTCGCGGTTGATTATTAATTATCCTTTAATTCTCCGATTATCAAACGAGCACGTCAAATCGTATCTGGCCCTGGGAGCGTGAATCGATCGAATCTGCAGTTGCTTTCATTCCAGTAAATCATTGCCTTGGAACTACGGTGACATTTTAAACGTGTCTGTGTATTGTACTTCAAGGACTGCTAATGGGGGCTTGAGATGTTTATGGTTGGAGACAAACCCCTTTAGCTCTCACTTTAGTCACATCATTGTCAAGTCTCGTCCAGTTAAGTCCATGTTACGACATTTCCCGAGAACACCGCTAGGTGGCCACCGTGGAGTCGGCTGGGGGCGACAGTGCCAGTGAGAGTAGGGAGGTTGGACGCCGCGGTACAAACTACTCGCTGCTTTGCCATATATGTAGATATACGTTTGTCGGTGGGAGGAAGGGTGATTGACTTGTGCTTGTGTTTTCCAGCACAACGGAGGTACCGTTCCAAGTGCAACCGGTCGCCTTTCAGGAGCGAATGGACTTTACAGCAAGTTCTCCGTCGGCTTAGTTTTCCGGATCTTGTCTCAGGTAAGTGCGTTGGAGATTGGAAGTTTGTTTTTGGGACATCCGTCTTGCTGGTGGACGAATGTCATTACAAAAGATTGAAGAAATCAGTTGAGGTGAATTTTGTGATTAATTTTGTAATTGATTCTCCAATGCGATGGGGTATGGCCGTATTGCGGCCGTATGGCCGTGGTGGTCTAGTGCAAATATCTTCTCACGTGTACTGTTTACGTCTGGACGGCATGTTCTCGTCAATCTAACCTTATTGTGAAGGAAGGTCGAACTGATTTAACACAAGAACGTACGTCAAAAGTGCAAATTCTTGACGTCAATCGGGAATTGTGGTTTTCTCAGACGGCGGACATGATCAGTGTATTGTTTCCCGAAACGAGATCTCTGTCGAATTAAGAAGTAATAGGTAATACAGAGTGAGTGAGTTTAGTTTTACGCCGCTTTGAGCAATATTCCAGCAATATCACGGCGGTGGACACCAGACATGGGCTTCACACAATGTACCCATGTGGGGAATCGAACCCGGGTCTTTGGCTTGACGAGCGAACGCTTTAACCTCTAGGCTACCCAACCGCCCCAGGTAATAGCGAATATACAGTGATGTGATAAGGTATTGCAACAAACATGGCAGACGTGGCCGGTGTAACATCAATAACATTCCCTAAGTAAATGTCATAGCAAACAAGCAGGTGAAGTTGCTGAATTATGCTAGTACTTGTCGATATATCCCTCCTGAATGAGACCACTGGAATTCCCTTCGGAATTGATCTGTACGAGCTTCGAATATAAACTTGCGGAAGAAAAGTCAAAATCTGCTGCACAGGTCAAATCCCGATGAGAGTTAATGTTTTGACCGTTTCATTTTCGCACATCTCCAGACATTTGCCATGAAATGAATACCCGGGGACTGTGCACGCAAGTCCTATTCGTAGTTTACCAGGCAGTGGTCTGACGTACCATGAACCATCATGAATGATCCAGAAACGTGTCCAAATTCTTTGTGGAGAATAGGCCACAGCTTTGTGTCGGGTATATCAATATTCTTTACTGAGTTTTCGCCTTCGACTGGTACCAATACATTTATCCCATTGCAGCTGACCTTTCAGCACATGCAGACATTCAGTCCTCCGCTTCATTGAGGCTTTTCTCCCAATACAGACCGCCTCCGTGGTGTAGTGGTTAGAGCGTCCGCCCGGAGAGCGGAGGGTTGCGGGTTGGATCCCCGACCGCGTCAAACCAAAAGACGTTAAACTATGGTACTTGTTGGTCCCTGCCTGGCGCTCGGCATTAATGGGTACATCAAGGACTGGTTGGCTCGGAGTCAGTATAATGTGTCTGAGTGGGGTATTCATGCTTCACTGCGGCATGGTATCTCAGTGGGCTAGCACTATAAAACCAGCTTCAGTCTGGGCTAGTACAAGCAGCCGCACATACACATACACACGCATGCACGTCGTCATATGAGCGAAATATTCTCAAGCACGACGTTAAACCCAATTTCACCTCACCTCACCTCCCAATACAAATGTTATTACGTTTTCCAATAACAACCTGTATCCAATTAGTCAACAACACTTTCTACCATCTGTTAATGCCCCATGTCAATTTCTCCCTGCACCACCTGACACGCTTTTGCAGGTTGATTTTCCAATATGTTATACCTATAGATCTTTCCCTGAAAACCTGCAGGCGTTTGTGAACTGCCCGTCTACACAGGGTGGAAGCGCTGTCCCTGCCAAATGTGGAGTTGCCCCAAAAGCTACGCTACCATCGCATGCACAAATGGATGGCGATGTGTCCGCACAAAACGCGGGTGTGGTCGAAGCAAGCCCTTTTGTTGGTTGATCCTTGTTGAGGAGACATTTACACCTGATGCTTTCTTTTGAGAAAACATTGCTCGAAAAATATTCGTACATTAAGCAGTCGATGAAAGGAAAAATTCACGCGAATTTATAAAGAATGTGCAGATTTACAAGCGTTAACCAATCAGTGAGCTTGTTTCGACCACACACCCGTTTTGTGCGGACATATCGTCATCCATTTGTGTCAAGATCGTTTAGTTGAGGGTCAAAATTGGGTTTCAATCGACTTGCAGAATAGCAATAAAGAATTGGTAGATCTTATGAGTGGTAATCGATAGGCCAATCATCCGTGATTATGTTTACATTAAGTTTTAATCGACTGCATGCGATGGTAGCGTAGCGATCGGCAAAGCAGTCGGATAGGGTGCACCGAAGTGTCAGGTTTTGTCATAATGTACTGTGTAGCATTTCGCGTCGGGGGTCATCTCAAAAAAATATTTTTTAAAACTTAATCTTCGCAAAGACACGAGAGCATGTGCTTCCACCCTGTGGTCTAGAGCCATTAGTGTGGTGCACAGATTTAAATTTAGTGGTTATATCTGACAAAGATTGTCGTCTGTTGTTACGTACCTACCGAAACAGTCTCCGATACTTTCTCTGTCCTACCAAATTCGGCTTTTCGCTTCGTTTCCTTTTTTGAAAATCTTTCCTATCAAACACTTATTCAATTCATATGATTCATCTTGCATAAATACTGTCGTGATTTGTTAATTGTTCGATATTGCAACAAGGAATATACCAATGTTTTATGAAAAAATTGAAAAACGAATGAATACATCCATAAATTTGAACGCTGATTTTGTGTGATTTATGACATTTTCCTTTCCATCATCGTAACCATGGTGACAGTTTACTTTTTGTGCTATCTCCCATATTGAATGACAATATCATATAATTTATAGCATTTGGTTTTTGCGCAATTTCAAAATTTGATGTAACTTCTCGATCAGGTTACCTGATAATATAAATGTTTTATAATCCACTCAGCTGCCTCCAGCAGGAAATTGACACCAAGTCTCATAAATGATAATATGAAACCTATTTTTAGAACACGGACTGTTTAACATGAGACGTTGAAACCCATATTTGCACTTGAGGAGAAAAATACATCGTTTAATTAACAGATATATACACAGGAAGAGGGACAATCGTTGCATGCCCTCGCGCTTTTCTGAGTTCGAATCCCATTACAATCCCAATAATGTATATATTTATTTATTATTTCTTTATTTACACTTTTTGGTTACATTTCCATTCATTTCAAAACATATTAATACATATATGTGCATGTAGATGTACACAACAATGAATCCCAATAATTTATACTATTATATTACATTCAATTGTTTTGTTTTGAGGAACCTCACGAATTGTGTGTTTATAACCTCTTTTTTATAAAGCTAGAAGTTATTTTCTTGAGGACGTGACCTGTAATGAAATTGGACGCAAGTAGGAGAATATTATGGGTGTAAATCACAGGGGGTTGTATCGCTTGTGTTTGTGCTGCAGCCCCGTCAGTGACAGTGTGTACGTTGATGCTAGTTTCTATTTGCGATACAAGCTCCTGCGTTTATAACTGACGTACGTCGACGTTAAAGAGTGAGAGTTAAGATCACCTTAGCACTACGACTGTCTTTAGTCCACGTGGTAGTATGAGTTACGATCCCTTTAACTCCGACATAAAGATGACATATCTTAAATGTGAAGTTGCTGTGTCCAATATTTCGATTTCACTGCTTGTCCAATTTAAAAGCAAAAAAAAACCCCAAAAACAACCATCGTTGGAGAAAGATTCTTGGTTTTCTCTGCCATGTAATTAGATACTTTTTTAAAAATATAACCATTTCCCTATTATCTCAACACATTCCGGTAACGCCGTCCGGTGATCAGGCCGGAGCGGATGTCTCATGGCTTAGTTAAGGCCGGATCCACTCTCTTTAGAGAACGAGGCAAATGAGGACCAATACCAGTGGATGATGTCTTGAAAGAATGAGCATTGAATATTCCATATTCATTTCAGTCGATTCTGTACGATGACTGGTTATGTTTCTCACATGTCCTAGAATCCCAACAAAGGTTTTTTAGATTTGTCTAACCGGCAAAATTTAGGATAAACAGGTGAGAATAATTACTTATCTGCCTTTTAGGTTGCCTTCCGATTTTCCTCTTCTATTTTCTCCCATGTTGTCAATAAAAGAAGAAGAAGACTGGTTTCTTTTCTTTTCATTGTTAGGTGAACATTAATTTACAAACATTGCCAATTCGAAGTCAAAGGCATGTTGAATCAAACATGTGTATGCGTATTATGGGAAGTTTATACCACCTTAATACTATTGGTTTCCGTCATTATCCGTGGCACCAACGTTTCACGATATACACTCACGTTCTGAAGAATTCAATAACATCGCTGTGCCTAAAACCATATTTTCTTTATTAGAACCGAAAGGATTTTATAAAGAAACGTATTTATGTGCTGTTGAAAATCCTCGGGATTTGCAGGTTTCCAATTTAGTTAAAACGATTTCCAATCAATCTGACTCATACTCACTTTTGTTACGTTAGTGGTGATGCACCAGATGTGCTATCGGCTCTACCGGAAGCGCTCTTAAAAGCTGCAGCACCTAAAGGTGACAGCTTACTTTCCCCCTGATCTGTTTGATGTGTATGTGTGATGTCGCTCTGGGGCTGTTATTAACGAACATGTAAACCTTTGTGGTGACGGCGGGTTGATGTTAAGAACATCACGGGTTAATTGTCGCGTAATCATCGTTTATATCCGTACGGGACCGAAGTATGCCCATAGAGCAAAACCTTACCGCGGCAATAGTCTGTAAGAGACGGAGATGAACCCAGTTATACAAGTAACTTCGTAGCGCTACGACATTCGTAAGCCTATGATAAACCGATATCGATAGGTCATAACTTTGTGGATCGGAAGGCTTTGTGGATCGGGACCTAGTTATATAAATGCTATGAACCAGTTATATAAATGCTATGAACCAGTTTTTTTAGAAGCAATGAACCAGTTATATAGATGCTAGACGGGACAATTTGAGGACTGAACTCGTAGACTGATGTATCTGTTGGGAATAAATTATCCCCGGTCCTTTTAAAGTACTGTAGACCGTTTGTGATTGAATGTGTTATTAACCTGGCTTAGAGAAGCGTTGTTGGTGTCTGGGTGACGACTCAACGGAAGCTGATGGCCAGTCCAGTTATTTCCATGTTAAGTGAGATGATAAATTGTCAGTGCGTCTAATCTGTTTGTAGTTAAGAGGATCTCTTTAGGAGCTGGATTAGCGGTCGGTGTCATTTGAATTAAATATCGGTTAAGGACTGCAGATAAATAACTTAATTAAGTACGAATCTTGGGAGTGTATCGGAATGGATGAAATGAATATGTCCATGCGTCAAATCTGACACTTTGTGACGATAAATTTCAGTTTTATACCCCGATGTTGTTCCTGCATCATTCACTTCCTCAGCGCCTGATGTAGTTGATGTGTGTGGGGGTGAGGTTGGGTGGGGTAGGGTATGGGGGTAGTTGATGCTGGTCAGTTCTGACAGTTTGCTGTCTAATGCTGCGCCCACAAATATTCTAGATGTATGACCGCGGCCTCTTAATAATCGAGCTTGGACCAGACGAACCAGTGATTAATTTTAAGATAAACGGTTTACTTTGTGATTTTGTATGAAGACTGTATATTTCATCGGCTGCTGATACGATATATGTTGAAACTACGAGACTAAGAGATATTTTAAAAAATCTTTTGAAACAATGTATTTTTGTCCCAGGCGAATTTGGTTTTGTAGAATTTCCTACGCCAGTGGATTCTTCGATAAAATCCTTGCAAGCTGAAAAAAACACATTAAACAGCCACATCTCCATACGTGTCAATATCCATAAATGTCAAAATATTAGGCGCTAATTACAAGTACTCGCGTCAGCAAAATGCAAATAACCTATCATCTTCCTTTTTCCATTAATTACACGCTTTCCTTCCCATTAGAACCGTTACCGTCAGATAGGACAGCTATGTAGAATAGGTATGGAAAAAGCAGTAGTACTAATGAAATTCGTTAATGTCGATCACGATCAGTTTCATAACACAGATGCCAATTACGGGTGTCTTGTCACATTGGTGCAAGCTTTCTCATCGCTACATTAGACAGAACGGTATTGTTTCCTGATAACCCGTTGTGACGGATCCGTCACGCTAACGCGCAGCCATCAAAGATAACATGTTGACGTTGTCCAGTAAACACGTTCACAAGCCACATGAGCGGTATTATTCAATGACGTACACAGATCTCCATGAGTTCGTTGAAAAACACGTTAAAGACTTTATTCAACTTTTACATGACGTAAATGTAACGTGTTGATAGCATTTGAACGTCTTTGATTATTTAGACACTAGCAGGAATTTGCGTGTTAAACTGTTTTATCTGGTTGGGTTGGGTTCGATTCCCCACATGAGGCTCATTTCTAGTGTCACCCACCATTATTTTTTGGGAATATTGCTAAAAACGGCACAAAACCATACTCACATATATCATATGGTCAGTAGAAGTGAGGCTATCATAAACGTTACCGTCATATCTTGACATCGGTAGAATGGTCGATATTAGTCATTTGCGAAAATACTGAAAATCATGTAATATAACAAAGGTTCATTTTACTTACAGCTAAGCTTTTCTATCAAGACTTCAAAGGCCTGGTTAAGTCATCCCAGAAATGTCCTAGTGGACAAACCAAGGGATGTTGTTACGTGATGATTCTAAAGTTGAACCTAAAAGGCTAACCCTAAATAACAGAGCTAATGTTAGGGGATCGGGGCCCCGTTCCTTAAAGCGATCGTAGCGCTACGACAGTCGTAGGTCTATGTTAAAGTATGGGAGTTACGATCATCTTAGCGCTACGATCGCTTTGAGGAACGGGGCCCAGTTCGTGATGGAACTTGGTATGAAACCAACACACAACCTCGCCATGTGATGTAATCAACAGTTGTATTCTAAAACTGACCACTAGGTTCACAAATCAATACAACACTCTACAAAGGTATCACTATGGCAGTACAGGGCCCCGTTTCACAAAGCTCTCCTAAGCCTAAGATCTCGTAACATTTCTCGTAGCATTCGTACCTCCTATGTTACAGTATAGGAGGTACGAATGTTACGAGAAAAGTTACGAGATATTAGGCTTACGAGAGCTTTGAGAAACGGGCCCCAGGTGATTACACCAATAAAGACAGTGACGGCAGTAGTCACATATATACTTAGCAGAATATACAGGTGAATGTGGTCATCGCAGACACTGCTTGACTTCCTGTAACCTGAGATGTAATGTGAGATGAGAGGCAAGAGTTAACTCCCCATATATACCTAAGACAAAGATGCTAGAACATTCTACAAAACTTAATAAGGGAGATGATTCTGAAATCAGCTTCTTGTAGCACTTTCCTGATCTTTCTGTCTAAATGTAGAACAAGTCTAAGTATAGAGCACACCACATCACCCTACTGAATGTCAGTGTATTACTATAATTACGCTTGGAACATTGTTACATAATGAATAACACTGCCACATAACGATATACTTCATATGACTCGTTGCTTGTCGACATACTGCTATACCATAGTCAAACCTTTACGGAGAGGCTTCAGATCTTACTGCCACTGTAAGGCCTAAAAAAGATATGTCTTGTTTCTGGTTTCCGTCCGCGTCAGTTTCAACCCAGCGCGTCAAGCGTATTTTTCCGGATTATAAATGGGCAAAGGGAGTGTGTACGATTAGCTGATCACTTATCAGTATTTTCTGCTGAACTTGAATCATTGAAGCTTGGAATAATTTTTTGAGACCTGTATCGGCGGTCATTCCATTAAATGGAACAAGTAGTTATACTCGGTGGTCTGGTTGACGTCGACAAGGACGTGGATCACTGATGATACTGAAGACACCCAGAAGGCCACATACATGAATACGGTGACGTCAATGGAATGGAATTCATCCGCGATGCGTCTAACGTCCAAAAGGACGCATTAGAACGCATCGCATTTAAGATTCGGGTTGAGTGTGTTTGAAGTAAGAAAACTGTGTTTTCTTGTATGCATCTAGTTTGGCCTGGAAAAACTGCCACAAGATGATTGCCATCCTGAGAAATGTTTTTGCGTCGCAGATTTAGACCCTATTACCAGAGTCACGTCACGCACCACCCCTCCACGTGTGTATCCGCTGAACCTTACACAGTTACTGTAGGATTATTGGTTTTAACTGCTTGTGGCCTTTCTTTCCACTACCTTAATTATACATCTGTATTTGGGAGCACGTTCGGATGGAAATTTGGTTTAAACCGAATTCGCGATTTTTCGACCGTTGAATGTCTCACAGACCCTGGCCTGGGATTCAGACATACATTAATTACTGTCCTGCTGACTGTTGTTCCTGAAGAGGATCATCCGGTTTGTGAAGGACTTGTACTGTCTGCGTGAGGTCTGGAGTCGTTTATTCATTAGCGAATACAACTGAAGTGGAGCCGTCTTGGACGCCGCAGTTTCGACTAAGAGGTGGGTCCCTCATGTGTGCCAGACACCTTAGGTCTCGGGTTCAAATCCTGGTTCTCATTGGGTATGTTTCACTGTCAGCACCATGACCGTGCTGGCTGGTTTAAAGAAACTAGTGAGCATGTTAAACCCGAACCCATTGGCCCATCATCCCACATAACATTGACACGATATGACTGAAATAAACCCAACTCACTCACTCACTCACTCACCATTTGAGTTTGATGAGTTCCAAATGATTTATGTCTGTCGTAAGAACAGAATTTAACAGGTAGTCCCAGTGCTATACGTCCTTGTGTGTCTCCATTACCAGTATGCTCCCTCCGAGCAGTCTTTGTTTCCTCGTTAACACTGAGCGACAGGCATGATCTGTGGCAGCAAGTACGAGCTGTTCACCTCCTTTGGTATGCATCGAGATCGAACCCATGACCCTCCGCTCTCCGGGCAGACACTCTGTCCACAACCCCAACGAAGTGTCTTTTCATGCTGCAAGACAGTGTCTTCAACGTTAGCCCATTTACAGACAGCTACTGAATTCACTGATTGTGCGTTTGATTTGAAAAACGCCAACTCTGTTGCTCAGACACTTAACCAAAGTGACACTTAAACTAAGGACTACATCACGTTGTATGTCCACCTTCGAGACAAGAGGTTGTATGTCCACCTTCGAGACAAGAGGTTGTATGTCCACCTTCGAGACAAGAGGTTGTATGTCCACCTTCGAGACAGGAGTGGTTGCATTCGACATACAACACAATGAAACAATGTCTTATCAATTTAACAATATCTGTTAAGTGTTTACTATTCAAAATTAACATTGTCAATAAAATGAAATAAATGTACACACACACGTTGATAAATAACATCGAATATACAGCATGGTTTCTGAGGTTCGAAGAATGTTGTGCATCAGACCACAGATCTAGTATGGATTCAACCGGAAGCATAGAGTTCCATCTTAAACGATATATCGAGTTGAAGTTCGAGCTAATATGTTTCGATCTGCATGTGTATGACTGCCAAGTGCCCATTACAATATGGTTCGGAGAAAATTGCATTGTTTAATACAAAGAGTTCGAGTTAATAACGGACTAGTCCTTTCATGACAGTTTTTCACGTATGATAAGGTATCCTTCGTCACAAACTATGCTGTTTAGCGATAGGCGTATTTTGAGTCCTAAGTAACGGTAAAGGAGGAAAATGTCTGTTAAGTATAGTCATATTATCCATATATCGATTTACGGACTTTCGATGTATTGATGTTTGATTGAACGTGAAATACCAACGGTGACGCCTTTGCAGACAACGTTCTTATTCTTGTGACAGTGATGGAACATAAGGTCACCCTATATGGCCACACGTCAATATGACCGCCAGACACCAAGAGGTTAATTGTTATACTCTTAACGCATCAATAGCATGACACAGAGTACAATATTTATTCATTTTATCATATGATCCCGTCCACCTTATCAAACGCTGCATCGATCTGTATGCAGCCTTGCCAGTTGTGACTGCACAATGCGCGGTTTGTCGCCTAAATTATCACATACTGATGTAGAGACTAGACAGACTCCGTCTAAACGCTTCCAATTCATACATACATACCACCACCGAGATACTGTGCCTGAAGGGAACAACGGCAACCATCGAGGTGTTCTGATTGGAATCGATCCGAACTCGCGTCAAGGAAACGTAGCGAACGGGAGAATTTTGCGGTACTCGTGACATGTTTGTGGCAAAGGTACAAGAAAGCGTCCAAATCAACCATTGAGAAAGGTAATTCGCCAGTTTGTGACGGACGGGGCAGTCGCATTGAAGACTGTCTTCAATCGGAACTGTTCGGAAGTGCTCGGGCCGTCATCATCTGTGCGGGAGAATTAGTGTCACTTTTGTTGCTGAAAGGGACATTTGGTTTGGTGCGGTGCTAGACAGAACCGTGTGCTCACATGATAGAATTCCTTTGGCGGATTGGCCCGTAGCGGCATTCTATCACTCCTTCATGATCTGATTTGTAGGTGAGTTGTGTACTTATGTTCTTACCATTTGTGGTTGGGGGTAATTTGTGGGTAACCTGGTGTTTGAGACTTTGGGGATATGGGCGTTTGTTTAGATCATGTATTGATGCCATTTTCTACTTGATTTATAATCATGTATATGGTGTTGGGATGAAGGTGCGCGTCATGTTTACGTTTGTGATATTATGTTTCACTGGACATTTCATATGTTTCATCATATATGTTTGAAACCTCTTGACATTTAATTTCATTTGGTCTAAATACCCCGCTGTTTCATATAAGGTGTTGTTGTTATGTTATTGAACAACAACAATTGAACAATTGAATCAATGTTTCATCATTATCCTTTCATCCCAGGCATGCCCTCTTGGGCAGAGGTCTGACGAAACAGTCGGCCATGGGAGTCAGCAATGCTGAACTGCCGCCATACAAAACGTGTAATGCAACGTTACGTCACTGCAGTTGCACAAAGGGTAGACCTGGCTCTCGAGAACCAGACGATACCATTCACACTGCCATTAACAACAATGAGATGTGTTCTCCCATGTGTTGTAATGCGACCACAGAACGTGACTCGTCCACCCCCAAACTGACGACGTTGAGTAAAGCAAGCGTCGCTAAAACGGTCTACCGGACCCCCATTCACCATCCGAGTTGTTGAGGTGAAATGTGGACTTATTATCTGTTAACAGTATACTGTCTTCTTGTGTACAGCTCGGCTTCTAATTGGGCTCAACCCCGAATTATCTATTAGCCGGTTGTGTGTCCAGTGTAGTATCGATTACGTCTAGGAATCAACTGACAATGATTGTCTTGTTGACGTGATGCACATGTTGACGACCGGTCCGCGGCAAGTAAAGGGTATTGTGTTTCATCGTACAGCTGAAATACTGCTGAAACAAATATATGCTCATGATATAGTCACAACTATATAAACGACTCCGCTTTTGGCAGAGATATCTTGTGGATGAGGAAAGGGTTTGGTCGCTTATGTTTCGATGGACACTGAAATGTCTGACAACTTCTTTTCGCGGCATACCTGGGTGCAGCATACCCAATGCGCATAGACGTTGGTTTTCAGCAAGCCATGGCTTTATGTAAGTGTTAATTCTCTGTTATTCACATTGGAAAAAACACCACGTGTCTATCATGCTCCAAAGAAACAGGCAAACAACCAAATTACGAGTTGCGCTTAAATTTGCAGGTGTAAATTGTTGATCATGAGATTGTTAATTTCAGAATAACTATATTCTCACTACACTTAAAGTGAAGCACTTACTTTTATCCTTTCATCTATAACCAAATCAATATTGAAAAATTGTTCTTTCGAATGTAATGATACAGTAACTCACATTGCTACTGGGTGTATGATGCTTTGAAGTTTCGTCAAGGAATTAAATACCATTGATATATACTCCTGATGTAAACATAGCTTCTTAAACACAATATCCTATACAGATCTGGATCTCAAAGCGTCATTTCATGTGTAATGTAATTTAAAAAATTCAGTGGTTTGGATTATGGCGAATGTTAAGCAATCGTGCACGCATAGTTATTTCGCAATCAGGGATAATGTGCCCTAGTGGAAGTCACTTCGTACGTTCTTTGGGAGGATTCCTTCCCGTACAGACAATATTCAGGTAGAAATTCTTTTCACCTTGACAACATGACGGAGTGAAGAAATACCCCCCTATTTTTCCGTGGTGTAATAGGACAGTGGTATATTCCGTTTTTTCATTCACTGAAACTTTTGAAAATTAGGTTATAAAATAATTGGCCAGCCTTGAAAAAGTAAAACCCAAACTTTGTTTCAGACTACCAATATATACCAAAACAATTTGTTCTTTTTTTTCCAAAACGAGCCTTACATTATCCTGCTGTTGCCCTTTGCGGTCAATACAACAGTGACGTATTTTGTATAATGGGAATTCTATTGTAGCAGATTTACGTCACGTCTTACTCTAGGTGTTCCAACCTGTTGATGGCGTCCTTCGGTTGAATGTGGCCAAGTCCAAATAGTCCATTACTTTTAGTGATGAGGTAAATCATGATGATAAAGTAAAACATACAGGTCCTTAAACCATCATGGTCAGGTCTACATAGATGGTCCATGACCTGTGATGAGGTATCAAACAGATTTCTCTGCCAGTCGCCGTGATATGGGGATGCCAAAATTATCATTTTCTGGACTTCAAGGAATGTCCAAATTCGCTATATGGACTATGTCCTTAAATGGTGATGTTTTATGCCAATTTACAGAAGTATAATTCATCACATGTCATTCTGAATTCCAATTTGAATTTCCCCTTACACATGCGGTTTGTCATTCCACGAATAATGAAAACAGAGTGATGATTGGCGTTATAAATCCCCCTTTAGTCCATATCATCAAGCATTTCATACCACGGGCTCACCAGGCACGTCCCCCCATGGGTTAAATAGGAAGCGATTTCACAAAGAGCGATGTAGATTTCAGAGACATTTGCACATTCCAATCTCCATGATTGGATTTAGCGATATTCTGGGGAGTGATGGCGAATTTCAAACGATCGGTAAACTCCCGTCACTCCGCAAAATGACCATTGCTTTCGGGCCTTATTAAATTTGCGGCTTATCTGTCGGAGAGTCACGAAATTACGGTTCGTTGTCAGTTTCCCGTCTCGTCAGTTTCGATCCGTTGTCGCGTGTCATGCAGTTTTACTTCCATTGCCACTACTTTTGAAGTGTGATAGGTCTCCGACGTTGCAGACGCCGAGGTTCTAGGTGGGTGAGCTGCACGGATACCTGATACTGTGGACTATTTACAGATACTTGACAGTTTCGACTATTTACAGAAAGGTCATTTCGCCTCCTCCCACACTCAAGACTGCGCGGGAGGTGACATTTGTTGTGCAATGTTGAGTACACAAGTAAGTTAGCATGATCCGAATTGCTTACATTCGTCTATGTCCGGATTATCAAATTTCCATCTGAACGAATCGTGTTTTCGAGTGGCGTGACTCCTGATGCCAACGTTGTTATTGTTTTATCATCCAGAAAATGGTGTGTGCGGATTATGGGGGTTTCGGGCTGACGAGGTTTCTCTCTCTGTGAGGTCCCGTGCGTGTGTGCGCGCATGCGTTGTCTGTATATGTGGATTATATTCCTTTCTTTGTGTGTGATATACTTATGTGTGATAATCTGAGTTCGAGTGAGTTTAAATACATTGAATTCAATTAATGTCTATGTCAATATATATTGTATCCTACGGGTTATACTGTATCGGTTTCTTCTTGAAGGGACTCAAATATGGTTTGTCTCCAGTTGAAAATCAATACCCCGATGATTCTGTGTAAACAATTCCCGGCTTGTTACTATTTTGTCAGTATCCACTGTAACCATACAGGATCGGAATTATTCAATACCGTAACTCCATGTACTTGAATATGACACGTTTTAATCTCATCAAATCACCAACTCCCACATTACTCATCAGCGTTAATGCTAGATCGATATTCGAATACAAAATCAATTTCTCTTTGAAAGCAGTTACATTTTGCTTCTTGGAAATGATTAGAGATTAGTGGAACTTTTCGGAAACGGTATGCCCGATCTGGACAACTTTGCTCGTTAGGTATCGTTTCCGCGAAGTATTAGGCAGGGTATTACGACAACTTACAGTGCACAGGGAAACGTACCTGCCAAGGTCATTGATCAATACTTCCACATTAGTGTACATTTGCAAAGATTGATTGCGGTCTAATTTTTCACTTTTATATCCTCCCCAGTTTCAGCAGCCTGTTGCGAGATACTGCGATTGCTAGAGATCTGTATTTATGCGAGCAATGCTGATTACAGTCTTCTTGGAGCGGTGTATTTTGTCTGATTACAAGCTCCTTATAGTGGCCATCAATTCTCAGAGCCTCGTTGCCTTCTTAACCCAGCAAATCATTCATTTTATCGTCAAAGAACTCCAAATAACAAACACACAGCAAGAGACGTTTTATTGCATGGAAATGTCATCGGTTTTATACGTATTTGTCCAAGATGATCAAAAAATTTGATTTAACGTTAATTGCCCATTTTCTTTGAGAATAGCTGAAGGTTTTATACAGTTGCCATGGTAACCGTTAATGTAACATGCCAAGTAAATACATGTACGTATGTATCCTAGTGTAAATCGATGGCCTGAATGCGTTATGTAATCTAAATTTCTCCAGTACGGAGATTATCCATAATGACATACGTGTTTAATAACATGGACATCTGGTGCCCAGACAACCTTGGAGAAAAATACGTATTGTTAGTAAACCAAGCTAAAGTGTGGTGCAGATGAAACATGTGTTTAGTCTAATGCAACTGTAGGCCGAGGCAGTTATTGGGGACTCTCTCTCTCTCTCTCTCTATATATATATATATGTGTACGTATGTATGTATGTATGGTGTGTGCGGATAAGGTGTGTGTCCGCCTGTTACATAATATATATATATATGTAAGGAAATCCACAAAATATTGAGAACAAACATGTTTCTAACTTTATATTCAGGTGATCACCGTACTGGAGGTAGGTAAACTTGAAACATGTAAGAGAGAAAGTCGTGTTGTGACATTCTTTTGGTTTTATTTCTTTACTCGTGTACTACTGTGCATTGCTGAACTTTGCCGCTTTATATGTAAATAGTTGCTGATGTTTTCGGACTCTGGTTTCCATGATGTCCTGATATTGCTGGAATATTGGTGCCACTCGCTCAGTGCCACTCGCTCAAGTGGTATTGATAGGTCCATGGTTTGACGTAGTTAATGTTGCGCTTGATAACACGTCTTTGATGTAGCCTTTGCGTAAAGGACTGACAGGAGGAACAAGATCCAATGGCCGTTATCATATTCTGTCTGCCACTGTGCCTTCAAAGAACAATTATATTGATGACAGATCTTACTTCAGCTGTTGGTCTTTCCCCTGCTCTGATCTTTTCAAAATGGCTTTGCTTTATCCGCTATCTGGAAGCCAAAACTCGGTCTGTGACACACTGAATGGTATTTTAGAGGCACCTGAACACTGTGTGAACAGGGCGAATGAGTTGGTCTCATTAGGTAGAAAATGAAGTCTTTTCCGGAGCACTGAAACACCGGACGTTAACATGGAGGGAAATCGAATTGCGTTGCGCAGACATGTTATGTTATCAGTCCATAAGATTTCATAAACATAACTCTGACATTTTGACACTGGTATGTTTTGTTCAAAGATTCCACAGAATTCTTTGTTATGCGTTAGGGCGCAAAAGTACTTCAAATGACACAAGTTGTTTCTCTCTTGAAAGTGTTTTGTGTGTGTGTTTCCTGTACCAAAACTGACCTCGAAGATTCTGTTAATTAACCATTTGTAAAGCAAGTAATTAAGAGTAGCGGTTCTTTGAATTGATATCTTCCTTGGACCTACCGCGCCAACAGGATAAATGTGAATACAATTTGCAAGTGACAGACACGGTTTTGACTGTATCATATTGACTGCCGGGCCTATGTGAAAGCTACACGATACACAAATCTTTCATTATACATGCCACACAATTAGGAAATGATATTCTGAGACTTCATCACCTGAAGGAAATGATGGCTTGGCTTTACCCTTTTCATTAGTTCCTGGACCTTCAATTTTCGCTTTGGTGCGTATATATTGCGAGTGTTTGTATTTGACAGGACTTCTGTTTGACTGAGCGGTCTGGGATGTAATTTGACGTACGCACGATGCCCCCGTCTTTACGGCGAGTCAGCGTTGCTATTTAACCTACATTTTGTCGAAAATCAATTTCCTAAGTTTCTATTGTAAAAACGGATAAAGAAATTAAGGGTTTCGCGACCTCTCGTCAAGCTCTCCTAAGAGATTGACCAGCAGACAATATTAACCTTTCACGACCAAGTTCCATTAGATTGTGATTTATCGCAGATTGTATGCGTCGACCAGAATTTAGTCTTCAGACTGGACGAAGGTTGTATACGCAGTCCTCAAGGCGTTAAGGTAGACATGGCAGAAGCAGACGGCTTCCGGTCCATCACGGTCTTTACGGAGGTTACTTCTCGGACAAACATCTGAAGGCTCTCGAATACTTGTCTGACCTTTTTGCTTTTCATTCAGATGTTGAACATATTAATATGCGATCTAATTTAAGAGATAGACGATGAGGGGGCGTTGTTTATGTTACAATATAACACTACAGGGGTTGTAAACCACGTGAGGCGCAGCGTTTTTGACTCCCTGAAGTCTTTTCAGCTGTAGGCTAAACAAACTCTTTGAGTATAGTAATAGCATTACAAGCTTTAGAAATATCAACCCACATTTAAGTAATGTTGTCTCCCTGAATGCATACAGATCAGTGCACGAGTTTACGTCAGGTACCATTTATCTTACTTATCCACCGAGCGAAACTAATCTATAGTTTCTGTTGCGAAACTAATCTATAGTTTCTGTTTCATGCACAACCTGAAAATGACGTCTGCTCTCATGGTCACAGTGGCGCAAGACTACATAACACCTTGGACATTGGTGACGTCATATGGCCTTCTGCTTTTAATACTCGTGGCTCGTCATCCTGTGAATTATTTAGTGAATATGTAGTGAAAGACCTGGCACCATTTAATAACACTCTAAAACCAGTTTTCACATAGACGTAGTTCGACCGGTGCACAACTAAATTACAGCGAGGAAAGCAGGACCTGACTTCAGTTCATTATGACGGTGTAGCAAATCAGGGACCTGGAGGTCGCTTTCACACAAGTGTATGATACAAATGAGAGGCTTTTTTGGCGGGTGTTAAGTTTGGTATTGCCTGAAAATTCTCTGAGACCAAAACATCCCAGTGAGATGATTTATTTACAACTGTTTACTCCAGCATGTGACTGTGAATTTTCCTCAACTCAACGTTCAGTCATTAATATGTCAATGCATTTATACCACAATAGAGTATCACATCATCGACAACAAAAAAGAAACAAATTATATTTCGTTTTCCTTTGAAACTGTATTGAAATTCAGGTCATATAGCAGAAAAGCCCCTTTGGCTTCAGATTTCTTTGAATGGCACAAAACAAAAAATCTCTTCGAAACGACTTGTTAGTGCATCAAACGAGGGCACAACTGTGCTGGTTAAAAATTTATGTTTGTTTCAAATACCACATGCAGACAGCCTGTTCCGTTTGTATTGTTACATCATCACATGGCCTTTATATGATTGAGGCGATTGATGGATTTGATAGTTCATGATCTGCCCGTGTTGGGGATTAAGTGAATATGAAAAAAATAATTTCCAGTTCATCAACTATGCTAGAAACCCGCAGGAAACATATTCCTTTTTTCAGGTCGATGGAGACTGACGGTTGTCTCTTTCAGTGTTCCAGCATGTAAGATGGTTGAAACGATCATGCTTATTCCACTAGTGACAACCGAATAACCTGATTGACATGATTGGTGAGGCTGACTGGATTGAGATACCGTCCTCATCGTCCTCACAGCTGTTGCAATGATGTAGGTGCAGTGTTGCTCGCCGGCCAGATTGCATATTGCAAATGTTGTTTTTACAAAAGATGTATTTGTGTATGAATAGAAAAATTTAAATTCGTCTGGGTTGTTAGGTGTAGTTAATATCTTTACATCGTCAGACGTTCGTTTGTTGATTAACAGACAGAATCAGCGGCTGTATACGTACTACTGGACCGGGTCGGACCATCATCAACTATACCTCTGAGCACACAATTGAGTGTGGTTTAGAAGGCTTTTTAAAGCCCATTTCTGGTGTCCCCCGCCGTGATGTAGCTGGAATATTGCTAAAAGCGGCGTAAAACCAAACTCAGTCAGTCAGTCAGTTGGAACGTTTTAATATCTCACGGATGGTCAAATGAACTTTTCCCGTGTAACTTTGTGCGAACCTTACCACTGCCTGCCATTAAAGTGATGTGTAGAGCTGACAGCCACATCTATATGGCCGTTTGTTCGATGCTACCTGAGCGGATTTTGGTTGATGCTCTTACACCCCTTGAACCTCATGACTTGGCCACTCATTGGTTGAAAGTGGCAGCTAAACCTTAAAGCGTCCGTCTGTATTTGTTGGCGATGTCGACTGTAAAGTGCTTATGCCCGTATTGGTGACACTCAAGTAAGCCAAAGCTTAATCTGCAGACTTATAAAGTTAAATAGGTGAGTTAAAGTGCAATGGGAATCTTCGACCGATTTGTATGGTCGTGTGTGTATGGATGCTATCATCAGGTCAGCCAGGTGTGCGAGTTGCACGTGTGAAATTGAAATTTCACAGCACACGCTTGTTGATTACCTGGCTGTTCTACCAGCAAGTGGTCCCCCTCGGAAAATATAGCGAAAAGTGACAAAATAATGGTCGTTTGTTGAGCCACTTTTTTATTCGGGTGTCCAAAATTATGAGACAAATCATCAGAGTTGGTCTGTCGATTTCATGTGACTGTGCAAAATTTGGTTGGTTGCAATAATTAGATTTTGTGAAGTTCATTGTTCTGAAATGAAATCAAATGGACTGTTGAAATAGTCATGTTCAAAGCGCAACCAGGGAGACAAGCTCAGTCGAAGGCTTAATGGAAGAGGTATATCTGAAGGTGGAATAGGCTGGAGAAGTACTGAGTTCAAGGGGGAAGACCGTTCCAACACTGGTGTTTATACAAAGTGGGAATAGTCAACCCATCACGCTTACCATTTAATTCCATTCTCTTTCCGTTTCTTTATCTGGTTCCTTTTCGAAAAATCGAAGGAAATCTGTGGGGAATGGCGTCCAAGGTTTTTTCAAATTGACAACTTCAAGTTTGCAGGTCGTAATATGTTTCTATTATCCCCAAGTCTCGGTAAAATGTAGTTCTCGTTTTATTTGTCCAGTTTATCTGGTTTCCTGGAGACCCTGGCACCATTTGACACATGAGGCTGAGTCGTGCACCACATAGGTAAAACTAAACCTATAATTATTATCTCACTCGTGTCTGTGTCTAACATGGATTTTTTCTGTTTCGGGAAAATAGCTGTTCGTCTGTAAATACTTAATGACCGGCTATTTTTTCTCACCTGCTAGACATACTACGTTCTTTCTTAGGATATAACGAATGTTTTCTTTCGTGGGCGTATATCCTTGACAACAGCCGCCATGCGTCATGGAGTTTTCGTTAGCGTCATCCGACCCAGTGGGCATTCCAGTTTGGAGTAGATGCCCTGTAACCTATGCATGTGTTAGAGGCGACTGAACCCCTGGTTGCCACATGGACAAACATGTCCCTGCTTTTCAACATTTTGCAGTGGAATATAACCAGACTCTGAGACTTTGGTGATTCCGCGTCGTACCCCGGCGGTGTGGAGATGTGCTCATTACATTAATCACCGGTGTGTCTGGTCCAGATTCTATTATCTATAGGCAGCCGTTATATGGGTTGAATATAGTTAAAACCAAACACACGAACATAGTTAAAAAAAAGAAAGAAATAATACAAAAATAAAGAAAAAGTAAGATAACATAAAATAAAATAAGTGAAAATAAATAAATCCGAAAACCCCGTAAAAACAACAAGCCAACAAAATAGACAAAAGCCACCCCAACCCCTGCAATCCACTCACCCCGAACTACCCACGAAATGGATATACTGTTAATCTTAATGCATCTGAGTTCATTGCAAATAGACTGTCTAAGAGGATTGTTTACATCTAGAATGAGAATCCTAGACTCCATCTTTACCAAAATACACCACGCTGATTTGGTCCATGCAGAAGTTAAATAGTCTCTGACTGTCATGTTTTGCTAATGTCTGAAGCGTGATTGATTGAATGAAAGATTCAATCATGTTTGTTTGATTTCGTGATATGAGTGACAGTTGTCCATGTCATCGGGTGTGCATGGTGACGTCAGGCCATTTCCTCGTCAATTACAATTACAGTTATCAAGTACACGAGCTTCTTGTCAGATGGAAGGCGTTTGAAGATGTATTAGATATCTTGAGAAACATTAAGCATGTGTTAGATACATTTGTCATTTCTGCCACATAGTGTGTAAAACTGATCTGGAAAAATGAAACGTTAGAATCTGGTCAAGCGCGTTTCATATCATTGTCACATTTTCTGTTGAAGCATCAAGTTACCAAATCTTTCAAATAATTCCAAGTCCAAGAGATGGGAGATTGAACCAGAGAAAATCTTGACTTGCTTCATTTGGGACTTTCGCATTGCAGAAAGAATGGGCGTAAGGTGTTCGCGAAACTATCGAGCAGAGTCTTGTTAGACAATAATACATCGTGGGTGCGGTGGAGTAGTCTAGTGGTTCAAGCGTTCGAAGGTCCGGGTTCGATTCCCCACATGGGTACAATGTTTGAAGTACCTTTCCGGTGTTCCCTATCGTGATATTGGGGGAATATTGCTAAAAGCGGCATAAAACTAAACCCACAAACTCACATACAAAGTGAAAGAGATGCTAAAATGTACACATACTAACTATTTAGAATTAAGAATAAAGTGAGTACAGGACCCAAATATCGGACAAAAAAACAGACATTTGTTCGGCACGATCCGTGACACGCCATGCCCCACGAGGCTAAATCGAAAAGTTCGTGGTCTCACAGATGTTGCTTCGTGTAGATATATTTTTCAATAAATGTTCTTGTAAAGACATAACACCAAATTACAGACTGTTTTCGAGAAGCAGTACCTAGTTAGATGATGAGATAGGAGTGAGGGAAACTGTGAAGGGGACAGGGAGATAGATGGACAAAAACAGTTTTGAGAACTAAGGCCATGTCACCAAAGAAGTACAAGATGGAGACCGAGGTAAACGCGCCTGTGGTTCAGATGAGAATAGACTGGGCCATTTGTATGGCAGCCATCCGAGATTACTTTGAAATTGAAGTGTGAACTATTTTGTTTGTGAGGCCACGACCTTGTCCATTTAACCTCTCACGTTTCTGTGTACGTTAAACCTCTGACCGTTACTTTTTGCTTTAATACGTGACTGACAACCACTTCTGGGTATATGATGGCTTCTTTGACAGGCCAATTACCGTAATTGTGAGCTTGCCGATTCCATACGCGCTGTGTCTGATCGTTTTCTTTAATCGAGTCACCCGTCAAGAGCTGATACTGATCCTTGAATTCTTATTGCGGCTGAAATCGCTACCGGATTGAGAAGGACTATGATTTACACACATCATCTGTCATACCGTACTTGTTATTGGGGAATATCGACAAGCTTTGACCCTGCTGTGTAGTAGGCTGAAGGAATGTGTCTGAGATATGGATTTTGGCTTTCTCAGAAACATATTAACGCCTATCACAAGCTTAACATATTACCGCACGTAGTTTGTGCTTGTTTGGAATCCACGTTTGCCCAGAGTCATGGCGCAACACTCCAGTATTTGAAAGCATTGTTAGTCTTAAAATACTAATTAGGCTTTGCTCAGTTAAATGTGCAACATTCGACAACATACAGTCTAAGTATGTCCATAGCTTTCAGAATAACGTATATCCCACATATTTAATCTATTTTTGATAAAAAGGCCAGGACTGAGAGTTGATCAATTTGATCGGATGATTTGTCTTTTGATAGATCGATTGTTTACAGACACCCGTCACATAGCTGGATGTTTCAGGCTGCAGTATAAATCAACAAATAAACAAAATTTCTGACTTTCCCTCGTTTATCAGTGCACGTCCCATACCAGTTTCATGCCATGTTTCCGACAAACAGTTTTCACGCATTAAGTCAATTGGTACAGTGAGCCGTAAGCGGCATCTCTCATCATCTAAGCTGACGGTCATTAACTCGATTAACAGGAATCCGCAAATTTGTGATTCCGGATTAATTCACAGTGATCGATAGCGACAGCACGAAATATGACCTTCATAGTTAATAAATGTCCTTGTGGAAACCAAGGATAAACATGAAACGCCGTCAGCCATGTTAGTGTTGGGGGGAATTAATACATGGAGATACATATCAGTAGTTCATTGCCAAATATCGTGACAAAGGCACTTGTCTTGTGGAATAACATGCCGGTACAGGATATAGCATGGACATCTCATTGTTTTGGATTAGCTACATGTGAAGGATAGGATCCATGCGGTGTAAGATAGCTACGCGATAAATCTGAAGTCCAAGAAGACCGAGGCGTCCATCAAGAAGTTCCTGGAGATTTGAACACGCTCACAACATTATGTATATTGAGGTAAAGAGTGCGTCTGAGAATATAAGGAACACAGACACAGACACACACACACACACATACGCACGCGCACACACGCACGTGTATTCATTTTTCATTTTTCTGACGTTTGTGAGAAAATGCAGGAAATGTCAAACAACCCCTTGTTCATTAAATGGGCTTGTGAGGCATTACTGAGATTGGATTGTATTCACGGAGCCCCCATTTTGAAATACTGTTAATATTTTTATAGTTTGTAAATATTATTAACATCCTTGATGGCAATGATTATATGTCTCACATATGAAACTTCCTTCGCAGTTAATTCTTTTAACAGTGTTGTTATGCACGATAGAAATACTTCCTTAGGTTGTTTACTTCTTAAATATTGGCCTCCGTTAGGTGAGAACAATGAAATGGTGTATGTTTACTTCCAGTTACCATTGTCATCTCAAGAATTACCAGGATTTCACTCTCAAATTATGTCACTAACACCTGAGACCGAGGCGATTTAGCTGTTCGTTCTACACTCACGACGAGTTTGTTACTTTTAGAGGATTGTTGACACATATAAAACCAAGACACAGGGAGGTCATTATTTCTCTGTGTTATTATCCATATGGTGAAACATAACGAGTGTTGATATATCATAATTATGTGCACATGTGCACATATCACTTTTGCCTAGCAACCATTGTTTCTTTATTTCGTCGTCTGTGACGTCATTAAACAATTAAACGTGACGTCAATGAAGAGGGCCGTCACACTTGCTTACCGTGTTTTACTGCACAAATGTACATGAATAAAATGGATAATAAAGAAATTATTATACTCGCAAGTGTGCCGCCCGACGTATACGAAACTCTCGCTCGGGCGATACAAAATTTCACACTCATTTCGTATAAGTCGAATGACACACTTGCTCGTGTAGTAATCTCTATTTGTCAAATTCCTAATTTGGTCAGAATTCGATGGAAAACTCCAGAAACTTGTTTTAATTTAGCATTTTCCCTTTCTACAGACTCCCATTTATCGGTGTTGTGAAGAGGCCGGTCTTGATTGATCGGTGTAGTTGGACGAAACGTGCTTGTTAAGCATTATGTTGACTTTCCAAGCTGGTTTTTACAGAGGAATGATAGATGCTCGTAAATAGAACTTGCATCAACAATTTCAACGATTTATGTGTTTCTCCCTCACTTTCTACATCTCATTGGGCGCTGTGGGGGTATTAAAACAAGATTTCTGTATTTTCGACTCATGTATTATTAAAATGTTTTATTTCTCGTCAAAATGAAAAAAATATAATGAAGTTTGATATTGACATTTGCAACTGGTGGTAACTGCGAGAGTTTCGTTTATCAGGGTGATAAACGAAACTCTCGCAGTACGTTAACCGGTCTCAGGTCTCGTTAACCGGTAAAGAAATTGTAAAATTACGTTCATTCAGAATTCTTTTGCAGCTTTAAAAAGTTCCCAGTTCACACAGAGATCGAGTCATGATAATCCGGTGGCTGATAATTCAAGCATTTTTCATGGGCCTCCTGATGCAGTGAGGCACTAGAAGCTCAGTTCCACAAAACGATCGTAACGTTACACCTATCGTAAGTCATGGGATAATAATACAGTTATAGACTGGTGATGACTGGTGAATACCTGTTTTTATGGCATATTGACTCCAATCCAGGTCCGACCAAAAGTCATATTGACCTGAGTTACTATGACGTCAAGCTTTTGTTTACATGTCACAGTATTGTTGACATAACGTTATTGGTTTGTAGTGAAAATAATATTACTTTTCTTGACTAAATGGACATGTTTTGGATTTTACATAATAAAACAATTATAGACTGGCGAATTCGGTCAATACCTGTATTGCGGGTCCATAATCAAATTAAATTATAATGTTATAATGTTTTTATAAGTCGCTCTGTGCACCATCCTCATTTTAGAATTAGTTCGTTCAGAAAAGATATTATTACCCACGTGGTCAACGTATGGGTAGTTGCATACTAATCTCGTACGTCACACGTGTGTCGTATCGCGTTGACCAGTGTCGTAACGACTTGACCTGAGATTCTAACGATTTGATTGGATAACCGATGACCTCTCAATTAGGTCACATTCTGACGTAACTATATTTTCATTCATAACAAACACGTGAATTCATTCATTCTACAACTTAAATGCATTGTGGGAATGTAAGCATCGAGAACGTTGCCGTGTCGCTGTTTAATTGTGAGTCGAACTGAGACATTATATCCGTCGAAAAACATAAACGCAATGTTTCCACCAGTGATGTTAGCCGAATGAAGCAACTGCAAACCAAGAAACGGGGTGCTACGGAGTAGTTTACTGTAGGAGGCTGTTCGAGGCGATGACAACTGACATGCATCGTGACGTCAGTTACCAAGGCAGTGACGTCATTTTGGTGTGACGTCATGCAAATATTGTACTACAGTACAAAACTCTTCCGCAACCCCTTTATGAAACCGGTTTCGGTTTGAAACCAAAATATTAACAAAAATACGCTATTTTGTCAGTTTAATGCATGTAAGACGTGGGTAATAAATAAAATACCACACTCGGTCTCATTACATACGAATTATACGAAACTCGTGGCCTTCCTATGTTATCTGACCTCGCTTTCGCTCGGTCAGATACCACAGGAAGGACACTCGTTTCGTATAATTCGTATGTAATGAGACCTCGTGTAGTATTCTCGATTTATTCCATATTAGGTAATATATATTCATTACATACTCATTTAATCTTACGACAACAACACAGCCGTGCAATACAACGGGCTCAGGCGAATTCCTGTATTCCGTATTGCACGGCTGCCAAATCTACTGTTTCCAATGTTCGGCAGTACTTGGATCCTTCCGTGTACCTGTGTACATTTAGTGAGAACCAGTCAGGTTAAAACAATATTTTTCTAAAACATTTGAAAACGTTGCGATCTCTGAAGGGTGTCCCAAATGAATTGTTTGAAATATTATTGTTACTGAATGAAAGTTGTTTTGTGTCAAATATTATTCTTTTATTGCTTTTATGATGAGAACTTGGCACTTGATTGATGACGTCAGGAGGAGGAGTGCGTATACATGTGTGATAAGGCCCTTGCGCGGAATGATACTCAGGTTACAGTAACGGTGCGGAATTTTCAATAGTGACTTTTGGAGTTAGATTAAAACGGTCTGTGTCATGAAAAGGGTATGTAAAAGATTCAGAACGTCATGCAAGCGCTTTTGGACAAAACGTATTTTAGACGGTTCACCGAAATATCCCAACTTATAGCTCCGTGAACGATGTTTGGCAATGGTGTCTCCTGAAGTAGCTTGGTCTCTTCCTTTCGGAAATAAAAATCAGACCAAGATGTATGGTCAGTTAACTTTTAGCAGAGTCCTTTGCACATTGCTACAGGGCCCGAGGGCGTGGTTGAATGGCGGGATTGTTATCAGCCAACGCAATAATCCAGCCTTAGCCTCGTTTCGAACCAACTTCAAACCAGCTGCGCGTCTCGTTCTTTGGCCATCGAACACGACCCCCCATTACGGCGGAGACATCTGAGTACGCACAAAAGGTCAGAAATCAATCAATGACGATATTCTGGCTGTTTTCCCATGCACCTCATCAAGAAACTTACGTCAGTGTTTAAACCTGTGCTCCTTTTTGTCAAGTTCCAATTGTTGAAGGTGATGAGGATATTTCCAGAACATCTTGTTTTCGGTTTTGTAGACGCAGGATAGGTATTCTCTTTGATGTTGTCTTTGACTTCGGTGGAATGGTGTCTCAAAGTCAATTGAAATAGAATCACAGCCACGGGTTCTACTTTCCGACTTGACTCGTTTCTTGCATTCTGAAGAACTCGTGTCATTCCGGAACACGTCGGGCTATATATGGTGATTGCGGATTACGGAAAGGGGCGAGTGGTGACGAATGTAATTTCTTGGTGTGTTCTTGCGATTCGTTTCCGTCGGGTTAAGTCATTCTCAGACCGTCTGATTTATAAAGGCAATTTTGGTCAGTCTAAGTAAACTGAGGCTCAGTATTATTCGTTACACAAACCTTAGTAGAAGGTCGCGTAAGCTAACCTATGAGCGACCTATGACCGTCCAATGAAACGCGAAACGGCCGAACGGATTTAACAGATCAGACAACGGCTACAATTTAGGGTTCGGCGGGACTTACAAAATGGCGACGCAAGATGAAATTGACACAAAACACAGATATTTGACCTGCAGTATGTATGCTTAGGGGTTTCTGATAACATGGTTACTATCAGCTGATATTTCCGCAAGATGACATTCAGGAATATTGACAAGTTAACGCTATTTTCATCGACTGTTTACTCAGTGTTGTGTGAATAATGGCGTCCTCCTCGCGTTTCACTCGAAAGCAATCGTGAAAAAAGCATTCGGAATCGTTCGAGTACAAACGTTTTCGAGGTAAGAGATCAGACGGTATGTGCGAATGTTATCTTTCGCGATTTGGTAAGCTATGTTCTGATTGATCAATTCAAAAGGTTAGCTGACGCGACCTTCTACAAGGTTTTGTTAGACTCAGTACGGCAGTGTAACGACTAATACTGAGCCAATGTTTACTTAGACTGCAACTTTGATGTGACACTTCTTAAGGGTGTTACGTGTTGATGGAATTGTTGAATCCCCATGGTCAATCTATTTCAGGCCAGTACCCCGTTACAAAAAAACATATAGGAACATATTGAAGTGAATGAAAAGAATTGTATGGACACTCTTTGTATGTAAATACTATGTTCCTTTCATAGTTGAATAACTGAGTAACACATGTCAGTTTACAAAAATCTCATCTTCGTTCGGAAAGGACAAAGGCAGACTGTCAAAAGTTGGGTTGACAGTTTGATTCTTAACTGAAAAGAAATTCCCGAGCTTTTATACGCAGATGGTACCCGAAGAAATTTTTTGATTTTGTAATCGATCTCAGATGGTTTTATCTAAAACGAGTTAGGAAGTCTCCAGGGACTTTAAATATTGTGGTTTTTTAAAATATTTTTGGTGACGTTATTTTGCCCAGAAACCACTTACAGATCAGAGAAGGGGCGTCTTTGATATACCTGATGTAACGTTGCTGGTGGTACCAACAGAGGGCTATTTCGGTTTGATAATAACGTCACTCGTCAAACTCGACATGATGAAACCGACAGCCAGTCAAGCTCGTACTGAGAGTTATTGAGAGGTGGTCGCACCGCTAAATCAATTACTTGCCCGAAACGTGAGCAAGTTATGTTTTGCCCCCCTTCAGTGATTAAACAGATTAAATTCCTGAACAAGACCAGAATTTTTCCTTTCCTAAACTTTTGCTGTGAAATACTTAATACAGCTGCCGTGCTAGCTATTGATCAAATTCGAAACACACAATTTGCGTGCAGAAAGTACATGTCCTCCTTTTGTAATCTTCGAAAACGATTATTTGTGTTTTCTAAAAGGTGTGAGGAATTTGTGAGACGAAATCCCCTATCTTTTTTAAAAACAAAATTGAATGTGCATAGCAAATGGAGCCCTTGAGAATTCTGGGTCAGAAAAGGTCGCCAGCAAACTACGCTGGTCTACAGGATGACGTTATGGATCAGATGGTCAAGTAAGTTTAATTGCACCAAATATACTCATCAATAGGTAAACGTGTATATTACACATTCAAGCATGCATCAGAACCCATAACACTCATAAAGATTTCTTAGAGTCCTTTTAAACATGTTCACTGTTTAACACGTGCAAATGGTTGACTTACGTAGATATCATTGACAGCAGTGGGCCACGCACTTACAGTTAGGCTTGTCTAAGAGTTTGAATTTGCAAAGACTCCCCTACTTTAACACCCTTGGTACCACGGAAACATATTCCAGTATGTAGGATTTTGCTGTTTACTAACTGACTACCAATAACCACTAGGTTATGATTTGTCAAATTTATTCGTTTAAACTACACCCATATCACAATTGCCGTCCTTTGAAAAGGCAGTCCCGGTATCTGTGCGACCAGATAGAACAATTTCACAGCTGAAGAACAGTTACCCAAAAAATCATCAAACGCCACGCATTGTATTACCCCCGCGGGGGCCATAGTCGTTCGATGTTATTGATTGCGATGTGCTGCAGTTTGAAGTAAACTCGTCATAAGTTGATGGCCGAGCAGAATGTATGGCAAGATGGCGTTGAACCGGAAATTATGCCCGAGATATCCTTCCGCCTCGTTAGGTCCGCAGATAAAACATGGAATTGTGAACCCCACAACTGGATGGGTTTGTGTAGCACATCCCATGACATTTACTACATATCTGGGAGAATCTCCATCAGCAAGCATGGTCTGAGATGTCGTCACCCGCTGTACAGAGTTGCGTCCCTTTCTCAAGACTGATCGCTGTTTGTGACCACCGTTCGTTCTCGTTTGAAGGCCAAGATATGTTCTCCATTTCGCGAACACAATCATGGTTTCGTCACTTGGTAGTTAGACATAAACACATGCTTATGACAGTCGTATAATGGGCAATGCTGACACATTTCTCTTGACTATGGAAACGGTTGGTTTTAATTAACGCCTTCGACCTGCATAATGCTCTCGTTTCCTCCACAACGGAGATGCCCAACTCGCTCATAGAGACCCTCTATCACTCGCTGTGCAGGGTTTTGTCCCTTTACTGCCAATGTAATATTATCGTTGGTCTGAAAGACTTTAAGCCGTGCCATTATTCATGGGTGTCATCAAAGTGAACGTCTCCGTTTGTTTAACGCCACACTCAACAATATCGCAAACATTCTGGACCAGACAACTCAGTGATCGCTACTTTGAACAGCAACCTGAGTCGTGAGGGTACAAACACATGTTATGAAGCAGAAAAGGTTGTTGATGGCCTATTGTAACACGGAATTATCTCGGGTCGAGCTTCTAAGACCCTTGAAATTCAACAAAACCTCATTTATGGCTGTATAACATTTATGTTTCGTAACGTCATGATGTAGGCAGGACCCTTTTTTCTTCACAGTGGCATTCTGCTTGGCTCCAGCTATTGACAACTCGAAAAATATTTGGCTTGTCCCGGACTGAAAAAATGGTTTAAAATACCCAATGGAATTTTTCACCTCTTTTTGTCACTCACGGGTCTGTGGCGATGGGAAAAATTTTACCATACAAAGCAGCACATTGAACCTACTTCACAGGCCATAGGTTTTTTAGACTCGCTTTTTTTATTGAGTGATGGACTTTCGATTCAGATTTTCGTGTTAGTCCGAGATTCCTCATCATTCGGAAGCAAATCGCAATGCGCTTTTAGCGTCCCATTAGAACCTTCTATGACACCGGTGAAACCATCGTTTTCTTTCTTATGGGGTCCGTACATTGTGTGTTCGTGTAATGCTAAGTACCCTTCATTAGGGCCACTGCTGAAATATTAGTCATTATGCATTAGTTTACGCTCCAAACCATCACTTTCCCCGTCTTTTTATATCTGCGTGCCTGCAGGGCTGTCCTCGACAACTTTGAGTCGTAACTAACATGCCAATTACTGACTTTGCGGTGATCAATATTTCGGCAGATTTGCTTACGGTGCCTTCAACTTGTACATTAATAACGTCGATTGATCCGAGCGCTTTTGATATTCCTCGCTTTATGGTGTTCGTTTTAGCGAAAGGAGGCCAGCAGATTGAGACAAAATATATAAATGATTGTTTTTGTGACAATTTGAAGGTTTAATATCTTACATTGAAAATGTACAATTTTGTGCACACTCGGACAGGAATTACCCATACATGTCGTGAGGCTTTGTTGGTGATGTCGACTGTGCACTCTCAGGAAATCGCCGTGTGTCTGCAGGTAATAATTACTCGTGTTTTTCATTTTGCCTGGCAGTAAGTAATATTCCAAGATTAGCTTATACACGATAATCTGACAAAAAATTAGGTTTAAATTGCTTAGCAAGATGACGTCATGTGGCAAGCATATTACAAGAAAAAGCGAGTTAAGAGTGTTCACTGAAGAGATTAAGGTTTGGTTTGTTGTTTTACGCCGCACTCAGCAATATTCCAGCTTTATGGCGGCGGTCTGTAAATAATCAAATCTGGACCAGCCAATCCAGTGATCAACCGCATGAGCATCAATCTACGCAACTGGGATACGATAACATGTGTCAACCAAGTCTGACTACCCGATCCCGTTAGTCGCCTCTTGCGACAAGCATGGGTTACTGAAGATCAATTCTAACCCGGATGTTCTCTGGTGTCAATGAGGAGGTATAGTGAGGTGACATGGGGTTCAGTGCCGCGTCCAAGATCATTGCTCTTTTTATAGCCCCGTACATGCACGAGAGTGTGTGTTTGTCACTGCTTGTACTAGTCCCGAATGATGTCGGTTTTATAGTGTCAGCGAGGCGACATATGACATGCCGCCGTTAAACACGGATACCCCCCACAGACAGTAACTGACTTGTTTATCCTCTTAAATACGGGGTACCTGCAACTGCAATTTTTTTAAAGTCTTTTTGGTATGAAGCGTCATACCTTTGACCTTCCACTCTCCTGTCTATCCTAAGAAGAAATCTTTCAGTCAGAATGAAGACGCAACACTGATTAATCTTGTTAAATTGTTTTAGGTTTTTAAGAAAACGGGTTTATAGATTTTGAGGATGCATGAAACTGATTTAAGCTTGGACTACGCACTGCGCGTCTATTTCTATTTCCGCGTCGTGATGTCTGTACATCATGAGCGCGACCTTGCTAGTGTTCATTTTTATAGGTTGTGAAACTCCACGTCCTACAATTGCGACAGGGATGCGATTCGGGACAGTCAATTTTGATGATTAATTATCAAATGAATATCACACGGTGGTGGTTGTGGAGCGATGTGTTCGCGACCTGGGTGCTGTTGTTCAAAACAACCTTAGCGCTAAGGCTACCTTAAGTCAGTGTTAAAGTATGGGAGTTACGGTCACCTTAGCGCAACGATCGCTTGTACAACGGCACCCTGGGCCTCCTTTCACAAAGCACTAAGGTGATCGTAAGTCACTAAGGTAACCTTAGTGCAAAGTTAAAGAATGGGATTTAAGGTTAATCTTAGTAAAGGTTGCTTCGTGAAAGGAGCCCTGTTCTGCTAGTTTTAAACCTTACACGAGCCATGATTGTTAGTTTCTGGGAGGCACCATTACGTGCACTTGTTCCATGTGATAAGACAGACACATTTCAATGTCCGCTTCAACAAATTTAGTGATACTTTCCTTGGCTGTGTTCTTAATCCTTTCAATAGTTCTCTTAAATGTAAGGAATAACAAGTTTGTCCCCAGTTTACACGCACACATTCCGTACTACTTTTCTTAAGTTTTAGTTAGTTACCTCCTTTCCCAAACATATCATTATGTTGATGTCAACGCGTGGATACGTCGACTGGGGACTTAGCTCATAATTAAGATGAAGTGTGCGTTGATGAAGACGAAGGCATAGTTGAGTTCAAACTTCTTTAGTTACATGTCAAACAAATGCACAAGACATACATGTGGGAGAGCGGAGTACCTGCTCAACCACAGGGCGTTTCCAACGAGCGGCATTCTCCTGCTCGTGGTCGTCCCTACAGACAGTCGGAATACCGGACTCGTACTCTTTCGCCTTCCCTGTCTACATGTAAGCATACTAAGTATATATACAGTTTTTGACAACAATGGACAGGCGACGACTCATCAATGGACAAACAGAAAACAATAGCACTTCCTTGACCAGTTGATGTGATGGGAGACTCAGCCAAGGGGGGATTACCAATGAAGGTTATAAATGTCTTATACAATATTAAATGGGCTGACAAGTCAATTTACAATGCGGTAGTGATAAGGATGTACAGTAGTGATTAAAAATACAGCTTAGCGTCATATATATATTACAATGAAGTCTCACATGTCTTGAGTACATAGTTTTGGACTTTTTAAATATTTGGACGATGGCTGTCCTGAATTAGTCCCTATAACATTGACATAAGTGCACGTGGAGCTTGTGACCGGGTAAACTTTGTTTTCTGAGCCGTCATTCAGATGTGGCTTTATGTGGAATGTTCATTGTCTTACCGTTGATGACGTCGTAGGTATTTGCCTCAGCGATAAAATGCTTGTTCAGTTTACGTCAGACCTTCGTGAAGACTCATTTCTTAGTTAATTATGACGCGTTTTTTTATTCCGATCCGTCCTTCTCATCAGTGACTGAGTTTTGTTTTACGCCGCTTTTAGCAATATTCAAGCAATATCACAGGAGTGGACACTCGAAATGGGCGTCACACCTTGTAGTTGTACCTATGTGGGAAATCGAACCCGGGTCTTCGGCGTGACAAGCGAACGATTGTACCACTAGGCTACCCAACCGCCTCTCCTGCTTGAGTGGACTCTCTTATGATTTATAGATTTCTAATTTCGCTTTCTGTCATGATTCAATATCGGCAATGTGTGACAAACAACACTGTCGACCATTATTAGCTGTTCCGTACCCTGATGAAAAGAACCACCCAGCTTTCACTGGCTGGATCGCCATAGCAATTACGGTTAGAATATTTCCCAAGTTAACTATTGTATGTAAGTGGCGAATACATTGATCGGGCGGTCAGACGCGGTGACTTTGTTTATTGAATTCCTCGACTATGGTCATATGCTGACGGACCTGAATCATGCCTTTAGATACCATACGTGTCAGGGTTCGAAATACCCTATATGTTAGCGTGCCATGGCACGGTAAATATTGAAATGGCACGGATAAAAAAAGGTCTTGGTGCCCTTAAGGCACGCCTAAAGATTTAGACACATAACTCACCTCTAGTCATTTAATCCCCAAAACATTTACGCAAATGACAAACAGAGTGATGGGAGTACTGATAGTTCAGTTATTGAAGAGATAATTGTGTATGTAAGATATATTGAACAAGTGAACCTGTCACAAAATTCTTAGCTATTAAAGGTGTTGGGAAAGTAGAACAAATGAAGTTTAAGAAAACCATCTCAAACAGAAGACATATCAGTGATAACAGAAAACAGGTTCAAATGATCATCATCATCGCTACAGTCATTTTTCTGAAAAACATGTGCCACAGTGGGCACACTTGATTTAAAATCTTTGCCTGGTGCCCTTAGGCACACTTAGAAAAACAGGTATTTCTATCCCTGCACGGTGTCATTAACTGTGATATGAATATTGGACTGGGCTCTTGCAACCTGGCCGAGTGTACGTGAATGGAGGAAATAATCCTCGGCAATGAATTTAAACAAATAGCTTTTTTTAGCTTTTTTTCTTCGCTGCTACGAACTATGAATGCACATAGATAACCTGACTTGGTACAGACTTGTAGCAGGTGCAGGAAGTAACGTTATGCGATTAGGCGCGTACCAACATACTAATATACTACCCATCAAAAGTTTAGACTCACTAGTGTAAATGTAGCCACTTACTTGTCCACTGTTCTAAACTAGCTTTTTGCAAAATATTCCATACTGTTTAAAGGTACTGTTTAGTTATGAACTGGTGTATTGTAAAACATATTCGTAACATTGAAAAGATTATTGTCATGAGTTCAGTAAATGATTAAAATCTGTGAAAATTGGCGAATTCTTAACAAAACTTTACACCAAAACGAATCTGTTCACATGCACGACATTTGCTCATGCCTTTCGCAATTTGAAGCATCATCCTTGTGCAATTCATCTGCATAAGGTTTTCAGTTGGTTCCCCCAAGTTGGTGGAGCAATTCATCTTCGATGTAACCACATACATATACATAACATATAGTGAGTGCTTTAAGTGAGTCTAAACTTTTGATGGGTAGTATATATAATGTCCATTTACATGGCGCTAAACTCCACTGGGGCTGCTCATAGCGCATACAAGGGTCAAGGAAAAGTAAAAACATGACAGTACAAGGTCAAGGTCACTTTAAAAATACACACGGAACAGATGAGTCTTTAAGAGACACTTGATCTGTTCCAACGACTGGGCTTCTTTGAGAGAGTCTGGCAGCGAGATCCATTTAGTGGCAGCTGCAACACTAGATGACTTGTAACCAAAGGACTTTTTCTTCCATGGTGGCGGTATGAGTCTCTGTACCAACATACAACTACTTTATGTGTATATAATCAGTTGTTTATGTTACAAACTGCCACAATTACAAAGTTTGATTCCCATATAAACTTCTACCAACAATCAAACTGTGTTCCCCCTGTGTGAGCTGCACACCACCTTCTGAGACCTCAGCCCTAATGTTTGGGGTATTTAGGGTGACGTTTCTGTTAGCCATAGCTCCTGGGTCAACCTTCAAACCCCGTGTCGGACGCTGCTCACACAACGTATTATTAGTTGGTTTATTGACGATCAGATTATTTACAGGTCGCTGTGATAAGGCTTGGATATTGCTGGCGGTGCTGTCAAAGCAGAGACGTAAAATTCGTTTTGCAAAGCCGGTTTTTTGCTAAGATTTAATCCTTGTTTTTGCAGGAAGCAGCGAATCGTTAGAGTTTATGCAGATGCTGAACGCCGCCATTGACGAGGCCGTAGAAAGAGTCACATCACAGTCAGATGTAGACGGAACGGTATGTTACAGCACGTGACCAGTTCAGCTAATCAGAATACAGGAATTGCAATTAATACTTTGACAAATGTAATTATATGATGTTTATGCAGATACCACTTTTTGCTTGACTTTTAGTCGTATTTGTACTTTTGTTACATGTAGACAGAAACACGTGGACTAAAACACAGGAACCTGAGTCAAAGCCAAGACGTGATGACGTCCATTTTGTTGTTGTTGTTATTTATACATTTTACCCTTATTCTGTCGTCCGTGTAGTCTGAAGGTGGCGACGAGGAGCTGGAAATGCGAAGATTTGCTGCCGACTTGGTTGAATCCGTTGTCAGCAAAGTAAAAAACGTGGGTACCATTTTATAAAAAAAATTAACGATCAATATCGTTTTAAACATAATATGTAAACGATTATTTTCTGTGAGATCACAATGTTCGGTTTGGTTTCGTCCGGTACAAAAAGTCCTGTATTGGCACTTCCTGGTGTCAGTTTTCGCCGATTTGATCACTTTGGGTTTTAGGTTGGTTTTTAACTGAACATTTATTAAGTTAATATATATATAGTACTGAACACTTTTAAGAAAGATAAAGCTGCTGGGGCCCGTTTCACAAAGCTCTCGTAAGCTTAAGATCTCGTAGCTTTTCTCGTAGCATTCGTACCTCATATACTGTAACATAGGAGGTATGAATGCTACGACTGACTGACTGACTGAGTTTGGTTTTACGCCGCTTTTAGCAAAATTCCAGCAACATCAGGGCGGGGGACACCAGGAATGGGCTTCACACATTGTGCCCATGAAAGCCAACGCTTTAACCACTAGGCTACCCCACCGCCCTATGAATGCTACGAGAAAAGTTACGAGATCTTAGGCTTACGAGAGTTTTGTGAAACGGGGCTCTGAATGGTATCTTAGATATCTTAGCTTTGTAGATTTATAAATTTGCTTTTTTCGGCACACATTTGAAACATTGTAGATGTCAAGTAGTTGCAGTTATATTTCTTACTCTAGTCTTCATTGAACCAAATTCAACTAAGACAAAATTATCCAGGCAAAGAAGACCCTTTACAGACTGCTGCAGGAATGATTGATTGGTGAATAAACATAATCCAATTTAACATCAGTTCTTTCAATTTTCAGTTATATTATATCCAAACTCGGTATTCTTTCTTCCCCTCCTCAGTAAATTAGTCATTATCCTATTTAGGAAGAAAACGGTATTAAATGGCCTCCTTTTGAGACACTTTGCTCCAGTAAATCGATTGTTCAGATGTTAAAATATCATTTTGTGACTAATTAAAACGGATAACATGCTGTTGTCTTGTTTTAGGAAAGAACTATCACATGTAGTTTCAACTGAGCAATGTCATAATGCACACAGCCAAACATCATTATGTCGAAATTGAACACCTACGTAAATATTTCGAGTAATCCGGGGTGCGACATAACCGCAAAATATCGAACGTAAGTGCAAACGAATACCCTGTCTTGAATACGCAGGGACTAGGCTCTTTCTTCTCGACAACCGGAAGTTCGACACATCGAGATTCGACACGTCGGTGTTTGACTGTACAATATATGTCAATATTATACGTCCCTATCGGTTATTTATTTTCAATAGTGGGTCGTATTTATTAAATGCAATATCCGTTTGAATGATTCAGAGGTAGATCTACCCTACGATGGAAATAGATCCCTCTCCACAGAGCAAGTGTAATCTATAACCTGAGAGTGATGTGCCTTTGACATGACCGGATGCACTTTTTGTCCTTTTTGTGACGTTGATGGGAGTAACAGTTATCAGCATTCGTCACCGCTCGCTCTTTTCCGTAACCGTCTCGGAATGACACGAATGAACATTTCCAATATATCTTCGCTCCCGTCAATTCTTTTAACTCTGACAACGATGCTGAAAATACATATGACTTTATCAATTGCGAAATTCAGAGACTTTCATTTTTTCGCTCTCTGTAAATCTATCCTGAAATTTTAGAATTTCCTTCGATGTCTTACGTTACCATGAGAACAGTGATCCTAGTTCCCTTATGAAATTCCGAGATCATATTAACTTCAATTTCCTTTGGACCCGGTCGATATTCAATAATATCTAAGTATTGATTTTCATAGCACTGAGGCCACGTGCTATTTGTACGAAAGAGATCATGGCTAAATCCGACTGACACAGATACTAACAATGATCTATCGGCGCTACTGAAGTCGGGGAATGGAAATGAAGTTGGGGCAATATCTGTGTTTAAGGAAACAACAGGGAATTGAACTCATGAATATTTGGGTGACAATAATATTTTGATATGGATCTATGTGTGATGTTATTAAAGATACGACACACGCGCAAGAAATGAAATTTCCACGAATGACGCACGACGTACAGAGAGAATATACCTAGAGCTGCGTGGGATGTTGACTTTCTATTTTATGTAAACTATCTTTGTTTCACATTACGCAATTTACCAACAGTGAAAACAGAGTATATAACTCTTACAACAGATGTTGACTTATAAGTGAACTGAATACTACAAGAACTATTCGAACCAATTAATACTAAATCTAATACTGAAATTTCCTTTCCTGAAAAAAACTTTATAAAATACTATGTAAAAGTCATTACTGAAACCTAATACAAACATATAAAGGATCATAAGTGGCCATCAACAAGGTGATGCACTGCCATACTTTAACATCGACTTACGATAGTCAAAGTGCTACGGTCGATTTAGGGGAACGGGTACCCGACCCTTAACAAAAGCTGAGTTCCCTTTTTAAAACCTTTTCCCTAGACTCAACTGTTGATACATGGATGGATCTTAAGGTAATACCGTATTAGCCCCACTTAAACAAATATACGATGTTTGCCCTTACTTGTAGAAATATTAAATATTTATCCTTGTGTACATGAATACTATACCTGGGAACTGAGGACAACCTCGTTGTAAGGTTGGAACGGACACAAGGCCACAGGTTGCCGGAAAAGTGTTCTAGTATACAATACACTGTATACAGAGGCACACTTACTACTGGGATCATGGGTGGGCTTTCAGAGTTCCCTCCCCTTGTCGGTTCAGGATCGTTGGTTCAAATCTCAGTTCCGCTTTGATTATCATTCAAGAGTTATCAACATCATATCTGTGGTTACTGCGTCCCTTTAATCTTTCATCCATTATTCAACTTACAATCAAAGTTGCGAAAAACAAGGGACACGGTACGGTGTTCCATTTGCCTAAGGCGCCGCAAATTACCGTACCGAGTTGCATGCCAGAAACTTTTGATGATGCGTTAAAATCCAAGATCCTCCGTGATCAGTGGGTTTTAAAAAGTGGTAAATGTTTAAGCTTCCATGTTTTCTCCCACATTGTCCTCGATCCCTTCCGCGTCTTTTAAGTGGATTAGTGTTCAAGGAGACGTTAAGAAACTCACTCACTCAATCATTGTCAAAACTGTTTTACTTCAGCTGTCAACATTCAGGACATATGTCAAGCTTTAGGGTTCGTATGATGACCATCCTTTCCCGTAAAAATTGTAACAACTTAAATAAAAAGAAATTCTATGTTCATTAACTATTCCAATTATAATCCAAAAAAACCCCATCCTCTACATAGCTACAGTATTCTGTGGACGAAAGGTAGTGTTATAAAGAGATTCCGCTGACTTGAGTTACAGCCTTGACGTTCGTAACCTGTACTAGTAAATGCATATTAAGAAAATGCTAATGACCATTTGTTTAATATTTGATACAGTTCACTGGCGAGAGGAGACAGTTATTGCGACATTCAAGCCATTAACGTTGCCGTCAAGTCGATGGTGTTGGATTGCCTCTAGGCAGTTGTGATAAGTGGCAGAGATACCTGCCGTTTAGTATTAAATTCCACATAGTTAGGTATATTGATGTCTTCTTACTGTGAAATTCGATAATGTAAGCTTTTATCAAAGATTCGTATTTCAACCTTGGCGAGTAGCCTGAAGTTATTGAGGTGTGGATATAACGTGTAATTATAGTCTAACGTAGACTTGCGTAGTCTCCATTGTGTTACCATGACATGAAAAATTGAAAATATAAAGTTGAGATTAAGATCAGTAAAATTAAAAATAAGTTAACAAAAAATACAGTTCAAATTGAGGTCAAATTTGTGACAAAATAGAGGGATGGTTTAAGTGATTTGAGTTTAATTTCACACAGAATTCACTTTTCAGAATGTTTGCAGACCATTATTCGATTTGAAACTGAAGGTTGGGGTGCAAGGAGATACATGTCTCTTCGACATCGGTTGTGGGTTGGGATGAGGTGGGGACAGGACAGGGGTAGCGGTGATGGTTTAAACTTACTGAACAGTTTGGTGTAGCCATAAGTGAACTCGCAATAATGGAGCCATTTTAAATAGTGAACTAGATTTATTGACGACAATACGATACTGTTTACTGTTTTGTGGACCGAATATTTCTTGGCAAGCTACGCCCATTTCTCATGCTGCTGTTACAGCTTAACCCCAACGTGCGTAAGGCGACATCGTGTTTATTGCGGCAATGTTGTATTCTTTGAGGAAAGGCGCCTTTAACCCACTTTTTTACGCAAAGCAAACGCTTGGAAAACAATTTCTGTGAGATTTCAACACTTCTGTGGAAATCGGCACAATAAGGCAGCTAGAGCTGCGTGACCTCATTGCTCTTTCACAAAATGTGCGTCTGAAAATAAAAATGTTTTAATGATCAGTTAAACTTTGTTCTAATTATGAAATTCAATTTAGAAACAGCAGAAACAATAATAAAGTGAATGCAACAAACGTTCATATCATTTTATCTAGTATTTCATAGCCAATATCGTTCTGTAATTGGCTGACACACAAATAATGCTTCAAACATTGTAACGTCTTTGTAAACGTCCATTTAGACACTATCATGGTATACAATCATGCAACAACGACCCAGGGGCGGACCTGGTTGTTATCAAACCTATTACGGTACAGGATACTGTGAATTGTGACTTGCCCCAAGGGTATGTGACGGCTCGTCAATATCGCGGGAAGAGATCTCATTGAACATTTCATGTCAATCATAGCTCGGTGTCACTTCGACCGAGCTCTGGCCGAGTTAAGAGGATGCGCATGTGTACAGTGCAGGTAATCTGGTTATTGACTGTTTTTAATATTAATAATCTGTTAAGTTGGTGCATCTGGTGATTTAAAACGTTGCTTTGATGAGATTGAGGTTTCCCCTTAAACTGATTTGTTCTTGATATGCTTTTAAAGTAGTTAACATACCGAAAATCACTTCCGTTTAATTACTCCTTTGAAATTGTTACGATTATCATTTCATTTGAACCGGCATGTCAAATGGGACAAATAGACCGCCAAATGACGTAATTTATACCAGGTTGGTAGGCTTCCGCTCAACTGATTTTCGCTATGGGTTCACTAAGATGTAAGTTTATTTTCAATGACTCGAAGCTGTCAGTCTTTTTAACGAATCAATTTGAAATTAATACTACTGTCTTCTGTACATTAATCAAACATTCTCTTTGAAATGAATCATCAAACGTTGTTACTAAGCTCGAAGTTGTTTTCATTTTCGTAAAGCATATTTATTTTACAGAAGTACGTTATCTCAGTTAACGTTGGATGTATGTCGTTCCTTGATTTATCTACTCTAATTATGTAGCGAAAAATATCTGACATTTGACTTCAGTTGATTCCGTAATTATATGTATGACAGTGTTTTGCTTCACTTCAAGAGAATTAAGAATGTATTCGATCTCCGATGAATAATACAAGCGATATATGAGTTCAGTGGCACACATTATATTAACCTGCGTCAAAAGAATGTCAAAGTATGTATGGAAGGCGATTTCTAGTGTGGGGAAATTTCGACATTACGGTATATTACGACATTGACATTTGCAGCAACGTTTACAGAATACGAGTTATTGTTATTTTTGTTGGTTTTATGTTGGAAACTGTCGTGATATTTAACATTACTATATTTCGATTCCTGGTTGAATTGTGAAATCACGAGCATTCTCTGTGCACCCATTCGTGACCAGCTGTTGTCATTCCGATACAACCCGAGTTCCTCTTGCTGTATACGGAAGTGAGTGAGTGAATGTGTCACTCCGCACTAATCCAGCTATATGGCGGCGGTCTGTAAATAGTCGAGTCTGGACCAGACAATCCAGTGATGAACAGCATGAGCATCGATCTACGCAATTGGGATACGAGGACATATGTCAACCCAGTCAGCGAGCCTGACCACCCGATCCCTTTAGTCGGAATACGGAAGTCTTGACGAATGACATCTGTCATGGCGAAGGCAGCACCGGGGATTAGAGAGTTCGTGATGAGGGTGGGAGTTTTAGGGAGTGTGGGTGATTAGAGATAGGCAACCCGGACAGGGGATAACAATAAACAGAAAGTTGAGTGACAAAGTGACGACAACAGTAGACACAAGGTGACCCAACATGCCAATATTTTGTTAATTATTGTTCAGGTTAAGATTCGACCCGTTGTTTATTTAATTGCAGTCTTTGAAACAGGAGGGTGACTTGTGTGATCTGTTTCATGTTATTGCCCCTGGAAATGCCGTAAAAGTGTCTGGGCCCTTTTCATTATATTTTATGATCATAGTTTAGGAACCCGTTTTTTCTGTACGATGTGTTCATTTCAGAGACTAGATGTTTGTCTGCCCTAACGCCGGAGTTTTGTTTCAGGAGATCTACCCGGCGTACCTCCGTCTGTTGGAGTCGGGGGAACAAGCCTCCCCTTCTATGATGGACTCTAATGATGGTAAGTACAGATTCCTTCACTATAGCGCCACCTATAATAATGATCAGGAGCATAGGTGACACTGGCGCCGCAAATCGATCTTCAGTGGGAGGCGTGGGCGTGCCACGATTCAATGACAGTGGGCTCGGATTCCGGTCCCCCCTGATAATGTTTCAAGGTGTGTCAGCACCAAACTTGTGTTCTTGGGTTTCCCCAAAGCAAGGGCCTGCATCCCTCCGGCTGTTTCCTTCAAGCTGACGCGCTGCAATACTGTTGAACTTTGACGGTCGAACTATCTCACTCAGAATGGCCACATCGCTTTCCCCGGACATAACCTGTTTCTGTGTCTCACAGTCAATCAAGGCTAATATATTTATACTCTATTACAACGAGTACTAGATGTTCACTGCTGAGACTAAATACTACATATGAGACTAAGTAATAGTTTGCATTGGATGCAACATGATATATTAACACAATCTCTCGGAGTTTGTATTCTTAATGAGGATACGTAGGGGTATATGTCTAGTCAAACAGGCAATACTACTTCGGTCATAGCGTCCCTGACTCTAACCTAGTCTGTGTCACATTCCTTGAAGCACATTATTTCCGCCACTGCCCAACGCTCCCTGCAATACTAAAGACCTAAATGAAGCAAGTCTAGATTTCCTAAGATTTTGAGTCTACCATCTCACTGGGCTCCTTTTCAGTTTAAAAGAAATTGTTTGTTTTTATTAAAAGTAATTCTTTCAGATACTAAGCGTAAATCTAAGTCTCCCTTTTCTCTCGTTATTTTACCCAATTACTACATGTCAGATATACTAGTAAAAGCAGTTAAGGAACAGACGTTTTCTTCCATGTCACCATAGTTAAGCATTCATGAATTTCCATTACGGTCGTATTAAACCAACCTACCTTTTCTGAGCTTTTCGAAACAGATTTCTTTTGCAAAATACCGGTTATGTCTGACAATAATTTTGAAACTCTATTGTTCATGCAGACTTGTATGATGACTACCTATATGACCAGAACGAGCTGGAGCGACCAGACACGGGCACGGATGAAGAACTGTCCTTCATCGCGCAGCATTCCGACGAGAGCTGCATCGGAGGTAGGGACTTCGTTGGTGAATCGATGAATATGAAAGTTGTATTTGTTGTTTAACGCCCCAGTCAGCAATATCCTAGTTATCTGGCAGTAGCCTTCATTTAAACAACACGTGAAGGTCCGGGTTAGAATGAACCTTCAGTAACTCATGCTTGTCGTAAGAGGCGACTAATGGGATCGGGTGGTCAGGTTGACACATGTCATCGGTTCCCAATTGCGCAGATCGATGCTCATGCTGTTGATCACTGGATTGTATGGTCCAGACTCGATAATTAACGGACTGCCGCCATACAGCTGGAATATTGCTGAGTGTGGCGTAAACCTAAACTCACTCACTCACAAACATGTAAAGTCTTTGAAACCCTTTCTTGATGTCCCCACTCTAGAAACAGCTGTAATATTGCTTAAATGCACGTTAACCCACACGCATAGTATCTCTTCAAAGCCTCTTAACCCAACTTGCTTAATTTATATTCTTTTTTTTTCAGATTCAAGGCGCAGATCAGTACGGTTCAGCTTCGACGAGTCAATCATCCCAGCTCCCATGGACAGTCTTGACGTCATGGGCACCGGGTCAAGTCTTAAACCAGTGTCTGAGCACATGCTCACGCCGGTCCCATCTCCTTTGCCTTGCGATCCGCTTACATCAGAGTTTGATTTTGACATAAAGGAACCAGCTATGCCCACGAAGCAGGAGAGTGGGTTTGTCGAATCTCTCTTGCTCCGTCTCCTGGATGACCTCAACAACAGCCGCATCAAACGAGACGATCTTCTGAAGCTTACAGGATATTGCATGGAGGTCTTGAGAATTAAATATGTTTCAGGAAAGAGAGCAGATGATCTTGCGTCATCTCCCTCCGATCATGTTGCTGACGACCTCGTGAGGTTCACCCTCAGTAAGATCTTAGATGACATCCGATCGGGATCAGTGAGTCAGGAGGATCTAACAACTATCACCCAATCTATTGTGAGAGAAGCTCAAAATGATGCAGAGGCTGATGAAGACATCAGCGAGCAAGCTTTAGACAGACTGATATCCAGAACCTTGTCCAGTGCAGCGGAAGAGGCATTTGATGAGGATGATCATATCAGTGACTCAGCCCTTGAGGACTTTGTTACAACAACGCTGAGTAGGGTGAAAAATGACCTCGATTCAAAAAGCCTGCCCCAGGATGGAGTGAGAGAAATCGGGTCAGCTGTGGTCAGTGCCATTCGTGGTGGGGATTGTAGGTTGGAAGGTGATCTGAGGAAGACTCTCAACAGTGTCCTTGACGAGATGGAAGCTAACACTATGGTGGGTGCTGTTATGGATAAGGTTGTCACGGCTATTGTGTCCTCGTACCATACTTATACATCCAAGGAGAAGCCACATACAGAAATGATTGAGTTTGTCTCAGATATCCTAACTCAGATTTTTGTGAGCATCAAAGCAGGGGAGTTCTCAGAAAATGAACTCATGCAGATTATCAGCACACGACATGACAGCAAGCGGTCAAGGAAGGATTATGTACAAGGAATGATTGACTCTGTTTTGTACCAAATCGACAGTGGCACTATAACTGAGGAAGAGATACAGAGCATTGGGAATGCATTGGTCAATACTGGCCGCAAGCTTCTCACTGACAAAGGCATCCAGTTCTCATCAGCTGAAGGCGTTGATCCCATGGAAATGACAAGTACTGAAGTTGCAGAACAGGTGGTGAAAGAAGTCATGGACAATATTCAGGAGCATATGGATGATGAAGAATTTGAAAAAGAAGCCCTCAAAGCACTCGCAGCCTCCTTCCTGAAAGTAGGATCATCCACTTTGGAAGGCATATCAAATGTTCCAACTATTGGCAGTAGCCCAGGTGAAAGCTATCTGTCCACAATGAAACGACCCTCTCCAACCGAGTCCTCACTAGCAACTGATGTGGTCTTGGCAGCAATGGACAGGATCACAAGAGATCTTACTGAGAGGAATATACCTGTTCATATGCTTTCCTCAATCGCCTGTTCCCTTGCACCTCAGGGGGAGGTAACGCCATCAATATATGTATCTGAGGAAGGGCTGCATGATGCCAGTTCCTTGCCTCAACATATGAAAATGACTCTTATAGATATCACTCGCCTTCTCAGTGAAGATAGGGTTGGGTATGATGACGCAAAGAAAATATTTGCAATCATTCTTCAGAGTTACCTCATTGGCGATCCTCAGAAGTGTTCGAGTCGTATACAGATCGATGAGAGTGATTCCTTCATGATTGAGAACCTGATAAGTCTGACTTTGAACAAGGTGATGAGATGTGTAACGGAGGATGTGAGCTTACAGAGCTTGCCTCTCTCGACCGACACAGAAAGTTTGGGTGTCACGAGGCTGAGCAGTGTGATGTCTGGCAATGATTTGGAAAAGTTCATATGGGACACTCTTCACAGAATAGGCCAGGAGGCTTCAGTAGAGTCAGTGCTGTCGCGACCACCAACTCCAGTACAGTTCAAAAGTTACGGTTCAGTGGACTCTCAGAACATAGAGTCTCTGGTCAGACAAACATTAGTGCAGGTCGCCCAGGATATAGCTGAAGGCATTACCAGTGACACTTCGCTGGTCGACACAAGACGTGGAGTAGAGGCTGCTATTTCATCTTCGTCACAACTATCATCCAAGATTGTAGGCTTTGTCACCTCAGTTCTGCAAGAGTTGATTGTGGGCTTAGAGCGTGGAACGGTATCCAGAGACTGTGTGGCTGAGTTTATGACAGAGATATGCCCAGGTAAAGACTTTATTAATATGGATGTGGATCTTCTCCACAAGGACCTTCGGAGAGTGGTGAATGATGTGTCTCAGAGAAGGACAGCATCGGTATACTTTCATGCAATCGCTGACCGATTTTCAGCATTTAAGTCTCATTTAGATAGGACCAAATCTGTGATGACACCAGAACTTAAAACTGTTGGTAACATTTTGTCCAGTGTGGATGCAAGCCTTCTGATCCAGTTTGTTCAGGCTACTCTGTTAACGGTGTTAGGTGGAATGCACACTCCTAGGCAATCCTCTCTGCAACATCTGAAACCAGAAAGTGTCACCTCACTCCTTAAACACGAATCCTCCATTATTGCCAGGAACGTTGTCAATGATGTTATAAAACAAATACAGAGTGATATTTCCAGAGGGGTTCTCACGATAGATGAAAATACAAGGAAACGATCTTCAACATTGGCAGACATACTTGTTGACGATTTGTTAAATGGGATTCAAAGCGAGTTGGATGAAGGGTATTTGACACTGGACGATTCTACAAAACTTCAACTTATTTCTAGGGTCAGAGTGAAGTCCTCAGATGACATTACTCCAGGAAAGAGGAAAGAATCGTCGGAGGTTCCAAAAGAGACAGAATGTTATGTGTTACAGAGTCTCCAATCAGTTGTGTCAGAAAAAAGACGATCCACGGACGAAAGGACTGTGGATGACACCAGAAGCTCCTCAATTCTTCTTGAAGAATTTATATACAGTCATCTGGAAGTCGCTGTGGAATCGATACAAAATATGACATCTTCGGCAGAGGGATCCAAGAAGACATCAACTGAAAGTGCCAACTGCATGTCTGACTCCAGTGTTCGGGGGGCATCTTCACTGGTACTTGAAACTCTGAACAAGACGATTGCCGAGATGATCGTTGAAAATGCAATAGCTGGGATAAAAGATGAAGTGGCAGACGAGGCGAAACAAATCGCAAGTTCTAAAAAGTCTTCAAAAGCTTCATCTGAGGATATTCCTTTAGATAAAGTCTCATCTTCTGAGGTTGCCAAGTTTGTTCTTGTAACATTGAATCAAGCGTTGGCCAATGACTCATACTCTCAGTCTGATATCAATGTCCGAGACAGCAAAACAGGTTTTCAACCAGAAATATCTCAAGTCTCTGATCCTCTTCAGGCAGATCAGGCAGCTCAGGCAGCTCCTCCAGAAGACACAGAAGCTAAACAGGACACCTTGACATGCGTGAACGATCTTGTTGCTGAAGTGATCAGCCAGACCATTACAAACATCAAACAGGGAAAACTGAGCCACATGGAGTTGTCCTCACTGGCTGGAACGTTAACTGGCACCAGCGACCAAGTGGATGGCCTGCAAAACACCCTTGTGAATGCATTAGAAGGAGTGAAGACCAATATCGTACACGGAGTTGTCAGTTCGAACAATATGGAAAATGTCGCCCAGCAGATTGCTACTTTACCTTTGGAAAGGGATGACGGATCTGGCCAGAAAGGTGCTGGCAAAGTGGAGGCGGATACTGATTCTAGCATTCACAGTATGGTGAAGGATGTGGTCTCGCAGATTGTTGTATCCCTCAGCGAAGCTGAACACATCGCGGCTCCCGATGGCGAAGATACCAATGGCAATCAGCATGTGTCACCTCCGTCACTTACGGAAGGTATGGCTGACGAGATCCAAAATCTTGCCAATTTGACGCTCGTGGAGGCTCCCACTGGGTTGGTGCCAAAGGTTGTAAATGCCCGTAATTCATTCCGTAGCCTAGTCCAACCAGAATCATCAGATAAGATGTCCATATCTAAAACCTCCATGGAGTCCTCTGGAAACTCGGACGAAAGTCAAATTTCTGTGGATCGGGAAATTATTATTGAAGGTAAAGACAGGCTCCCAAAGAAGTCATCAGGGAGAGTGACAAATGAGGTAAGGAAGAGGACGAACAAACAACAATCCAAAACAAGCGTATCAAGTGTATCATCGGGCGATTCACACCAAGAACAAATTGTGAAACGAAGTCAGTCAAAGGATGCATCAGCTTCGAAATCGAGCTCCGCCGAATTGAATAAGAGTAGATCAAAGAAAGTAATAAAATCAAGTGACACTTCCCTTACAAAAAAGTCAACACTTCAGTCTGTTAAGTCACGTGACAGTTCTAAAAGGGCCATAGATAAAAGCGCAAAGGCCACAGCCTCGGTGCCAGCAATCACAATAAACACCTGCAGCTCTACCGCTAACTATTCCTCATCCTCATGCACCACCTCAAGCTCAGAATCACAGGGGGAGCCGAAGACACAGAAGGTCACGGGGAAGCAAGGGGGTGCCAAGGACGTTCCAAATGTCAAGGTCTCAGAAGCTCCAGACCCTGACAGTAATGGAAGTGATGTGTCCCAGAGCAGCAGTCAGGCAGATGCAATGAAGGTTCGATCTGTTTGTGGGTCTCACACAACGCAAGTCAGAGTCAGGGAATCCCAAGTTGACGCCAGTCAAGGTTAGTAATTGGTCAGTGTGAAAATCCGGGTGAGAATTGGTCTTCAGCAACCCATGCTTGTCGTAAGAGGCGACAAACGGGATGGTCAGGCTCGCTGACGTGGTTGACACAAGTCATCGAACTCAATTACGCAGAACGATGCACATGCTGTGGATAACTGAATTGTCTGATCCAGACTCAGACCGTCTCCATATAGCTGGAATATTGCTGTATGCGGCGATAAACAACAAACAATATTAAAAAATTTAAACTCCAATGAAGACTGAAAACGTTTATACGTTTTTGACAGGTGTTGCTAAGAAATACAAGGAATTTGGCACTCGTTTCGCAAAATCTTTTAATTCTTTTTGGCTCCTTCAGAAAATAACGCACTGATCACCACGGTCCTGATATAAAACCAAATGTTTTCAATGACCGCAACAATCTTCATGTGTTGGTAGTGTGACGTCATTCCGACCTTCCTTCACAATAAGATATGATGTCAACAATGCCGTCCGGATGACGTCAACAATACACTGCTGCACGTGAAGTGATATTTGCACTAGTGCACATACCATTTTTATGAAGTCTGTTCTTCAATAGTGCATAGTGGATAATATGGCACCTGTTGCTGTCAGTCGTAGAGCATTCACTCACTAAGGACATCTGTGTATTATGTAATATCCATCTCTAACACCGTGACTCTAAAATCCTGCAAATCCATCTTTGGAATTCCTTTCTTCAACCATTCTAAGATCGATTACACACTGACATGAAAATGCAATGTGGCACGGTTTCGTTGTGTTCAGTTTGGTCTAGTGCTGCATGCCACGAAATCGGAATTAAACCGTTCTCCGGTCCACATTGACAATAAATCCTGTCGATGTGTTTGCCGGTCATAATATTTTAACGAAATACTCTCATACCAGGGAAAAATGAAATATATCTTACAACTTTGCAAAAATGGAAACTTGATCTATCTTCAAAATCTATTTTCAATGTTGTGTTCTTCGTATTAAATATACTCATGCCAATAATGGTTGTCACCCCCTTCCCCATGAGTAGATTATGAATATAGCAAAGAAATATGAAAAATGCAAGAAACATCAAGAATTAACATTTCCGGAGAACAGATATGGATGTCTTTTATAAGATCGATGCTTTACATCAGTGCTAGTGAAAATAAACAGGGAAACCCAATTACATGGTACGAATATAGCGTTTTCTGTTAGCAATTATTCCAGACCTTACTGTTCGCGGGGAAATCGTTAGAATACAATGACAGTCTAGACCAAACTTGGACCAGGCATCACACCTCAGGGACTAATGAGACTTAAGTAAACCCTGGTGCGAGTGAGACTGAGACTAAGACTGAAATACTCATATATTCTGAGGAGCAAAAGAAAGTATACCTCGCTCAAGCTCGGGACAGTGAACATTAATTTCACTCAGAACATATTTCGCGTAATCACCCGTACCTCGTGGGTTATTCTCTAATTATTATCCATATGGTGGAACATGCGCCATGTCATATTTTCAGTATGTGCACTAGTGGACATTATCAATTTTCCCTAGCAACCAGTGTTTCTGTATTTCGTCGTATGTGACGTCATTAAACAATTGAGCGCGACGTCAATGAAGATGGCCGTAACACTTGCTTACCCACACTCCGGCACAGCGATGACTTAACATAACATCACTGCCACAGGCTAATTTGCATATCACGTGACCGGACTTTTCTCTTGTTTGTAATCAAACGCGCATATTTATAATAAGAATAGACTGGAATCACGAAAGCTTTTCGGCGCTCTCTTCATAATGTTTTACATTGTTACATATATATTCTTCCACAACTGCGACAGTAAGGTCTATGACAGTACCTATTTAGATATCAAACTGGCTGCATCGTTTGCTCTTCGTCGGCTTCGATGACAGCACATGGAGCCGTACAACCTATGTAAACAAAGGATCGCTACGCAACTCGAAATAGTGTTACATGTTTTTTGGATATTTTCTCAGTGAAACTAATTCATTCTATTAAAGATGTTTAGTTAGATGTGTAGACTCGTCAAAAATAAAAGTGTAAATGAAATCTGTACATTATATTGAATGGACGGTGCAAGATGTGACGAATCGTCACATTTTTCTGGCCTGTGGCAGAGGTACTATGATGGCTTGCCGCATGGAACTCTGGGTAGGAGAGTGTTGCTTACCGTGTTTTACTGCACAAATGTACATGAATAAAAAGGATAATAAAGACATTATTACACTCTCAAGGTGCGATTTATACGAACCTCGTGCAAAACCATACAAATACAAAATACAACATTTCACACTCGTTTCGTATAAATCGTACGACACACTTGCTCCTATAATAATCTCTTTTTATCATTATAAAATATAAAAAATATGCCAGATGCTTGTACATTTCTGAGAGGTCAATAACAAGACGGAAATGGTTCAGTCAGGAGTTACGAAGGCGCACGTATATTTCAATATTAGATCAATACAATAGTCAACCGCCAAGTCATCATGTGTAAATGTACGCCCTAATTACGATGTTTCTTGCTTTGTTTCAGAATAGAAGTCACGTGACCTTTGAATGAGAAAACGAGAAATCCCACAATTAAGGAAATATACGTGCATCATAGCTTTTAGAGTAATATAACACCACTTAGGGAAATCACACATGACTTTGTTTATGTAATATATTATATTTATTGAAATAAATTATGTTGTTGTTTAGTTTGTGTTTACTGAACTCATTTTTTCCATGAGTGAGTGAGATCGGCTTTGGGTCATGGCTAAACTCAAGTAAGATCACGGCGGTGAACACCAGAATGGGCTTCAGACATTGTACCCGTCAGGGGAATGATACCGGATCTTGACATGATGAGCGAAAGATTTAACCCCAAGACTACACAGCTAGTTATAATGTGTCCTAGATTGTTATTTATCGCCTCACTCAGCAATATTCCAGCTATATTAGCACTGAACCAGACAATCTAGTGACAGGCATCTTCAGCATCCCTCCGCTCATGTGGGATGCGATGACCATAACCAAACCTCTGAGTCAGAGCGCCCGATCCTCTAGTCACCTCCTACGACAAACATAAGTTGGTGCCAACTTGGTGGGGATCTATATTCCTTAGTTCCAGGAATCACCATCTGGTACAGTAATTCATCACAGACATATTTGGTACATATATTAATATTTTGGATCATTGAATTGTTGGATCAGTGACGCGGGACGAGGAAAACCTCCAGAAAATACGTATTGTAATACTGACTGACTGAGTTTGGTTTTACGCCGCTTTTAGCAATATTCCAGCAACATCAGGGCGGGGGACACCACAAATGGGCTTCACACATTGTGTCCATGTGCTTATTGTAATAAAGTAACAGAGGACCCACATAGGTGTGGGCTGTGATCGGTTGTTGTTTAACGTTGAGGAAGCAATAGACAAACTTATTCAAGGTGGCTGCGTATACACGAGTCTAGATATGTCAATCACGCGACTTACAGCGTGAACCATCATCAAAGCCATTGGGGAAAAGCTACATGTCATCAGCCAACCGACCACCCATGTATATGGACTCGTTCGACAAACGTGAGGAACTAGGTGTCTCCTCCCCAAAAATCTCCACATGTGTACCGAGTTCCATAATCGTCAGTCAACATCGTGACATCTCTAAAGTAACGATATATCCTGAACAAAACCAAAAAAGTGTCATGAATTATTTGGGGGATATGTGTGTGATTTTGTGTGCGCCGTAAGAGGCTACTAACGGGATCGGGTGGTCAGGCTCGCTGACGGGGTTGACATATGTCATGCATCCAAATTGCGTAGATCGATGCTCATGCTGCTGATCATTGGATTGGCTGATCCAGACTCGATCATTTACAGACCACCGCCAGATGGCTAGAATATAAACAACAAACAAACTAGATATGAAGAATGATCAATTCACCTATAAATGAATTATAAAACATAATACACAGTCTCTTTAAACATAAGATAAGATAAGATAAGATAGATAAGATAAGATAAGATAAGATAAGATAATTCTTTATTGTCCCAAGGGAAATTTGTTTTGCATCCTACGTTCTCCAGTTTTTCATTCATAAAGCAGCCATACATAACATTGCAATTGGTAATCATGACATAATCAGGATATAAATATATCAATTTAGTACACAAACATAGATATTGAATAGAATTTTGACAGTTAAAAGACAAGTCATTCACAGAATTTGTTGTTAATGCATCTAATACTAGCTGGAACAAATGAGTGGCGAACCCTGTTTGTTCCAAAAGTCGGCATACGCAGCCTGCGTCCAGAAGTGTTCAACACCGTGTTCACATTTACTTTATGTAAGAAAGGACGAAGTGATGAAGGCCTTTTGAAGACGTTTATAACATTTGGAAAAACCTACGAGCACTTGTGAAATAACCAACGATAGGTTTCCGGGATTTAGCATCTAATTCAAAGGGAAGCAACTCTGTAAAGCGAATTCTCAGGCAGAAAATTAATTCCATCGCATGCTCTCAACATGAAATCAAGCGACCAGGGTTTTCTTTCGAAATATTGGCGTCTTGCTAATGTCGATAAACATGCCAATTTTCCACCGAAAACAAAATGACACAGCTCCAACCGAAGAAAAGATCGGTAATACATTTTGCAGTCTGTTCAATGCGTCAGGTAATTTACGGTGACAAGGAGTGCATTCGTACGAAGACCTTCCCAAGCCCGGCGATTACATGTCTTACTTCCTGCCCAAGTTTTCCTTTACATAAAAGCTTCAAAGACATGAAAAGATTCATTCATACGCACGACATTACAAATCATAGAATCTTCACTAATAGCAGTGATAAGGCTTGAAATAGTTCCTTCCATTCCCTGCAGCCTGCGTCCTCCGCGCAAGTTGATCGATACGACAATTGTAAATCGTTACCCACCAAGAACGATTTACGACATCAGCGTAATTGTAGCCTGAAGATAACCCTTACAACGAGGTTCTGCTGGTGGGACCACTTCTAAAGAACGATCTAAACGAATTGCTATTGTGATGGGATAAAGACATGAGCAATGGTGTGGTTGTGTAAATATAGCGTATATGTCACATGATTGTAGCGTGAATATTGCGTATATGTCACAGTTGGATGGTAGCGTGATTATTGCGTATATGTCATAGTTGGATGGTAGCGTTAATATTGCGTATATCTCACAGTTGGATGGTAGCGTGACTATTGCGTATATGTCACAGTTGGATGGTAGCGTGAATATTGCGTATATGTCACAGTTGGATGGTAGCGTGAATATTGCGTATATGTCACTGTTGGATGGTTACGTAAATATAGCGTATATGTCACAGTTGGACGGTAGCGTGACTATTGCGTATATGTTTCAGTTGGATGGTAGCGTGAATATTGCGTATATGTCACAGTTGGGTAGTAGCGTGAATATTGTGTATATGTCACAGTTGGGTGGTGAGGTGAGGTGAGGTGAGGTGAAATTGGGTTTAACGTCGTGCTTGAGAATATTTCGCTCATATGACGACGTGCATGCGTGTGTATGTGTATGTGCGGCTGCTTGTACTAGCCCAGACTGAAGCTGGTTTTATAGTGCTAGCCCACTGAGATACCATGCCGCAGTGAAGCATGAATACCCCACTCAGACACAGTATACTGACTCCGAGCCGACCAGTCGTTGTTGTACCCATTAATGCCGAGCGCCAGGCAGGGACCAACAAGTACCATATTTTAAGGTCTTTTGTTATGACGCGGTCGGGGATCGAACCGGCGACCTTCCGCTCTCCGGGCGGACGCTCTAACCACTACACCACGGAGGCGGTCTACAGTTGGATGGTAGCATGAATATTGTGTATGTGTCACAGTTGGGTGGTAGCATGAATATAGCGTATATGTCACAGTTGGGTGGTAGCGTGAATATTGTGTATACGTCACAGTTGAGTGGCAGCGTGACTATTGCGTATATGTCACAGTTGGGTGGTAGCATGAATATTGCGTATATGTCACAGTTGGATGGTAGCGTGAATATTGTGTATACGTCGCAGTTGGGTGGCAGCGTGACTATTGCGTATATGTCACAGTTGGGTGGCAGCGTGACTATTGCGTATATGTCACAGTTGGGTGGTAGCGTGAATATTGCGTATATGTCACAGTTGGGTGGTAGCATGAATGTTGTGTATATGTCACAGTTGGATGGTAGCGTGACTATTGTGTATATGTCACAGTTGGGTGGTAGCATGAATAGTGTGTATACGTCACAGTTGGGTGGTAGCATGAATAGTGTGTATATGTCACAGTTGGGTGGTAGCATGAATGTTGTGTATATGTCACAGTTGGGTGGTAGTATGAATATTGTGTATATGTCACAGTTGGGTGGTAGCATGAATGTTGTGTATATGTCACAGTTGGGTGGTAGTATGAATATTGCGTATATGTCACAGTTGGGTGGTAGCATGAATGTTGTGTATATGTCACAGTTGGGTGGTAGTATGAATATTGCGTATATGTCACAGTTGGGTGGTAGCATGAATGTTGTGTATATGTCACAGTTGGGTGGCGGCGTGAATATTGTGTATACGTCACAGTTGGGTGGTAGCATGAATGTTGTGTATACGTCACAGTTGGGTGGTAGCATGAATAGTGTGTATATGTCACAGTTTGGTGGTAGCATGAATGTTGTGTATATGTCACAGTTGGGTGGTAGTATGAATATTGTGTATATGTCACAGTTGGGTGGTAGCATGAATGTTGTGTATATGTCACAGTTGGGTGGTAGCATGAATGTTGCGTATATGTCACAGTTGGGTGGTAGCATGAATGTTGTGTATATGTCACAGTTTGGTGGTAGCATGAATGTTACGTATATGTCACAGTTGGATGGTAGCGTGACTATTGTGTATATGTCACAGTTGGGTGGTAGCATGAATGTTGTGTATACGTCACAGTTGGGTGGTAGCATGAATAGTGTGTATATGTCACAGTTGGGTGGTAGCATGAATGTTGCGTATATGTCACAGTTGGGTGGTAGCATGAATTTTGTGTATATATCGGAGTTGGGCGGTGGCATGAATATTGCGTATATGACACAGTTGGGAGGTAACGTGAATATTGCCGATATGTCACAGTATTGTGATGTGGACGTTTTGGGATATATCCAGCGTATATGTATAGTTGGGTGCTTACGTTATTATATATCACAGTTATGTGGTAGCGTAAATATAGTCACTGTGTATATGTCACAGTTGGGAACGACAAGCTGACTTATCCGTGAACAAATCGTGCCATTAGCGGTCAAGCGGATCCTTGAAATGGACGGAAAGGTGAAAACTATGTGAATGGATCGCTGAAAACACTAGAAGAATCAGGTAACAATGTTGTGCACGGGAACTGCTTAATTATAACAACTAAGGTTTAAACTCTAGAAATTGATAGCACATCTCTTGGTGTAGTAAGTTCGGTGATCTCCGGTAAAGCTCGTGAATCTATAATAGGAAATAAATGAGGGATAAAAGAAAGTTATTTAATGTAATTGAAAACTTAAAGAAACGTTTTTTAAATTCGATTGTACCTGATTAACCATCACTCATTCCTGCATAGTTTGTAAAAAGTAATTTGTGGCTGGGTATTTCTGTGTAAAAGTACTTGATTCAATATAGACGGGTAATAAATGAATCGCGATCACGCGATCTTTACAATGTTGGACATGTTAGAAATTTGTGCCGTAAAAGGCAAATTTATTGATTTTCCAAGTTAGATGTTTTCAATCAAAATTTATTAGGAAAATAACCTTTGAATATGATTTCTGACGAAGCGCCAGTACTGTTCATGTTCTAGAGATAAATTTAGTTTCCTGACTTCAGATATTTTCAACTGAGAATCAAACATATCTTAAAATCAACTGAGAGTTTCCTTTGGTTACCAGTGTATATGCTACTGTCTGTCTGAGTTTGATGTATCGTACAAGGAAATGACATTGAAAAATGTAATATCTAAATTTAGCAACGCGGATTATAGAATTATGACCAGCTATCTCTTATATGAAGAATGTTCAATTTTTATATTTGAAAAGAAACTCAACTCATCTTTTGTAAAGCCTATTTCTGGTGTCCCCCACTGTGATAATGCTGGATTTTTGCTAAAAGCGGCGCAAAACTAAACTCACACTCAACCGTTCTTTATATGGTTACCTATCTACCGAGCAGTGATTTTTAACATTGCGAATTGCTTGTTTTTGAATTTGGTGCTATGACATTTTCTGTTTGGAAATGATAATATAATGAATATATATGTTTTTAAGAAACTCATTTGGGCTTTGTACTTAAAATTTGCATGAATGTAGACTTGATCTCGTCACTACATGGCTGGAATAATGCCGATGTGAGGTAAAACCAAACTCAACTCAACTTTCAACATTGCAATTGAGTGTTTCCTGCTCCTCGGAGCAATCGTATATTCTCATAGTTTATAAAAATACTCCATGAGTGGGTCTTAATTTGTCTCGAACGAAAATAATGAGTAGATTAAGTAGCACGTGCCCTGTTTTAAGCATGAAGCGATGCAGGGGACACTTCTATACGTGTACCTCGTCCTATGTACGCACGGTGTTAAAATACTCCTTCATCTATACAGATCACGTTGTATTTTAATTCGGGGATCTGTGCTCTCTCTTTGGTATTCCTACTCAGACTGATGTATCGACATGGTAGCTAAATGTGTGTCTTGACCCCTCCAAGAAGGATCTGGCAAATGTGTTAATTCCTCCTCGTGCACTGAAACTGTGCTTCTGGTAACATGTTTAAGTCTTCACATGGACGATACCAATCAGGTCTTCGATAACGTCTCCTAGCTGTTTCCTTGGGCAGGCTAACCCACATCAACACACACGGATCTGACACAGTCCATGCCAACACCGCACTGTGTGTAAGCAATTTGCGTTTTTCTTTGTTAACTGTGGGTTCGCATGCTGTTATTCAAATTGGATAGCGTCGTTTATTTCTAACCAGTAATTATGCTTTAACTCTGCGTAGTAATGTGCCGGCAGTCGGTCCTGTTTTCTTTGACTTGTGAACTTTGGGATCAAACAGTTGAAAAACGTCAATCTTTTTTTTCAACGTTCATGATTTTATTTCCTTTGTGGATGAACCTGATCTTGGCTGACACATATCCTAGTTTACCATAATAAAGAGATCAAAGAGACTTATGTTCAGTGATAATTTTACCAGTGGCTCTTTTTTCATTTTATGCTATGAAAGCGAGAGTAATTGATGGTTTGATTAATAGGGAATAGTCGTATTATAAATATCTAAAGTCAGACTTATTGAACTCTTTCAAAATTGATATAATTTCTTCATGAACTTCCTACATCACAAATACATATATATGTGCATACTGTTGTAAACATGTTAACGTTCTCTTAATCGATGGGGGCGGTGGGGTAGCCTAATGGTTAAAGCGTTGGCTCGTCACGCCGAAGACCCGGGTTCGAATCCCAACATGGGTACAATGTGTGAAGCCCATTTCTGGTGTCCCCCGCCGTGATGTTGCTGGAATATTGCTAAAAGAGGCGTAAAACCAAATTCACTCAGTCAGTCAGCTTAATCGATGACCACCGCTATATAGCTAGAATAATGATGAGTGCGGCGTAAAAATAAACTCACTTACTCTAAATCAATGATGTGTTTGTATTTGCGCCACCAATGCTGTTTGATTTGACCTTCTCCTTCCATTTAGTAAGGTTTGAGATATTTGAGAACTATGAAAATACTTGAAAAAGAGTGATCCAATCATACAGCATATGGCTTTATAAACTACTTCTAATTTATTGCGTAGAACCTTTAGCTTGATAACAGTGTAAGAATCTACACGTCGCTCAGTGGTTTCTTCCCAGTTGTCAGGAGGGTCGTAAGAATTCATATTTCAAAATGAATGTTTTGGTTTTGCCTGCTGTCCTTGAAAAAACACAGCTGGACACAGCTGGACACACTACTGGGCACTTCTTTAAAGGATAGCAGGGAAGGAATTATTATTTGGGAAATTTAAATGATTGCGTTTGCAATAAAAATGGCTGATGCACAAGATCTAAAGCAACGCTCCGATGCCTGAGAAACAAGTGCAATGATGTGCAGACTCACGTTTGTAAGAAACTGACGAATAATTCTCAAAAGGGAGAGAATGTTTTATACTCGAGGATAGAAACTGTGAAATCTGGTAACTGAACTACGTCTACTCGATAAAGTTAAATGTCGCGGCATTAACCCCCTCGAGATGCTGGTCTAAATATCGGTACCTGTCTAAAACTACAAATGGCGGGATGTATAACACTCACAAGAAGTAAGGGCCACTAGGGCCCCGTTTCATAAAGCTTTCGTAGCGCTACGACTATCGTAAGTCAAAGTTACAGTATAGGAAGTACGAATACTACGAGAAAAGTTACGAGATCTTAGGCTTACGAGAGCTTTGTGAAACGGGGCCCAGATGCTTTCTGTAATTATAACAATAGTAATAATATGCAATGGCATGACAAATTAACCCAAATTCTGTGAAAGAATCGGGTGTTCTCTCAACTTCTCTTGAGTAGTATATTTTAACGGTACCCAGGACTTCGAGTTTCAAGAATTCCAGCCTATGTGTTCTTACACGCACTTACACGATACACGCTCTGGCAATGATGTAATGCTATAAACCCCGTTGTTTCGCCCTGTCAATTCATGTGTTACTTTTTAGCAAACAAATCTGTAAGCACACTCTTTCTATGGATGGTGCGGTGGTTAGGTAGAAACGAGTACACATAGAGTTGAAAACACTAAACGTCACTCTTGCACTGAATCATTCCCATCACTTCCTGATGTGGACCCGCCGTGATATTGCTGGAATATTGCTAAAAGCGGCGTAAAACCAAACTCAGTCAGTCCTGATGTGGATCCAGCTCAGCAACACCATCTGGTGTTGGAAAATCAAAGATGGCACCAAGATGGCTGAAATGTATCATAATTATCTAGTCAGTTTATACCAATTCTCACTGGAATATGTTCAGGAGTAAAATCAATGACAAGTACCTCCGTGAAAGAATATGTTCCTTGCATTCAATGCAATCCATGTACGTCTTTGGATTGGGTGATCAGGCCCTACGACTTGAGCGTCATACCACAACAACGCGGGACGCTGCTCAGACCCCAGTATTATTTACAGTCCATAGTCATGATGGAGGAATATTATAGAGTGCGGAGTCAATCATCAAGCAAACTATGGGACAGAACAAAATTAAATGTATTTGTTTGTTTTGTTTGTTGTTCAAAGTTGCCAGTTATGTGTCTCAGACATGCCGTACATCTCCTTGTGTAGTAGGTTGTGAAATCTGTTAGAACATTGTGTCTGTTTATGGGAAAGTGCCTAAATGAAGTTCGTCTGACCTGCTTATTATGAATAGATGCCTGAAATACATGTGAGAATTTATTTTGTTAAACGCCGCACTCAGCAATACTCCAGCAAAATGACGTTGGTAATTAAACAATCGTGTCTGAGCCAGACAACCCAGTGACTGAGTGAGTGAGTGAGTGAGTATGGTTTAAAGCCGCTTTTAGCAATATTCCAGCAATATCACGGCGAGGGACACCAGGAATGGGCTTCACACATTGAATCCATGTGGGGAATCGAACCCAGGTCTTCGGCGTGACGAGCCAACGCTTTAACCACAAGGCTACCCCACCGCCTCCCAAATCACCCCCATCCCCCATGTGACTGACATCGTGAACAGCGACCTAGGCAAGAACTGAACAAGTCACCAGCTTAGATCACAAGTCGGAAGGGCTGATTATAAGGGGATCGGGTGGAGACAATGGCTTATTGTTTGGACTGCTGTACAGTGATACCGGACCAGAGGAGTTTTTACAGGTCGCCGTGATACAGGTGCAATGGTGTTGCGGTGTAAAACAACATTCATGTAAACGCTGTTCCACAAATTAACCAACTGCCAGACTGTAGGGGCGGTGAGGTAGCCTTGTGGTTAAAGCTTTCGCTCGTCACGCCGAAGACCTGGGTTCGATTCCCCACATGGATTCAATGTGTGAAGCCCATTCCTGGTGTCCCTCGCCGTGATATTGCTGGAATATTGCTAAAAGCGGCGTAAAACCATACTCACTCACTCCAGACTTTAAAGAGCGTATCAATGACGATAGGGCAGCTTAGTGGTTAAAGCGCTCGCTCGTCTCACCGAAGGGCCGGGTTCGATGGGTGAGATCAGTTTCTGATGGTTCTGGCGACATTGACGAAATAGTGTTGGACGGTTACGTTACGCCCTTTGATGGATTGGCACTAATACGTAAGAGGTACTTTTTCAAAGCATGTCTCTAATTTGATTACTTGCACGAGGTGCCCGGCGATAATCTTGTTATCTGCACTGCAGCCCTACAACTCCAGAACAGCGTCTGTCTCAAGTCTCTGAAGGCCTTCAATAATTTCCAGTATGCTAATCACACCGCCCGTGTTAACAGGCAGACCACATGCAAGTGGATGCCAGAATTCACCTGTACACGGGGAAATGGAGTTTCAGACAAAGATCTGCCGTATGGCTGGTGTACCATTAGTGAGTGAGTTTAGTTTTACGCCACTTTTAGCAATATTCCAGCAATATCACGGCGGGGACGTCGACACCAGAAATGGGCTTCACACGTTGTACCCATGTTGGGAATCAATCCCGGGTCTTCAGCGTGACGAGCGAACGCTTTAACCACTAAGCTACCCCACCGCCCCGGTGTACCATTACAAGGATGATGTTTCATGCGGGTATCATGATGCTGGGTATATCTAATAGTCATCAATGTGAAATATAGATTTTTATTACCCACGTGGTCAACGTATGGGTAGTTGCATACTAATCCTGTACGTCATATCGCGTTGACTTGTGTCGTAACGACTTGACCTGAGATTCTAACGATTTGATTGGATAACCGATTACCTCTCAAGTAGGTCACATTCTTACGTAACTATTTTTTCATTCATAACAAACACGTGAATTCATTCATTCTACAACTTAAATGCATTGTGGGAATGTAAACATTGCGAACGTTGCCGTGTCGCTGTTGACATGAGTCGAACTGAGACATTATATCCGTCGAAAAACATTAACCAGTGGTTTTAGCCGAATGAAGCAACTGCAAACCAAGAAACTGGGTGCTACGGAGTAGTTTACTGTAGGAGGCTGTACGAGGCGATGACAACTGGCATACATCGTGACGTTGGTTACCCAGGCTGTGACGTCATTACAGTGTGACGTCATGCAAATATTGTACTACAGTACAAAACTCTTCCGCAACCTCTTTATGAAACCGGTTTCGGATTGAAACCATAAAAATAAAAATAAAATACGCTATTTTGTCAATTTAATGCATGTTAGACGTGGGTAATAAATAAAATACCACACTCGGTCTCATTGCATACGAATTATACGGAACTCGTGACCTTCCTATGTTATCTGACCGAGCGAAAGCAAGGAAGGACGCTCGTTTCGTATAATTCGTATGCAATGAGACCTCGTGTAGTATTCTCTATCTACCATTGCTTAGACATCCTACCCAACATTGTTTTACTGTACACCTGAACATCGAACATACTGATGTAGGGATGATGATGATGATGGTGATGATGACGACGACGACGACGACGACGATGATGATGATGATGGTGATCAATACCCATTCAGACAGAGTGTCAAGTCGGGACAGGAGATCCAAGGGAACCACCTTCCAATCATTGAGGGCGTAGGTTTTGGACATTCCTGGAGATTGTCAAAGAGAAACCTTCTTTCCCAACAGATTAGGCCCATATTGTTGACTCACGTAACGCTGAGTCTCTGAAAATGTATAATTTTGGGTGAAACCGGCAATTACATTGGATCTACTGGAACCCCTGTAAGAGTGGCAATGTAGACCGGAAGTTGCCGACAGGACGGCGGTTGATGCTATATGCATCCGGTACAGTGGTACAGACTACCCATATTGGGGTACAGTACGAACGTGGCTAACGTCTAATCATTGTATCTCACCGGGTTCCCAGCCACATCAAGACACTATGATATAACTGAAGAACTGCCCGTGGTCACGTTAAAGGCCACTCGAAAACCTAGGACACATTTTCATACCGATTGTACGCTGTTTTCACCATGTCTGGCGTGTCTCGCGTTTCTTTAACCTAAACCAGACAGTAATGATTAGAAAGTAAAAATGTGAGTGAGTTTACCGCCGCTTAGAACAGTGTTCCAGTTATATATCGACTATTTTTATGTGGCTCGACGTGACGTAGGTGCGAGACGTTTACCACTTTTGTGAAACCTACGGATATGGTGCTGACAAAACTAGAAACCTAATCGGGACGAACCGGGATTCGAACCTACGATTAGTACCTCATAAGGGAGGTAACTCTACAAAGCGCCCAAGACTAATGGGTTACCCCTGAAACAACGCACGAGATACATACGAGAGCAACAAATACAGATCAATATTATCCTGGTCATGTATCTATAAAAAAGATCGGTTTCGTGTAAAGATATTTGTTTGATGTTTTTCAAAGTCAGTGCCTCTTACAACAGAGGAGGCTTATAACAGAGGGGCAGACAGCTGGTAGCCTTGGAAGTATCTGTCTAAACAGCCGCCGATAGCACACCGTAACCAACTAGTATGAATTAGTAATAGACGCTTAATGAACAGGATTTGATTACGTCCGCATTGCCAAGTCGATAACACGTTGCCATAGAAACTTCTAAACACGTTCGCTCAAAACCTTTGACATTATGTCAAATCAATATAGACATCGGTGGTAATGGAGATCCCGTTATTTAAACATATTCAGGTGATGGTGTTGGTTCTTGACATGGAGAATTGGTAGAAACAAACTGCCGCAATATTTGTTAATTATAGATAGGCGTAATTTCACACGGAAAGGGTTGCCTTGAGAACCGTCAGTATCCAAACATAAAAAGAAATGTTGTTCACAGTAGTCTGTGTTCTCCGACGTCCGCGCGTTTGACTGTCAGTGGCAGGTGTCTTCTCTGACGTCCGCAGGAATTTGCTCGGAGTCGCCCTGCCATTTAAGAGACAGGTACTCCACGACGGCTAATCAGGTCGGATAAAACTGACATACCCGTGCTCCAGCTTATTGATTTCCACTCAGGCCTCGAGCTGGAAACAGTGTAACAAATGCAATACATCTTCGGTTGTTACATTATCTGACCACATTAGCCAATCAAGGGCTTTGTTTTATTAATAGACAGGTGAGGAACGTGAAACGTCTAAGAGCTTAAACCAGGTATGGCTTCTTTCTGCGTTTTACTGAATGTTCGATACTTGTTATGAAGGATATGTGCAATGTGAATTGATTTTGTGTCGGGTGCAATTTCGTTCTATAGATTGTAACGAAAGGAGTATGTTGACGAGCACTGGTTGTACGATCGTCATCGTAATTCGATACATGCGTTCATGATTTGTAGATTTGAGTTAATTGCTTCATCTTTCACGAAACATGACCTGACACTCTATTTTGATGACGCTGCATTTCTACAAATGAGTACACAATCGCTCCTTCAGAAATGTGATACAGTATAGTCGATTAATTCATTACGATGATATGGTACTGGAATTTATGAATACCAATTACAACATGTAGATAAACGTAGATATTAACATATAATGTATGTTTTCTTGATATTTTTTTAATGACATACCTGCAACTATTTCATAGCCTCAAATGACTGATGACATTGTGAAATTGGCTGCTTTGCGACAGCAGAGGCGACCGAAAACCGGACGTTCAGGGGACACAACTCTTTTCAAGAACAAAAAATCAACATCAGCTGAAGAATCGGCGGAAACAAACGTAAGTTTCAATTTCAGTATGTTTTCATCGATGCTGAAACGTTTTTATATCGTTCAAAGCACTATTAACGCATGCACGCACGCACACATGCATTACAATGATAACTTTAGCTGGAAATTATGGCTTGTTTTCACAGTATATGTTCTCTCACTCTCCTGACATTTGATCAAAATATGAAATGGTCATATATGGAGACAACGAGCTGGATTGACGTCGTTGTAATTTGAGGCTTGATGTATGAGGTCAGAAGCTGCAACTCGTTATTTTTGTAACATGTAGGAAACAATTAAAAATTTTAATTATAGCTCACTTGAGCAAAGTATGAATTTTAGACATGTGTCGAATTAATACTAACTCACCCTCGATTTCTCAGTTCATTATTTCATAATACTTCTCATCCTCGCTTATACGGTTCAGTATAGCATGATACTGCACAGTCTCGATTATCCAGTGCACTGTATCGAATACTACTCATTTTCGATTATCCATTGCACTTCATCATAGTACTGGACAGCCTCGATTATCCAGTGCACTGTATCACAATACTACTTATTTTCGATTATCCATTGCATTTCATCATAATATTGAACAAAGTCGATTATCAGTACAGTATTTAACAGTAGCCACTGCATGTTCGCCATTCATTTACGATTAAAACCTTAGACCCTAAATTGCATTCATAAAGAGCATGACATTGAAAATAGCCGTCCAATCGTGTGTCATGAACCCGATGCAGGACATGACGTCACTTCCGAAACTAAGGCATTGTGGCAAATGCATGCAAGAAATGCTTTTGGACTACGTTGATTTTGCCCGGTGTTGATGTTTTGCGGTGACCTGGACCCGACTTAACACAAAAGTTGGACTTACTGTACTGTGATTTTACACTTATTGGGATACTGTGGAGGCATGTGGTGAATTTTACAAATCAGATTCTATCTAATGATACACATCATCTCTACAGTAACCGTTGTATAGGTTAAAGTTTAAAGCGTTCATTTGTCAGAGAAGGCTGGGGTCTTATTCCTGACATGAGAACAATATCCTCAGCCGCAACATGGCTGGAATATTGCTGAAGCGATGTAACAGCACACTGTCTCACTTACTCTGCTGTAACTTTTGTGACAAAAAATATGATTATTATTATTGTATTTTTATTAGGATCAACAGGATGCGACTGTGCTTTTGCTGGAACCCCCCAAGTCACGTGCCACACGGCGACGTCTTAGCGGCGAATCGGACTTCGATGACGTTTATGGCTCCAACGAAAACAAATGTCCACTTCCGTTTGTCAGCTGTAAGGTAAAACCTTGGTTATTCCGAAACCTTCGCGGACGAATGGATGAGGTTTCGTTTTAAACAGTCAGTTTTTAAACAGTCACTTAAAGCACAACACCTCCTGATTAATGCAGAGCTGATGCCCAAATGTTTCCTTAGTTAGAACTGGCCTTCAGCAACCCATGCTTGCCGTACGTGGCGACAAAGAGGATCATTGACTTGGCTGACACATGTCATTGTATCCCAGTTGCGATGATCGATGTTCATGATGTCAGTTGCTGAACTGCCTAGCCTGGACTCGATTATATACAGAGAACTGTCACATAGCTGGAGTATTACTGGATGCGACGTTGAGTGAGTGAGTGGGTGAGTTTAGTTTTACACCGCACTCAGCAATATTCCAGCTATATGGCGGCGGTCTGTAAATAATCGAGTCTGGACAAGACAATCCAGTGATCAACAGCATGAGCATCGATCTGCGCAATTGGGAACCGATGACATGTGTCAACCAAGTCAGCGAGCCTGACCACCCGATCCTGTTAGTCGCCTTTTACAACAAGCATAGTCGCCTTTTGTGGCAAGAATGGGTTGCTGAAGACCTATTATACCCCGGATCTTCACGGGTCGATGCGACGTTGAACAACAAAGAACTAACAAATAACGCAACAATCAATTTCCAATTATGCTGAGTTTTGTCCCGAAGATGGCCAGTTTCTCAATAATGTCAGCCAGTAAGAATTCGATCACACATCGCCAGTGGTTGCTGGTCTGACTGTCTTGACGCTTAAAGCATAACTAGCTTGACGGGTCTGTGCGCTGCATCCTTGCGACATTAAACAATTAACTGTCCGGAACCCAGCCACGACGATCCCATGAACGTGTGGCATCATTTCATGCCTGCCTACAAGATGCTCATCAAACTATATTTATTGTGTGACTATTGGGGAAGGAAACAGTTCATGACTTGCTGATCAGTTGTATATAGATGGAACACACAATAAGAAAGCTTTATGAGTGAGTGAGTGAGTTCGGTTTTACGCCGCACTCAGCAACATTCCAACTATATGGCGGCGGTCTGTAAATAATCGAGTCTGGACCAGACAATCCAGTGATCAACAGCATGAGCATCGATCTGCGCAATTGGGATACGATGACATGTGTCAACCAAGGCAGCGAGCCTGACCACCCGATCCTGTTAGTCGCCTCTTACGACAAGCATGGGTTACTGAAGGTTCATTCTAACCCGGTCCTTCACGGGTTAAAGCTTTGTGAACACGCTACAAACGCATATATCGTGGTAATATTAAATTCAACCAGAAGGTACCGAGGAGAAAAAAAATCCAGAACCCCAAATACATACATATAAAAAGATAAAACTTTGTTGTGTACTGAAGCTTCTTAGGTCTGAATTAGAACTAATCCAATTAGAACTGTGACCCCGTCGCACCTAACTCACTTATCCACTTGCAGTGGCCATCCACTTCATTGTATGTTCCTCATCTCCAGCATGAGGTAGCGGATCAAATAAAATATGAAAATTGAAGAAAGTTTTCACTACCAAACCTTTTTTATGAAATAGAAAAATTGAGATCACTTGGACATAGTTTTTGAATGAAATTGTGAAGTAGATCGTGTCGCTTTGCTTCGAAAAAGATAATTTGCTTCTTTTTAATAAATACAGATGAAGAAAGATCTAGCTGCAGGTGCGGATACAGCTTTTTGAGAAAGGGGGGACGGGGGTGGGTGGTGCACACTATTGAGAAAAGGAGGGGTGCACACTTCATTTTCACACGAGTTTCATTTAACAAACTTTCAGCACAAAGGGGGCGGGGTGCGCACCCTACAAACCCCCCTCTCTTTGATCAGGCTAAGAGCTGTCCTGTTTTTATGATCTTGAGATTGAAACACAGAGAAAAGACGGACTATAACAACTGTATGTCTAACACATGGGAGATAACCCTTGAAGATGATGTACTTAACAGCTTTTAGTAGGTTTCGTAATAAGACCCCGCAGTAGCACCTTACCATTTAGTAGGCTGTGATATTATAAAATCCAGGAATCAGATATAAATGCAGTTTACCCCCAAGAATACCCATTTTCACAACAACGTTACAATATTTCTGACACCAGTAATAATTAAACACCTTGAAATAATACTAGTGCTGCATGTCAGACTACATTTCTTCAGTAATGTTTTACTAATACAGGTCACATAATATACTCTCTAATTCTGTACATTATCACATCAAGCAAGTATAAATACATAATGGAAAATATAACGTAACCTTCTTAAAATATTCTGTGAAAATATTCTGAGTAACAAAAAGAAAAATCATGTTGTTTCTTTAAATTTGCAGGTTTCCGACATCGAAGTGAAAGCACTTATCAGTACATCGTCCAAACAGTCCCTCATCAGTAGAGAGATGTATAGCAAGACGAGGTAAGTCACATCCCATACAGAGGACCAAAGGGAATAGAGGACCAGTATGAATTATGCACGATCTGGGTGAATTAGAATTAGAATAGACAAGCCGATCGCGAAATTTGTTTTGATGAGTTGTCTCCCTTTGATCGTTTTACGCGTGAGGAACCAGACGGGACTATGATCAAAGGTAATCATGCTTCAATACCAGATCATATTTGTATTATCAACAAAAACTGTTGTTATATTTACAAAAGATTTACCATGCGATCCTTGGTCAGTCATCTGACACATCAACAAGTGGGAGAAATGTGTATGTTTGTGTCGAGAGAAATGGGATTGGGGTGTTGGGCGTGGTGGGCGTGTGTGCGTGCGTGCGTGCGTGCGCGTGTGTGTGTGGTAGGCGTGTGGTGTGTGTGTTGGGGTGGGGGTGGGCGTGTGGTGTGTGTGTGTGTTGGGGTGGGGCGTGTGATGTGTGTGTTTGTTGGGGTGTGTGTGTGTGTTGTGTGTGTGGCTGTGTGTGTGTGTGTGTGTGTGTGAGTGAAAGGTGGAAGTGGGCGTGGTGTGTGTGATGGGGTGGGGTGGACTTGGACATGTGGTGTGTGTGATGGGGGTGGGGGCGGGTGTGTGGTGGGCGTGTGGTGTAGTGTGTGCGTGCGTGTGTGTGTGGTATGAAGGTGGACGTGAGGTGTGTGGCGTGGGTGTAGAGGGGATGGAGTGGCGTGAAGAGTGTTTCAAGCAACTTGACGCATTGTTGATTGTATCAAGAGTGGTAAGACTTGACATCGTTGATCGTCATCATGGAATGTGTTACAGAAGCACGAGTTCCGAAAGCCGTCGGCAAATACTTCGATCTGTCCTGACACTCGGAACCAAACAACTGGCGATCAACTTGGAGGTGCAAGGTACGTACTTACGTATTGACACGTGCTCTTTGCATCCACGTACGATTCGTTCACCTGGTCCAACTTATCGAATGCGATTTGTCCCTTGCAACATATGGAAAACGGCTTGACCAAACACAACCGAATACAACCCCTCCTGCACCCCTAAGCCTGTCACCTCTGGTGAGTGAGGTGATGCTTGACAGGCATGTCAGCGATATTCCTATTTCAGCATGACAAAGAAAAACAAATGATTGTCACTGTTACCATTGATATTAGGTTTGATGCCATTTTTTGGCGATCGAGCAATACCACGTGGGGACATCAAAATGGATTTGAAACATTGTACTCATGTGTGGATTCGAACCTGTGGCTTTTGTGGCAAGTGAACGCTGTAACCACTAGCCCACCCCACTGTCACCAGAAACAATAAACCTTTCTTCTTGAAACAATGACACACACCCTAACCACCACGTCCTCATTAATCGCTGGTATTTGGATACCGGGGCTCCATAACCAGCCCCAAGGGTGCCAGTGGCATGGAGGGTCGGGAATACTAGAGGGTAGGGTAAGTGCGTGGATGAGGTATACCGTTATAGTTCCAAAGGGTACTAGTGGCCCTGTCGTCTAAGGCGCCACAATTCCTAGTTAGGTAAGCTCCCGAAAAGGCCTATAAGCACCTATCACAATTCCTTTGTATCATGCAGAGTTGCGTCCCTTTGACGTGATAGGAACCCATGATGGTAAATTCGCCCTGATGATGGTTGCTAGTTTTATTAATACTACATCAATGCTCGTGGGTTTCAACAAAGTGGTTAACGTCTACAAACCTGCATCAAAAGCTTTCCTCAAAATTCCTGTGATGTGAAACCAGGCTCAACCAATCACTAATAGTAAATTAAACAGTTTCTCTAAATGTATATCGGGGTAGCCTAGTGGTTAAAAGCAGATCACGCCGAAGACCCGCTCAAATTACAGACATGGGTACAATGTATGAAACCCATCTATGGTGTCCGTAATATATATAGAGCTGAAAGCGGCACAGACCTTTATTCACTCAATCACCCGAGAACATCTTGCCTTTCAGATGAAATACCGGATATCGTGCTGGGCATCGACTTTCTCTCACAGTTCAAGGTAAGTGACTTGTTTGACGTGTTTAACAGGTGTACCTACAATTAAACATCTCCACTACTGAACTACTGACATCACCACTACTGAACTACTGACATCACCACTACTGAACTACTGACATCACCACCACTGAACTACTGACATCACCACTACTGAACTACTGACATCACCACTACTGAACTACTGACATCACCACTTCCTTAGTACTGACATCACCACTTTCTAAGTACAGACATCACCACTACTGAACTACTGACATCACCACTACTGAACTACTGATATCACCACTTTCTAAGTACTGACATCACCACTACTGAACTACTGACATCACCACTTTCTAAGTACAGACATCACCACTACTGAACTACTGACATCACCACTACTGAACTACTGACATCACCACTTTCTAAGTACTGACATCACCACTACTGAACTACTGACATCACCACTTTCTAAGTACAGACATCACCACTACTGAACTACTGACATCACCACTACTGAACTACTGACATCACCACTTTCTAAGTACTGACATCACCACTACTAAACTACTGACATCACCACTACTGAACTACTGACATCACCACTACTGAACTACTGACATCACCACTTCCTTAGTACTGACATCACCACTTTCTAAGTACAGACATCACCACTACTGAACTACTGACATCACCACTACTGAACTACTGACATCACCACTTTCTAAGTACAGACATCAACACTACTGAACTACTGACATCACCACTTTCTAAGTACAAACATCACCACTTTCTACGTACTGACATCACCACTACTGAACTACTGACATCACCACCTGACATCACCACTACTGAACTACTGACATCACCACTACTGAACTACTGACATCAACACTTTCTAAGTACAGACATCACCACTTTCTAAGTACTGACATCACCACACTTCACCACTACTGAACTACTGACATCACCACTTTCTGACATCACAGACATCACCACTACTGAACTACTGACATCACCACCACTGAACTACTGACATCACCACTTTCTAAGTACTGACATCACCACTACTGAGCATCTACACATCACGCCTACTGAACTAGCACTGCCCTGGACATCACCACTACTGAACTACTGACATCACCACTTTCTGCGGGGTACTGACATCACCACTACTGAACTACTGACATCACCACTACTGAACTACTGACATCACCACTTTCTAAGTACTGACATCACCACTACTGAACTACTGACATCACCACTACTGAACTACTGACATCACCACTACTGAACTACTGACATCACCACTACTGAACTACTGACATCACCACTTCCTTAGTACTGACATCACCACTTTCTAAGTACAGACATCACCACTACTGAACTACTGACATCACCACTACTGAACTACTGACATCACCACTTTCTAAGTACAGACATCAACACTACTGAACTACTGACATCACCACTTTCTAAGTACAAACATCACCACTTTCTAAGTACTGACATCACCACTACTGAACTACTGACATCACCACCTGACATCACCACTACTGAACTACTGACATCACCACAACTGAACTACTGACATCACCACGACTGAAATACTGATGTCACCACTTTTGAACTACTGACATCACCACTACTGAACTACTGACATCACCACTACTGAACTACTGACATCACCACTACTGAACTACTGACATCACCACTTTCTAAGTACAGACATCACCACTACTGAACTACTGACATCACCACTTTCTAAGTACAGACATCACCACTACTGAACTACTGACATCACCACTACTGAACTACTGACATCACCACTTTCTAAGTACTGACATCACCACTACTGAACTACTGACATCACCACTTTCTAAGTACAGACATCACCACTACTGAACTGCTGACATCACCGCTACTGAACTACTGACATCACCACTTCCTTAGTACTGACATCACCACTTTCTAAGTACAGATATCACCACTACTGAACTACTGACATCACCACTTTCTAAGTACAGACATCACCACTACTGAACTACTGACATCACCACTACTGAACTACTGACATCACCACTACTAAACTACTGACATCACCACTACTTAACTTCTGACATCACCACTTCCTAAGTACTACTGACACCACCACTACTAAACTACTGACATCACCACTACTGAACTACTGACATAACCACTACTTTACTTCCGACATCACAACTACTTAATTGTTTACATTACTACAACTAAACTACTGAGTCATGGTGATTTGGCGCACAGTATGTCACCGTGCCCGCCAGTCTTTACGCTACCACTGTTTGGCTTGTTTACAATATTGATTACTTACAGCCCAATATAGTTGGCACATGGCTGACTGCAGAGTGAACAACAAATACCTGGACTCTAAGTACAGCGTCAATCTTCAGCGAAAAGCGAGTGGATTAATCAATGCCACGGTTCTCGATACAACATTAAACGCATCTTTCTGTCTTTAGTCACAAGTATACAGACATAAATACGGTATCGTGACATATGTGCTGTTTAAAATGGAATTATTGCAAACTGAAATGTGTTGCCGACGCTAAAAACTCCGTGTAATTCAATAATTGCCAGCTACAGCTGGTGTAAAGACAGCGGTTCCATTGTAATCTGTGGATATGATGTTGTAACGCGGAAAGTGGCTATTTCAGATTGAAATGTCAAACTGGTAGCCGTGTAATTATTTCGATAGAATCTAATATTAACGTGGAAATGGAGCAGTATTTTCGTTATCTGTCATTTTGTCATGTCTTGCAGGAACTAAACTTTGTCTTCATTTGAATGCAAAACAATAATTCTGGGGCCGTTGTGCTTTGTTTTAGGTGCGTGTATATCTCAGATGAAACCTTTGTGAGTGAGTGAGTTTAGTCTTACACCGCACTCAGCAATATTCCAACTATATGGCGGCAATCTGTAAATAATCGAGTCCGGACCAGACAATCCAGTGATCAACAGCATGAGCATCCATCTACGCAATTAGGATACGATGACATGTGTCAACCAAGTCAGCGAGCATGACCGCCCGATTCTCCTCTTACTTTTGAACTACTGACATCACCACTACTGAACTACTGACATCACCACTACTGAACTACTGACATCACCACTACTGAACTACTGACATCACCACTTTCTAAGTACAGACATCACCACTACTGAACTACTGACATCACCACTTCCTTAGTACTGACATCACCACTTTCTAAGTACAGATATCACCACTACTGAACTACTGACATCACCACTTTCTAAGTACAGACATCACCACTACTGAACTACTGACATCACCACTACTGAACTACTGACATCACCACTTCCTTAGTACTGACATCACCACTTTCTAAGTACAGATATCACCACTACTGAACTACTGACATCACCACTTTCTAAGTACAGACATCAACACTACTGAACTACTGACATCACCACTTTTCTAAGTACAGACATCACCACTACTGAACTACTGACATCACCACTGGAACTAAACTTTGTCTTCATTTGAATGCAAAACAATAATTCTGGGGCCGTTGTGCTTTGTTTTAGGTGCGTGTACATCTCAGATGAAACATTTGTGAGTGAGTGAGTTTAGTCTTACACCGCACTCAGCAATATTCCAACTATATGGCGGCAATCTGTAAATAATCGAGTCCGGACCAGACAATCCAGTGATCAACAGCATGAGCATCCATCTACGCAATTAGGATACGATGACATGTGTCAACCAAGTCAGCGAGCATGACCGCCCGATTCTCCTCTTACGACAAGCATGGGTTACTGAAGATCAATTCTAACTCGGATCTTCACGGGAATCTCAGATGAAACAAACACAAAGTATACTGTCTTTCATGAATACGTGTATCAAAGTTATGTTTTAGAACAAGTTTGCATTGCCTCGAAACCTGTTCACATTAGTCAGATCCAGTCATCAAGTCTATGCTTTCGGTTGCCTGGCAGTAGATGTTGCACCAAGTGAGGTATATTATAAGGACTTTATTTAATGTGTTGTATAATTATTATGAAGCCATATTTAATTTCTATAATCGACCCTGGCATAACCATAGATTGGCATATAATACGCGTTTAAAACGCCGATCGAAGTGCGACACTAGAAAAGGTCGGTCTGAACCTGAATGTGAAATATTCTAAGCAATTATTTCCAAGACACAGACACTTTCTCTATTATAAGTGATGCTACACATCCGTATAGAAGGGGACCCGTAAAGACCCGCGTTAGAATTGATCTTCAGCAACCCATGCTTGTCGTAAGAGGCGACTAACGGGATCGGGTGGTCAGGCTCGCTGACTGGGTTGACACACGTCATCGTATCCTAATTGCGTAGACTGATGTTCATGCTGTTGATCACTGGATTGTTTGGTCCAGATCCGATTATTTACAGACCGCCGCCATATAGCTGGAATGCGGCGTAAAACTAAACACACTCACTCACTCACTCACTGACCCATATAGAAGGGTTACTTTTAAATTTTGAGATACTATGTGTTGACTCAGAAAAATGGTGTTTCCGGGAATGAGGGACTAAAGGGATACTTGGCACCTCAAAGTGATATCCGTTCGTTCTGTCATACAAGTTCTTGAGATAAATAGTCAGAAGATGGCCGAAAAAAACCAATTCGTTATAAGCATGTTCATTGCAAACGAAGCTTACTGTAATGACTGACTGACTGACTGAGTTTGGTTTTACGCCGCTTTTAGCAATATTCCAGCAACAACACGGCGGGGGACACCAGAAATGGGCTTCACACATTGTACCCATTATGGGGATTCGAACCCGGGTCTTCGGCGTGACGAGCCAACACTTTAACCACTAGGCTACCCCACCGCCCCTCTTACTGTAATGACATTGTTAACAGCGAAAATATAAGCTAGTTGAAACTGTTGAGGATTGCGCGTGTGAATCGCGCGTTTATACTAATTTGATTCTGTGAGTGATTTTACGGGTCGGTTCATGGCATTTTCACCCTGCGCATCTGTTTGTGGAGCTGTGGTACTTCCATAATCAGAGTTACCTCCCTTATGTCGATCTGGCATTGACAAATCTGCCTTCAATGTTTGATAAAATTGGTAAACTTTGATTTGAGTGGAAGAAGAAAAACGAAAACAGCAAACCCAAATCAAACCAAAAACCAACGGTTTCTGCTGGTCAGGTTGCCCAACTCCACAAACCCCGTGGGATTCAGGGTAGAGGAAGCGCAGCAGCTTCTTTTTGACTGGTTTGCCTGCCCCAGAGCGTTTGCACAGTGTTTCTGCCTTCAAGAGGCGATTTGGTTCATTGCGAGTGATTCCACGGCACACCTTGTGGCTCACATTACTGTACTAGATTGTTTTAGAGACCGCGCGGCGTAAAATCACTTACATTTATTTGCAAATGAGGCCATTCGACCTACAGTACAAAATAGTACATATTATAGTTGTTGAGTTACCAGATGTGTACACAGTATGGATCGAAGAAACTTGTTTGCTAACAATGTTTCTCAGAATAAACATATTTCAAATATTTCACAAAGTTGTTAATGATATTAATATCTACGGATGTACAGAGACTTTGAATGGAGACGTAGTGTCCACTTGATGTCTTTGGAATAAGTCGTTGCCGAAGACTCTCATCTTACAGTTGTATATAACATGAGCTTCATCTTCAATATTCCTCAATTAACATGTAGCAGTTTACTGTTGGTTAAAAATCTATGCTAAGCTGTAAAGTTAAAGGTGTTTGTAAGTAAGTATGTTTAGCTTTTAGCCAAAATAGTAGGCGTGTTATGAAAACATCATCATTGATGAAAATTATTTTATATTTATTTGTACATTTTGCGAAATTATGTTTCAGTGCGAGATGAACTTCAGGGACAGCGTACTGATCATGGGACGGGACGATGACGTCAAGCTTCCGTTTCTACCGGAAACGGAAATACCACTGAAGTTTAGAGTGCACCGAAACGTGGCGGCATCGTTTTGACGTGTTCTGTTTCCACACAAAAGTTATGCAATTGTGAACTGGTGTCGGTGCTTGCTGTTTATATGTTAAAGCCTTAATAAATTGTTGTTTATTGTTTAACACCGCACTTAGCAATATTTCGACTATATGACGGCGGGCTGTAAGTAATCCAGTCTGGACAATACAAGTCACAAACTAAACGAGCACCGATATGTGCACTTAGGATTCGACTTGAAGCAATTGTTGAGTAAGTTACCCTGACATCCCGATCTCACGAGTGACTCTTACAAGCTGACATCTTAATGTAAAGTATTGTGATGATATGCTCTTTTAAGTCATTGAATGATTGTGTGTGAATGATGTTTAACGCCGAATTTAGCAATATTCCATCAATGTGAGGACGACCATGCATGTCATCGTATCCCAATTGCGTAGATCGATGTTCATGCTGTTGATCACTGGAGTGTCTGGTCCAGACTCGATTATTTACAGACCGCCGGCCTATAGCTGAGTGCGGCGTAAAACTAAACTCACTCACTCACTCAGGACCCCGCAAACCAGTGGTTGACAGCATGAGCAACAACTCATGCCTTGTACCATGACATACAATCAATCACAGATTATATGGCAAGTAGTGGGCTTGAGTATACTCAGGTTACAGTTTTCTCGTTGACTGAAATTGGGTTGGAACTTGGATGGTGCATGTGATACTGCCTTCGTTGGTTCATACACGGCAGATGGTTCATACACAGCAGATGGTTCATACACAGCAGATGCTCTGAAAAGGTTTGTCTTTATCTCCACGATAAGGATAAGGTGATAAGGTGACGCTAGAACATAGAGAACGAGGTTCGAATCTCTTCGAATATGCAAATTAATTATATTATAAACTTTCTTAAATGCAACTTCATTACCCCCTGGGATCACAACGTCTCTTTGGCTCGTGATGTGTTCGGGAGTCTGCGAGTCGTGACATGTTAGTGTGACGTTGGGTTGTCTTAATTGTTAATTAAATACACTCTTTCACTCCGTCACACTTTAAAGTGAATAACATGTGTGGTTTATGAGCATCATAATCAAAATAGAATGGTTGGGAAGGTTACATAAGTTTCATTTGATGTCTGTTAAATGTATCTTGCCAATTACTTGTATATGTATTTTCTGGGATACCTCGTTCTTTGTTTCATGTGATACCCTGAAAGTAATAATTTGTTTATGTATGTGTAATAGTTGTTAAAACATATACTGATGAAGAAAACTAAAGGAGCACGTTCACGTAGTTCGGGTGATGTTTACAGCTGTGAAACTTTGACATGTAAACAGTGTAGTTAGTGAGTGGAGTGCTGGTACTGTATGTGTTCACAAAACACCCCCTGACACGTGTATCCCGTGCATTGCTAACAGAAGCATGCACCTTGATATCCATCTCCTTATTTCTTCTCGTCAGTATATACGTTAATAAACTGTTGGAATTTTTTTTCAAAGTTGTTCTGTTATACTGAGTGAGTGAGTTTAGTTTTACGCCGCACTCAGCAATATTCCAGCTATATGGCGGCGGTTTGTAAATAATCGAGTCTGGACAAGACAATCCAGTGATCGACAGCATGAGCATCGATCTGCGCAATTGGGAACCGATGACATGTGTCAACCAAGTCAGCAAGCCTGACCACCCGATCCCGTTAGTCGCCTCTTGCGCCAAGCAAAGTCGCCTTTTATGGCAAGCATGGGTTGCTGAAGACCTATTCTACCCCGGATCTTCACGGGTCTGTTCCGTTGTATGTGTTATAGAGGACTTGTATAGTGAGAGAAACGAGTGTGTGAGTGAATGAGTGAGTGAGTGAAAGACGGAATGTTATAGTCCATTTCAATATCCTGATTATGTTACGACACACACAGACAGACACATTGACACGTCTCAATGGCATTGTGTATTATGTATTATAGCGCTTTAAAACTTATTTATATCTTAAATTAAATCTTACACTGTACACTAGGCCTCCTGGCCCCGAAGGGCGGTGGGGTAGCCTAGTGGTTAAAGCGTTGGCTCGTCACGCCCACATTGGTACAATGTGTGAAGCCCATTTCTGGTGTCCCCCGCCGTGATGTTGGGGGAATATTGCTAAAAGCGGCGTAAAACCAAACTCAGTCAGTCAGTCAGTCCTGGCCCCGAAATACAATAAACTTCTGTATTCTGTATTCTGACACACTGACCTACATCTGATGATGTGGATGGGTCTGTTGAACTGAGGAAATACCACTCCTTGATTGACACACATAGCAAGTGTGCGTTTCCTGAACCGCACGTGTTCTCCGCGCAAACCATATTCTATATCTGGAACAAACACACCTCCAAGAAAAGGTGTCGTACTGGTGCGTTCGCTGTATTACGAGTTGTACTTTGTATAAAGGAGGCAAGTCTTATTGTTTCTCATGTGTTTCAAAAACCTTTTGAACGTTCTTCAAGGTAAAGAACCCTGTGATGACAGAACATTTTTTTCTACTTACAAGTGATTTTGGCCACGTCCCTTGCGGCTTGTGTGGGTGAATAAGTGAGTGAGTTTGGTTTTACGCCGCTTTTAGCAATATTCCAGCACAGCGGGGGACACCAGAAATGGACTTCACACATTGTTTTCATGTGGGGAATGGAACCCGGATCTTTCCAGGATTTGGTTTGTTTGTTTAACGCCACACCCCTGCTATGTTCCAGCTACATGGCGGCGGTGTGTAAATAATCGAGACAATCAAGTAAGTAATACTAAATTATCAGCACCGATACAATGACAAGTGTCAACCAAGTCAGCGAGCCTGAACAACTGATGCCTTTAGTCGCCTCTTACAACAAGCATGTTTGCTGAAAACAATTCTAACCCGGATCTTCACAACTTGCGGCTGGACGTTCGAAAGGGCAGGCGGCCATAATGACCATGGAATATATTAAAATATGTTATGAATTTCAGCAGTCACAGTGCTTACTAGTACTTAGTACAATGAATGGTCCAGCCAGAATACACAGTTACTTCCCTTAGGCCTATCAGGACACTTGGTGAATCAGCATCGTACTCGCGGGTCTTGCTCTGCATGTTAAACCTGCATCGCATGGAACATTCTTGTCACATGTATTGGAAGCTGACATGTCATTATATACTGAGGGAAAAAAATATGGGATCACATGAAAAGGCAAGTGTTCCTTTATTTTTTTCCAAGGTTTCTTCACTAGCTTTGTATCGCATAGCTTGTGAATAAACCTGGGAAAAAAACAAGGGATCACTTGTGCTTTCATGTGATCCTTTATTTCTTTCCCTCAGTATATATCACTGATATATTGTTCACAATGGAGTTGATTCACTCTCTCACTCAAACAGGAACTGTGGAGTAGCTTGTTGCAAATGGTAGCACATGCCCTTATCATATATATACGTGTTCAAAAAATAAAATATATACTTATTTCAAAGTTTAATGTTCTCACGTTCTCACAATATCTACAAATATGGTGTAAGGTACCACGCAATTCGATTGCTTAGGTATGTACATAAACAAGATACAATTTAAGTATATTTGAGGGACATTAAACATACAAAATATTTGAAAGCCAGGCATCAAATGTTTTATGCTACTGCAAGTAACAGCTAGTTTTATGCAATGCTTTGTTAATACGTGTGGGCATACATTCGTTCAATTAGTAATAAGATCAACGAATGTGATTTATATATTTATATTCTTTTGTTTTTCACAAAAACTTGATTTAGTGTCCAAGAATGCAACATATTCTCATGCCAATAATGGTTGTCAACCCCCCCCACCCCAACCCCACACTCCCACCCCACACCCCTCTCCAATAAAAAAATTGAAGGGGGTGATAACCATTATTGGCATGAGTATATTTGATGTAATCATTTATCAATGTTATCCATGACCAGTGTGTCTTTCATTTCGTCCGGTTTCCTTAATTTCAGCGCCATTAAAGTGGAGATTACTCCCAGAAACAATCCAAGAATGGACATGCCTATGGCTATGCCGGCAACAGAACCTGAAAAAAATGAAAGTGGGAGGCTGCAGTAAATATGTCCAGTATGTATGCAGTTAGCGTAAGCCAGGGACCCGTTCCTCAAAGCGATCGTAGCGCTACGACAGTCGTAAGTCTATGTTAAAGTATGGGAGCTACGATCATCTTAGCGCTAAGATCGCTTTGTACAACGGCACCAGGGTCTATAAACTGTCGTACAAAATATAGTACACAATATGTGCTTTGGGGTCATTCAAAAATATACCACATAAGTAAACGTGGGGCACGATAGCTGTGGTATTTTGCAATAATCCCCAAACACCAGGTGTATACTTTCTTTTGTGCGTCAGTATTTATGTAACAGTTTGCTTCTGAAGCCGAAACCGAGGTCTATTCAAACTGTAAATTGTGACATCATCATTAGACCCGTTCAAATGATTCTAAAAGCGGCACAAACACAATCACTCACAAACACGATTCTGAAATAAACTGCAAAACAAGAAACCGTCCTTCATTAAAGCTACTTCAGAGGACATCATACTTTACCTCCTTGCCATCCCGACGGTGCACCAACCGGACCTGTAACACAGAGGTCATGACAATTAGTTCTGATGCCGTCACATACCGATAAATATAGGCAATGTTTGCCCTTAACCCCGAAAACCTGCAGGCTCTAATATAAGGACCCAGAACCATAAAAAGTTGTTGGTCCTGATCAGTATGTGTAGGCCCTATATTTTAGCTACAATATAAGTACTTCCCAGCAAACACAAATGTGACAACTAACAAACTGAGTTAAAGAGTTTAATGTAACTCTAGTGACTGACTTGTCTTATTTACAACAAAATCAACATCCAAGTCTTCTGAAAAGTCTGTAATCTAAATTGCTTCCTTGAAAATGATAGTTGTTTCACTAACAGACAACAGCTGCTGATCAAGATAAAAACTAGAAATTACTCAATGATATTTTCTGAAATATAATACTCTTAGTTATTGTGAATGAAAAAGCTGTGGGCCATTAGGAAATGCAGGAAACAAAAGCTCTGGGTTCAAGTGGTTTTCAGTAGGCTTCTGGCCAAAGGACCGACACTAATTTCTAACGCTGCTGTACAGTTCAGCATGCCTTTTATTCACCAGAACAACCATGCTTTGACAAAATAAGCATGTCAGTTGTCAGCTTGTGTATTCCATTAAAGAGAATGTGTCTCTTGGTGTTGGATCGGGTAAACCGGTGTGAGAAGGCCATACACGCCATCGGGGTACGATCACACACAAATATAACCAGTTCGTCTTGGCGATATTCTTTACAGCGGGTACCCAATCCAAGTACTAGTATACGCGGGGCATTAAATCTAAAATAATGAATTTTTATTTCAAATTCATATACGGATTATTTCAACCTAGGTGACCTCATCTGGTCTATCCCTCCTACAGTGAATGGGTGACTTTGATCTAAACGCCGTAATAACATTGTTTAAGTCATGTTGTGACGACTTAAACTGGACTCCGTCTTCCCACACCACAATTGAGTGAGTGAGTTTAGTTTTACGCCGCACTCAGCAATATTCCAGCTATATGGCTGCAGTCTATAAATAATCGTGTGTGGACCAGACAATCCAGTGATCAACATCATAAGCATCGATCTTCACAATTGGGATACGACGTCATGTGTCTACCAAGTCAGCGAGCCTGATCACCCGATTCCGTTAGTCGCCTCAAGATTACGACAAGCATGTGTTGCTGAAGACCAATTTTAACCAGGATCTTCACGGATTTCCCATACCGCAACATAGACATAACCAGTTCGACTGTTATTTTCTAGGGGCGGTGGGGTAGCCTAGTTGTTAAAGCGTTGGCTCGTCACGCCGAAGACCCGGGTTCGAATCCCCAAATGGGTACATTGTGTGAAGCCCATTTCTGGTGTCCCCCGCCGTGATGTTGCTGGAATATTGCTAAAAGCGGCGTAAAACCAATCTCAGTCAGTCAGTCATTTTCTAAAGTAGTATTCTGTGGATAGTATTGGCCATAGCACTTTATTGGAGTGTCTTGAAATGAAGCGGAAAGGGGTAGAACAATCGACATTCCGCTTTTCGAGCCGACACCCTCTCCACTGGACTATGGAGCTCTTTCAGAGACTGTATGTTATCAGTTGACATGTAAGGACAGAATAGATATCTATTGCCAACCCACAGTGGTGACAGTTTAGACTTACTGCTGTGACTTTGCTGCGTTGTCTTAGCAAGAGGAGGGTGGAGAGTGGTCCCTTGGTGTAGAGTGGGCACGGCCATGGTTGGCCCGGAAGTAGTTGTATCCGTGAGGTCAATTAGAGTACCGTTAGATGACCTGATCACTTCCTTCATGGAGTGTGGTACTCCGGTGTATGTGTAGGTTCGCTGCGGAGGGAAATTAAGACAGCTGTAACCAATACCTGCATTTTATTTGGAAAATTCAGATTACTCATAATCGGCTGAATATGACTTTTAAATACTATTTTAGTGAGTGAGTGAGTTGGGTTTTAAGCCGCTTTTAGCAATATTCCAGCAATATCACGGCGGGGGACACCAGAAATGGACTTCACACATTGTACCCATGTAGGGCATCGAACCCAGGCCTAAGGCTTGACGAGCGGACGCTTTAACCACTAGGCTACCCCACCGCCCATACTATTTTAGATATTATTATATTGACTTGCTTTATTAAAGTAAAGTATTAATGATATCAGTAAATGGTTTTTGCAGGAATATTCAAGCTACGCGATGGTAGTCTTTGAACAATCGAGTCCCGGCAAACCAGTGGTTGATAGAATGAGCTATGAAACTGGGGGTACGATGACCCACAATCAAGTCACACATTTGAATTGTCATCCATGGTAATCATGGAGCAATGCGAATAAAGGGTTAACCGTGCTGAAAGGCTGATGAAACCATCCCTGCAGCAACACCTATCTGGGACGTACCGTGCCCGAGACAGGCTTGACAATGGTTGATTGAAACGAAAACTGGCCAGAGTCCAGAGTTCGACGGAAGTTGTTGGCGGCGGTGTCTGAGCTGATGGAGTTGATGGGGTTGCCGGTGTCACCTTTGATCGGAGGCGGTCCCAGCAACGTGAATACGACATACACGCCTTTGTTGTCGAAGTCAGCCTACAAAACACGGGTTTAACTGGAGGACGCATTATTCACAACAGCGAGTAAACAGTCGCTCAAAATAGCGTTTTTGGCAATATTCCAGGATGTCATCTTGCGGAAATATAAGCTAATAGTAACCATACCATCAGAAACCCCTTAGCGTATATACTGCAGGTCAAATATCTGTGTTTTATGCGGATTTTCGTTTGTTGGTAGATCAGTGTCAGTGACCAGGGAGAACAAAAACCAAAAACCGTTTTGTAAGTCCCTCCGAGTAGCCGTTGTCTGATTGGTTAAATCCGTTCGGCCGCTCGCGTTTGATTGGACGGTCATAGGTCGCTCAAAGGTTAGCTGACGCGACTTTCTACTAGGGTTTGTTTTATACGGTATAGCAGTGTAACGAATAATCCTGAGCCTAGGTTTACTTAGACTGACATTATTTACACAGTCTGAGAACTCCCTGCTACGCCACTACTGCTACCAGTGGCGGATCCAAGGGGGGAGTTCAGGGGGTTCGAACCCCACCTTTTGAAAATGACTTAAGACCACATTGAAAAAAAAAATTGCGTTGACGGATCAAAAGAGGTTCAGGGTTTTTTAAACAAAACACACCCCACCCCCAAAAATAAAAATATTTTTTTTTACTATTGCTGCTTCTACTACTACTTCTATTACTACTGCTGCTACTACTCAACTACAGCCACGACCTGCATCTTTCCCTCCCATGTGAAATATGCGAACTGTAATTGTGTGAATACAGCGACAACAACAGCAATATCTACAAAGCGTCTACTACAACTACATCTCCCACAGATACCTGTACACTACCTGCACGGCTTGTATCCTGGGACCGGAGATTCCCATGGCGTTGGTTATCGCGGTAGCCATGTTGTATTTGAACAATTTGGGTTTTGGTGAGATGGCCCAAGCGTTACCTGCAACAACACTGAAAATGTTGGGATTGAAAGGAATTTGCTGGTTTTGTTGATTCGTACTTTCACAAAATGCAAAACGAGACGTGGTCTAAAAAAAGAAACCAAATTCTTGAAGAATTCCCAAAGTGCAGCGGCAGCTTTTTTGAAAAGGTAGTTTTATATATTTGCAGGTCCTATAAGATAGTAAGTTTGATTATTAGCTTTAAGGGAGCTAGTTAAACATCGTAATTCGACTCAGTGTGCTCGAACACCTGTAAACTTCCGAATCGGAGCTATTAATTACATTGGCTTAGTCGAAGTAAAACAGGGTTACCTACCTTTGAGTGTGAACCGGAAGTTACGTAGGTCTCCCTTCTCATAGCAGTCCGAGACGTCAAACATCATGATGTCCGGCTCGTCCTCCGTGAAGTCAAATATGTTGTATATATATGTGGCATTCACCTACCAAACAAACATATACACATGTACATTGTGGTGGAATAAAAACACGTAAAGTAGAATGTTAATTTGTTCAAATATATAAATAGATACATTACAAGGTGGTTGAAACACGTCGCAAGAAGATGTTATGTATCGGAGATTACAGTTTAAGACGGTTATCAAGTTTACAGTGCTAATCTCTATTGACGTATGGGGGAGCGGTTTAGTGTCTCTTTAAGCAACATTACAGCAAAATGGCGACCGGTAAGCTTCATGTGGGGGTACAACCCGAGAGGGATGCAGTTAGGAGTTGACGAAACACACAGAGATAGTGCTGGGAATTTGAAGCGTAAACATATACACGGCCAATCTGGGATTTAAACAAAAGACCAGACTTTCAGAATCTTGGTACGCCCAAGGGACGCAACTCTACACAGCAAATTACGGCGCCTTAACGACTGGGCCACCTGAACGATTATATAATGCTGTACCCCAGGTATGTTGATCTTAAGTCTCATTGGCGCTTTCCTGATGGACGGTCCGAACTCGCTTATGAGCCAGTTATCCTGGAACACAATGACAATGATAACACAATTATTGTTTAACCATCTCCAAACAGTTATAAAGCTTCATTGTGATGTTGAAAAATATATGGGCTGGCTATTTCACAATTTAAACATGCCTTCTTCTCTCTCTCTCATGTGCCACATGATTAAAGTATGTAATACGACTCCCCACCACGTAGAGTCGTAGTGGAATGTAAAATCGTGGCACCACCTACGTAAAAAACTGCATTGATTAATGTTTACACCACATGTGAAGCAAACAGATGTGATCTTGGTTATTTAACAATTAAAAAAATAATGCCAAAGAATTCCTTTACTTATAAAGGTTGGTTAAAGGAGCGTTTAAACTCTTTATTCGCTTGGACCTAAATATTATATTAATGAAAAGATGCTTTTCGATACACGAGGCATAATGTACACCACTCACTGTAGAGAAGTACCATTCCCAAAAGGATGTTTGATTAAGACCCGGTGGAAAATCCTTTCTTTTTCCTATCCACGTATCCATGGTGATGCTACGTTCCGTTTTCTAAACATAAAACATCGTTTCACTTTACACCACGTTACACAGTTTCAAAATATAATTTAAGAGAAAACAAAATAAATTAAAAAGTATCGTACCACTTTTGTGTCTGAAGGACAAATCTTTGAATTGGTTTGGAATTCAGTCATTTCTTTCAAGAATCACTTCCTTCTAATGGATCAAGTCTCTCGACCTAAGCTGTCACTGACGTTTGTTAACTTCCTATTTGTTTGAAGATTCGGTGAGAGATG